>NW_015090805.1:6401421-6431082 GCF_001431845.1 Calidris pugnax
AAAAAAAAAAAAAAAAAAAAAAAGAGAGAGAGCAAAAAAGGGGAAAGTAGCATTTTCTCCTCCTGCCTGTTAAAAACCTGCCTGTGTTGAGCGGAGACCCACAGAGTGCCTCATAAAGTGGTTTGATTTCAGTGTCATGGTTTCCTGTGCAGAACCAAGTTTGCCTCCACGCATCCCTGCTGCTGTCACCCCACTGCTATCGCTGCTGGCTCAGCGTGGCTTTCTCTGTCCCCCTGTCTTCACTAACCAGATCTTTGGGCTGGTACGCTCTCTTGGTCATTTCCCCAGTCCTGAAAGAACCTCTCTTTCCCCGGCCACAGCTGTCTTCTGCTTTTTTTCCTTTTCCTCCTCTGAAGCCTCTGCCATTAGCCTTTCTGCAATCACCCCCATTGGTGCAGGGGACTCTGAAGGCACTTGTGTTTTGCGATCATTCAGTGGAGAGTGTGAAGCAGTCCCTGATGCTGCAGAGAACTGCACAGGATTGCAGAGGTCTCCCCTGCCTGGTCAGCTGGTGGGGTACTTACCACACTTTCCATATTCTTTAACATAGAGAACAAAATATGTTTATGACACAGTTCACAAAGTAATTTCTCCATAGAGTTTATCAGAAACAATGGACTGTAAAAAATTCTGTGATCCCAGTTACAGAGAAAACATCTTTTTCCATACTTCCTTCTTCTTGTTACTGCCCCATTGTACAGCCAATACATGCTTCCAAAGCCTCAGCATCTCCCACACCCATGGTACAGCACATTTATGACTACGTGGTGTCACAGATCAAGTGGTATCTCTGTTCACTTTTCCCCCCTGAAGTCAGGGATGTAAACACGGGCTATAGATACAGCAGGTATCACATATACACAGTCGAATCATGAAAGGAAGATTTCCTCTAAGAACCAGAGAACGCCAGTATTCTAGTAGAATCACATACCTTGTTCTGAATCAAACCCAGAGGTAGCAAGTTAGTTACAGTAATAAAGTTAAAGATTAGCAATATTGCCATCATGTGGCTACTTTGAGTAAATGCGCAGGCATGATCCTGAATTTATTAAGCACCAGAAAGCAGATTATGTCTGAATTCTGCTGCTAAAACTAAGAGTCGATATTTAAGGTTGTTTGTTACTCTTATAAAATCTAATTATCTTTTTCTTACAGTAACAATCCATGTAGCAAGAATGCATGTACAGTATATTAGGTTATATTGCTTCTTCCACTGTGAGTCTTATCCTCATGGATTCATAACTTATACTTAAGAATTCAATTCAAAATTAATTTTGAATTTTCCATCCAGAAACTACGCAAGTGAAAATCAACTCTTACTGCAGAAAGCAAGGAGGAAGAAAAAAGGACAAGTAGTCAGTTTAGATGCCCTTCATATTTGAAATGGCTTTTAAGTATATTTTAATGTTCAAACCCCAGAATTTCTGTATCTTATGACTGCTATGACCATTTATTATTTTCAGTAATTTTATTCTATTTTCTCTCTCTCACTCCCCTCCCACTCCATTCTCTGTGCTACCACAAGCTCTTCTAAACGGAATTAAAAATATACAAGCAAATGAACTTCCACAGCCGATGTCAGGAGCATTGGATTTTGCTTTTTTAGCTGAGTAGAAAAATAAAATTCTCTATATTACAGCTACCAAAAAGGAGGTAAAATCCTGCCACATGCTAAGATATCTCAGCTCCTGGCGGGAATTAATATAAACAAGATGACTTAGATTTGTAAATTTTGTAGGACTAGAAAGCAAGAATACACTTGATAATAGCCCTAAGATGTTGCAAACTTCCAATGCCATTTTGAAAATTGCTTCCCTGTTTCTGGGAATCTGCCGAGTGAAATAGAAACAACAGCGTATTTACTGCCAGCGTCTACTCCAGCAGCTAATATGTACCAGGCATTTGCAAGGTATTCCAGTTTTCTTGGTTGAAGAACTATCTAGGTACAAAGTGCATTTATTTTACGCCCATACACACACATAGCTTCCCACTACAGAGGATTCGCCACTCCAAGAGGTATATGGCAACGATCAGTAACTCACCTTTGTTACTGTGCTGCCTGCTCTGAATTACACACAAAATACTGCAGCAGAAAACCGTTTTGCGTTATTACTACATATGCAAGCAAGAAACACTGATTTAACTTGTCGCTGGCCCCAGACATTGCCTTCTTGTAATAACTGTTCGTACAGCAGAGATGCAGCATTTTCATGGGGCCAAAGCTCAAGTTTAAAATACCGGAGCACACAGCCAACATATTATCTCTCTTCTGCTCGCAGAGTAAATCCATACCTTCTTTCCTGCCCTGCTATTTATTTGTAAGTATATCCAGCTGGTGCAACCCCACTGGTGCCAGGAAAAGGGAAAACAAAAACATCCACGAGGGTCCTGCAGCTCCTGGTATGCAGGAGGCAGCACTCAGTGATTTAGCTCAAACTACCATTTTAAACTGGTTCAATTAAAGAGGCTAAGATCACACAGATAGCCACAGCCATTCCCGTTTCAACCTGGCCTATTTCCATTTCCCTTAGCAAACAACATTTAAGAATTCCTCATTTCAGCTTTGCTGAAATCAAAACAAAAAATGCCCGCCCAGCTTATTTATTTACTTTTGCTGGCTAAAGGCACAGGAGGACTCTATACTGAGACAAAACCTGACATTATTTATCATCATCATTGTTGTGCCTTTCACTCTCGTGATGAGAGGGGAGAACCTACAGAAGAATGTCAGACAAATAAGGCCCTTCAAAATGAAGATTTTCTGGTTAGTGTAACTCATAGCAAGAAAAATATTTTAAGTGGAAAATATTAAAAGGCATCCATATAGTAGGCAAGAGCGCATACGCTTGGGTACTTGAAGCATAGAATGAAGCTAATGTGGCTGCAGGCAGCCAGCTTTAAATAGCTGGAGAGCACAAAGAAACTCCAAACACAGAGGCTGTGAGGAGCTAAGACAAACACCACCCCGTCCGTACAGAAATGACACCAATAGCTCCCCTGTTAAAAGACAAAAACAGGTTCTTCTCCTTTCAAGAGCACCAGGATTAGGGTTTTCACAGTCCCTGGACAAGCCCCGATTTATGACCAGTTTCCAGACAGAAAGAAATCTGTGAACCTTTTTAATTATTCATGCTCTAAGAGGCAGGCGCTCTCGGGTTGCAGGCCAAGAGGCCTCAGGGCCATGGCTTTCTGGGGTTTTCAGAAGAGGGAATAAGCAGCCGGATTCTCAGCAATATCGCTTGGCGGAAAGTGGCTGTCAGGCTCAAGAAAAACAGCAGCATAGGCCGCTCTGGCAGACATGAAAGGGAACCGGCCGGGGAAAAACTTAACCGCTCCCCATTTGCACATTCCAGCTCTTCTGCTGGTGTTTGAGCACCTGCAGCCCGGGCACCAGAGCCCTTGGGCAGGAGCAAAGGACAGGCTCCTTGGGTCGAAAAATATTATTAGACCCCATGGAAGACCTTCTCGTGCATGGCAGGGGGAGGGAAGGAGGGCAGAAAGGGCTGTGGCAGAGAAAAGCCACACCTGAGCAGCCAGGTCAGGGCAACCGTGGCACCTACAAGCCACCTCTCCGCGCCAAGCTGCTCTGCTGGCTCCTCGAAGAGGTGGCATCAAGAAAACAGCAGCGTCCCAAAACCCTCCATGGGAGGAAGAACAGACCTGCTGTGTGGGGCTCTGGGCTCGTCAAGGAGAACGATAATTAGTACCAAATGTGGGGATTTTTCTTCAGAGCACATTGGCAACACAAATGCTCCCAAGGAAGGGCTGGGATATCTCCTGAGCAGGCTTGTCTGGAACAAGGTGGGGAGCCGGCAAAAGTACCTGGTGAATGTAGTACTGTCTTGCACCTTGAATGCTCTTTGCCTGGTAGACTTGTCTCAATACCAAAATTCAGATGGAATTCAGACATCAGTCTCTCCGTTAAGACTGCCAGGACCCGTGGCTGGTTGCTCCCACAGCCAGAGGGTCGGCTGGATGTGTGTGCTCCTGCAGCCTGGGGGTATGGGTCACCTCAACCCAGGACTCTGGCTAATCAAAGGTCAATTGCTTGGAGAGTCTGCAGTGCCAGCTCCTGCTGGAAAAGCCTTCAGACTTGCCTGGCGCCCTGCTGCTGAGTGGAGCAGGAGAGGCTGTGCTCCGTTTCACAGCTGGCAGCACAGAGACCTCTTGATTAAAGTCTGCCTGTTGTATTTTCCTCCTGAAAGAACTCTTTCCTGTAGAAGACTATTCTCAAGTTTTCTTCTACACCAGGTGGAAAGGAACCAAAAATAATAAATTCTTAGGAAAAAAAAAAAAAGCACTGAACAATAAAAAGATATCAAGATGATGAGAAATGTCTTTAAGTAGACAAAAGTCTGGAGTAGAGGTGAGTTTCTCCTTTGTTTGACAACATTCCCCAAGTGCTGTCAGGAGACTGCAAAGCTGAGAGTTTTATGGCAAGAAAAGAGCCTTACCATTCCAGAAGAGGAAGGAAAAAGAAAAAAAAAAAGCAATAATACAACGATAACTCAACCTGGAAAATGAGGTGCTTTTGGGTAAGAAGGATCATCACTGGGTTGACTCCTGCACAGGAACTCCCCCAAATAGCAAACTCCCTCCCTGCCACCTACCACTAGTCAGGCTTCCTGCACCCTCAGCTTCCCATCCTTTTTCCCAAATGGAGGCAGGCTGGAGCGTTGGGCAGAGAGGAACGTGATGAAATTCAACAAGGGCAAGTGCAGGGTGTGCTGCACCTGGGGAGGAATAACCCCCTGCACCAGTACTGGCTGGGGGCTGACCTGCTGGAGAGCAGCTCTGAGGAAAAAGACCTGGGAGTCCTGGTGGACAACAGGATGACCATGAGACAGCAATGTGCCCTTGTGGCCAACAAGGCCAATGGCATGCTGGGGTGCATCAAGAAGAGCGTGGCCAGCAGGTCGAGGGAGGTTATCCTGCCCCTCTACTCTGCCCTGGTGAGGCCACATCTGGAGTACTGTGTCCACAGAGACCTCAACATAAGGACATGGACCTGTTGGAACGGGTCCAGAGGAGGGCCACAGAGATACTCAGAGGGCTGGAGCACCTCTCCCGTGGAAACAGGCTGAGAGAGCTGGGGTTGTTCAGCCTGGAGAAAAGAAGGGTCCAGGGAGACCTCATAGGCCCTTCAGGTACTGGAAGTTCTGGGCTTACAGAACTGCTGGAGAGGGTAGAGCAGAGGGCTACAAAGCAGGGAGACCTCATAGGCCCTTCAGGTACTGGAAGTTCTGGGCTTCCCAGTTCAAGGACAGGGAACTGCTGGAGAGGGTACAGCAGAGGACCACAAAGATAATGAGGGGCCTGAAGCGTCTCTCTTATGAGGAAAGGCTGAGGGACTTGGGTCTTTTTAGTCTAGAGAAGAGAAGGCTGAAGAGGGATCTGATCAACACCTACAAATATTTTAAGGGTGGGTGTCAAGAGGATGGGGCCAATATTTTAAGGATGGGTGTCAAGAGGATGGGACCACCCCTTTTTCAGTGGCGCCCAGTGACAGGACAAGAGGAAATGGGCACAAATTTGAACAGAAGAAATTCCATCTAAACATGAGGAGGAACTTTACTTTGAGGGTGGCAGAGCCCTGGAACAGGTTGCCCAGAGAGGTGGTGGAGTCTCTGTCTCTGGAGACATTCAAAACCCACCTGTACAGGTGCCTGTGCAACCTGCTTTAGGAGGACCTGCTTTGGCAGGGGGGTTGAACTAGATGATCTCCAGAGGTCCCACCTTCTCCTTTAGTTACCAACCCTCAAATATCTCTCTACATCCCAGCTCAAAAAACTCAATCCACACCTGTGACTTTTCCTCTCCCAGCCATCTCCTTTTCTAACTACACCTTTACTCTCCTTTTCAACAACTAAGGCCCTTTCCCACCTCTCATGTGGCAGAGAAAATCAGAAGGTACTACTGGGTAGGAGCACTGTCTCACATCTGCCTGATCAGGATTTCCTTTTTCTTTTACATAAATTCCAAAATGAAATTTGCTATTGCCATGTAGCAATGATCTAGAGCCTTTGAACTGCAACATAAAAATCGTTAATAGTAGCGTGAAGAAAAGAGAGGTGTGAAAAGCAGATAGTTTTCATAGAGCAAATCCTGTTATCACATAGTTTCTGATACCATGCATTATCGTGTAACTCTGGGCTGCCTCCTCTTCATGATCCTGCAACTGCTCCAGCAGAAAGCACAGATAAAGTACAGTTTCTCGGTAAGCCTGTTCTCCTTCATAAGGAATGAAGTTTATGTAAACATAGAGAATGTGCATACACAATAGAGGGATTCTGTTTTGAATCCATAGGCAAACATCAACCAAATTTGGACAAAAAGGCAGTAGTTAAGTAATTACAAGATGTATTAATATAGGTAGCTGAATAGAAGAAAAATTAAAGCTAACATCAATAGCACAGGACCATGATGTCTAGCTGTCTAAAAATGACCCATTATTTCCAAAAGTAAATGTAATATACGTACCATACCAGAAAGTCTTCCTGGGAACAAGGCAGTCGTGAACCCTCCCCCATCTAAAAAACTGCATTCCTTCTAAAGAACCTTTTCAGCAGAAATGATGCTCAAGACACTCTTGGAAAGTTTGAGGCTGCACGTGACATTTCAGGTTCATCATTTTACATCTCCCAACAGAGAAAGGCTATCATGGTATGGACTTACTTTCTTCACTCAATTATAAAAAGTAACTCCCAAGAAAGCAACCCCTGTCTCCTTAGGAGGAAGCTTGTAGAAACAACAGAAACAATTAATTTGGTGATAACATACATTTGCTATTTAGATTCACCTCCAACTTGTTTTTCAAAAGCAAACTGTTTTCTTTCCCCTTCCTGCTGTGGGTAGCATTTTCTCCTCAGAGCCCTGGGAGGAGGAATCCTGTTAGGAGAGTGACATCCAGCGGTCGCTCTGCACTTTGTTTTTACACAGAAGTCTCACGGTTTGTGGTTCTGCAGCCTGGGCTTTTTTAGCCCTTCACTGAACTTAGGAAAAAAGGTACAAGGTTTAAGGCAATTTTCTAACATGGAAAAATGATTACACATACATACAGACACATACATTTAAATACAAATATGAAAGTATGCAGAATTGGAACATGAAGATGACCTTTTAAAAGACCTACTGTCAAGACAGAGAAATATGTACATGTAAGACATGCAAGAAAACCAGTCTGAAAAGGGAAAGGATCACTTGCCTGTAGCTTGAACTCTCTGAGATACACAGTCCCCATTATCAGACAATGCAGACTTTATCTGTGCAGTAGCTGCAGTGGGTGGGCTCACTCCCCACCTTTCGTTATGCTTCATGCACCTACACAAAACCCACATAGTTTTTAAGAAGATGGGAAGGAAGGGCACACGAAGACCACAACTCTCAGCAAACTCCCATGACTGGTAACTTCTTCATCTTAAGTATTAAAGCACTTGCTTATTCAAACTATGCCAAACTGGAAATGGCAGCATCCACTGAATCACAGAATGGGTGAGGCTGGACAGGACCTCTGGAGCTGACTTCTACGAGTTCAGCTCCCTCTTCTTACTGCTGAAAGGTCAAAAGATGTAGATAGGGCATTCTTCCATAATGCTATCTCATCAAGACAGTACAAGCAGGATAAGAGTCCTTACAGTGGATAAGATCCTTACAGAAGGCACTGAGCAAAATGTGATCTCAGAAGATGACCTGTTATCACGTTCACAGCTGGAATATGAACTCAGGGTCCATTTGAAGTACAAACAATTCAACTGGCCAACTAAAAATAACCTTTAAATCAAACCTGGGTTAGAGCTGAAAGAGTTATGTCTCTGCAATACATCACCTTATGAAGCAGTCTAGAAAGAAGAGAAGTAGCACTGGGCATGTTTTGTCTTGGAGCAGTCTAGGGCACAACTGAGAACAAAATGTGATCCCACTGTCTATAAACAGTGTGAGAACAGTTTTCAATGTCTTAAGTATAAATGTTACGTGGGGATGGTCCTTTGGAGACTGAAACAGAGATCACAAAAACAGGGATCTACAGTTCTGACTGTCAGTGTTGAAGATGGTAATTTATTATATGAATGATGGCATCCATCTGTAGAAAAAGGTTAAAAACCTAGTGCTATATACATGTTACAAAGTAGTGTGCAAGTAACAGAATAAGCAGAGAAGTAGGAAATCATAGTGGCAAGAAGAAACTAATGAGAAAAAATAAAATCCCATTAGGGAAGATGAAATATCAGGTGAAGCATTCTGACAGGGACCATGATGTGAAAATAGCCTCCAAATGGCATCAGTGGAAGTCACATGAATTTTACAGCTCCAATTAGAATGTGAGGCAGAGTGAAAATAAGCTGAGCAACCGTATCAACAAACATATATGTCATCTGAATGGTCACGGTATGAAATAAAGATGAATACTCTGGCAATTGATTGTATCTGAAAACCACAGACTAGACACGCCAGTAACACTAAAATAATATACCCAACCTACTAGTTTTCAACAAAAAGAGTAATTTACATTGAAATACACTGTGTAAAACAAACAATCGATTTTAAAATACCTATCAGGATGGCTTTGCAATTAGTACTTTGAAGTGTAAGTTTGAATTCAAAGGATCCTTTGCAGTGCACAAAACAAAACACTGCAGAACTGCACTAAGTGGGTCACTGTCCCACTGAAAGATTAAATACCAATATTTTTAGATCTCAAACTGGACAAAACATAAAATAGCAAGTCCAGCGATGCATGTTAGTCACAAATATCTGCTTCAGTTGTCAATCCACATATCTCTACAAACATTAATTTAGGTATCTCTATAAACTTTTTTAGATGTAGATGTCTTTATATTCCTCGCTAGAAGAAAACCCAGGTTTGGCTAAGTTTAATGAAGCTCCATCCTCATCTGAAAGCAAAGAGTTAGTTTCCTGTAACTCCTTGCTTACTAATTTGCATTGAAAATTCATTATAAACAACATATTCATTAGCCTGAAACACTCACACAGGTATTTGTTAATATGTCCTCCCTATGAATTTTTGTGAATCACTTCTGAAGAATTTGTATTTCTGCTTTTCTAAAGTATTATTCCACCTTCTTAGAAACTGACAGAAAATTAATTCTAACAAAATTGCACACCTAAAACCAACCAAATCCAGAGAAGAAAGAAAGTCGAAGACCTTTAATATGAATTGCAGCTTTCCCCCTGTGTGCTGTGGGACTTCAAATGATAGAAGTATAACCTAAACCATGACAGAAAATTCCGTGTAGAACTTTTTCACACTATCATCGGCTAGAACGACCATTCGCATTTTAAGAACTATTTTACTTTTAAAAGTCAAGTCCATGATGTTAAACAAAACGAAGTGGATAAGCTCAGAATACTGTGGCTGAGCACTCCACTTCTGGAGGCTAAGTCTGCACACCATAGCAAATCCAGTGTAGCGATTTTCAAATATTTTGGTCTCACTGTTTTCAATCTGCAGGTCATAGTTCAATTATTAAATGCTAAATGCTTAGTGCTGATATTAAATGCTAAAAAGAAATCAGCTTTAAGGTTTAACATGCACTTGATTTATACCACATTTTATTGGCTAAGGGAATTAATATTTGAGAACAAGAAAAGGGGGAAACCTCTAACATATATGCTCAAATCCCGCTGCTTCAGGAAAATTTTGTCTGCATTTTTTTTTAAAAACAGACACTAAACAACAAAGAACTTTCTTCCACTATTTAATGCTTACAACAGGTCTTCAGAGGATTTCTTCCTTTTGCTTTGTTTCTTGCAGTTACAAGTCCTGATTGGTATTTTAATCCTATCAGTCATATTTTACTCTGGTGCATTCAGAGCATGTGAACATCAGCTTCCATTCCCCATGTACCTGAGAGTGTGAATTATTTTGCACATTGCTAAACATATTAAGTCTAGATGCTTGAATGAAACTGCTTCTTTTTTTTTTTTTGTCTTAAATATTTTGTCCTAAACCACATCAAACCATTATGAATGTATTTAAGTCCTTAGAAATTCTATTCTTTTGCCAGACAGCTTACTGGAAGACATAATACTTTATAAACATCAACTTAGGAACTTTGATGGAGACTCTTAGGTTACTGTATTGCTTTTCAGTAACTCAGATTTCCCTGATTTCTTTAAGCTGTGGCATTTCTTGAAGAATGCTGTCTTCAAGAAGTAGAAACATACTTAGAAGTCTCTTCCCAACTATTTCCTCTTCTGCAAAGCTACATTCCTGGAACTCGTGCCTTCTACTGCCAGTTTCTTTCTTCACAGCATTACATCAAATATGTACTTTAATCAGGAATTGAGGATTTAACATTTGCAAAACCAACATGTACTCTCAGATAGGCTGCATCGCCTTCAGACTGTGAAGAGTCTACTAAAAGCTTAGCCTTTATTTGTTTGAATTGCAGCTGATCTGATCTTCGGCAGATGTAGAAAGAGACATTTCCTCAGTTCTAGGACGTTTTGATGCTGGGGGATTTTGAAGACTGTCATCAGACGGTAATGGCTTCTCTGAAACAGACAGACAGGAAAAACATTTAAGTATAGCAAATCCAGATTAAGAAAGTACACTGGTTTGCTGAATTCACAAACTATTCAGCACTCATCAAAAACACCCAACCCTGATTTGAGAGTGCAGCATCTGAACCAGTGACACACTGAAAGTACAAGGGTCTTTAAAACCCACCTGTAGGACTTGGAGAACATTAGAAGATCCAAGTGAATTTACTCTTCCTAGTTTCAGTGCCAGCTAGCGCACCCATTACTATAAAAACTGTAGCAACATATTGTCACATAAGCAGCTGCCCAAGAGCAACTGCAGTGAGAACACATTTCATATTGTCAAAAGCACCTTTCAAACACACCAAGACAATGAAAAAGCTTTAGAATCTGCAATTAGGTTTAGGTTTATGCTTGTGTTTTAAGCTCATAGCTTATAACATAGGTCTATAAAGGAAAGAACCGAACGGTAAAAGACTTTGCTGGATATTAATAGCTGTGAAAGCTTACCATGTTCCTGTTCTGAGGAAGGAGGTATAGGAACTGTATCTGTATATGCAGAGGTTGGCGTATCTGGCTTCAGTGGAATCAAGTTTACTCTCCTTTAAAAAAGTAGAAACGGTTCCATTGCTTTAAAACCATTATTTCCACAATACATTATTTAAATATTTACTACAGATAGAATCAGTTAAATTTAAATGTAGTTTAGGTATATTTTACTATGCATTTTTACTTCTTGTTACACATTGAATAGAGTGTTTTTTATAAGTACTTTAAGTACCACTAGAGATCTTTTCCACTAGAAAGTACTTTTGCATATGTTATACATGGCATAATGCTTGACAGCCACCTTCAGAGCACAGTATCTCGGTCAAATATTTTAAAACTAAGGCTGGCTGTGCTTACTGTTCCCTAGCTTACTATTCCTGTTCACATTAAGCCTTTAGATTCATAAAACTCTCGGGAATTCCTTTGCCTGCTGAGGTCCACTAACAATTACTGTAAATCTATTTTCTTCTGCTAAATCTCTTCTGGGTGGCACTTAAAAATGAAACAAAAATAGTAATAGAGAATAGAACCATAAACAAAAAACTTCCTACAAGTAGCACCATGCACGCTACTACAAGATGACACCCATGGCATAATCAGTTTATATGACTGAATATAGTTTCTCTCTCAAAAATTAAAAAAAAAAAAAAACAGCTCCACCAGTCCTCCAGGAAAAAGTAATTGTCAACGACCTACAACCCTTTGACTTGTTAGTTCCAGTACAGACGAACGTTGGTGTGTAGAAAGCCATCATCTCCAAGATTTCTCTTTGCCGTTGTTGATGAAATCCACTATCCTGCTTTCTCATTCACCACTTCCTCCCTAGCCACCTACTAATTAAAACACTCTTATGAGAAGTTATAAATCTCCTTTAATTCTAGAAGGCCTCGATCTCTAATTGCATGCTTTCTCCTTACTGTTGCACACCAGCTCAGGATCTTATATTGCAGGCTGTTTTGACAATCAATACATGGATTACAATCACTGTCTAAAAATCTAAATCTTCACTTTAGGAAATAACCTCAATCAGTGCATTAAGTTCCACACCCATGACTGTGCAACACTGAGAGCCTGTCTATACTTGTACTTTTTACTTCTTACAATATTTCTTGTCAGAAGGGTGTTTAGATAGTGCTTGTCAGCTGAAGGCTTCAGGTACCATCTTTGTACAGAAAATGGGACCTGAAGACAGACACCTGCTGCTGCCACACGGACAAGGCGTAACGGTCAGGGGAACTTTGTTTCTGCCTGACATTTCAGACAGAAATATAAAAGCTGTACATTTAGGATTCAGGAGACATTTTGACCTTTTGGTTGCAGTGTAACTGGAACAAAAAGTTCCATGTCAAGACAGCTACCACCGAGACACAGGGCTGGGAATTTATGTCTAAACCTCAACCCTTTAAATGTAGCATAAGCACAGCTTGTCTTGGCCTTCATATTTATGACTGGAAACGGCAATATAAATCTCACCTTGGCGTCTTGCTCCATGCTTGTAAAGTGTTGAGAGTAATCCTCCTGGGCTGGTTTACTTTAGTGCTCTGGCCTGCTGGCTGGCTGATTTTCCTCTCGTCTGAGGATGAGACTGGAATATTTTTTATGCCAACAGGTGTGGAAGACAAGTCTTTACCGGCAGCTGCGGGTGTTCTAGGTTGCAGGGTTGGGGTGCTGGGATCAGTGACCCTGCTGGGAGGAGTCCCCTCTGTCAGTCTAGAGCCTGGGGAAATTGCTTTGTGCAACTGGCTCTTTTTCACTTTCTTCTCTGTTGCACCAGGAGCCCTGACATTTATCTGTGGCTTCTCCTTCAGTGGTATTCCCAGTTCATCCTTCTCAAAAGTAACAAATGAACAGTATCCATCCGTGGAAGAAATGGCAAGGAAGGCTCCGTCACTGGACCTATTTGTGATATATTTTTTTTCCTATTAGAAGTGAAGGTCAGAACTTTTCTTTAACCCTCCCCATCTATAACACATCTATAACCTTCCCCAACTACATATACACATTTAAATAAAACTGCAGTCATGTGGAAGACATTCAATTAAAGTGAACAAAAGATCTTAAATTCTGGCCTTTGCATCTGTTTTAATCTCTCTGGTGTCATCTGTGATCACCTGTAAGATGCTGCTGCCAGCACCTGCATGCATTTGAGCTGGCACAAAGTGTGGTTCAACTGCAGGTACACACACAAACCTTCAGCTGCAGTTTCTGAAATATTGCTGAAGTCTCCTCTCTTCATTCAGACTAGCAAAGCAGTTCAACCTTTTTGGCTATCCTTCTTGTGCTAAGGAGAGGCAATGCTCAGTCACCGTGGTGCTCACCTGAATGGGCCCTCCATGCTCATTTCACCAACTAATGTCTATCACTGACTAAAACCTCTTGATTTTCTACTCTCTTCCACTCCCTCCTGACATAGTGGTTTTCACAGTGTCTGAACATCAATTGTAACTTCTGAAAAAGAGGCCTCCATATGGTCCTCGCCTTATGTATACTGGCTAGAAAAGTATGAGAGAAGAAGCTGTGTCCAGCAGAGGGGTGTATCCTGATTTCAAGACTTGGGTCCAATTTGCAGCTCCAGTTCTGACTCCCCACATCAAGTCAGATAAATTACTTAGTCCCATACGTGAAGAACCACTAGGCAGAATTTGGCCAGGCACCTGAACTCAGAGAGATGACTTCCAAAACCTCCAAATAACTTCATTATTACTAGTTACACTGCCTGAACAATGAGTACTTGCCATGGACACCCAGTACACTAGCTTTCATAAAAACATCCACCTGCTTGTCCCTGGGGTGCTTGCACCTTGTTTCCCAATTGATTGTTTCCCCCCCCAACAAAAACATAATTCTTCAGTTTACAAGGCAAAAACGAGGCAGCTTGCTGTTCAGACACTGTGATGACAGTGACCACGTGTCATAAACGAAACATAAAAATAAAGCAAGAAACAAGACATGTAAAAAAGGATATTTCCATCACAACTAATTTTAACAATATAACAATTACCTACCATGAAATGTCACTAAGGGTGTGATAATGTATGTTAGAAACATAACCAAAGGGGAAGGACTGCTCAGTATCATAAAAAAGCACAGAATCTTCTGAAGCAACAGCAAACACCAATCGATAGGGCAGATTAAATAGGGCAGGAGCTGATTTCTGACTGAGTTCATCTAGAATGCAAAGAAATTAAGACATTGAGAATTCTTTCTTGTATTCATTGCAAGGTAGTAACTGCATCAGCTAAGTCACGAATATAAATAAGGATTTTATTATTATTCAGTATCAAGATAATGGCTGAGAAGACAGCACTTCTATAAAACGTAAAGTTTCGTGTCATGCACGAACATTTCTGTTACCTGAAGTTTACCCTCTTTCTTAGCTGAATAGAGAGAAACTGGCAGAAGTTTTGTCTATCTGGATTGCTATTATTTTGTTTTATAAAGCTTGTCATATATTTTCCAGCTGAAAATTTTCAGCATATTTATATGCACTTTAGTATAAGAGTCCAAACAAACACACCTTAGGCTATAGGGTAAATCAAGCTCATGCCAAGTTTATACCACCACATTGTACTCTGTACGACTCACTCAAAACAACGGACTTAGCTCTATTTGTGTTATCATGGGTTCAGCTCCTCGCTAGTCTTATCGTTGCAACATTAGCTCTTTATAAGGGCAGATTACTCCAACTTCTTGCCACTGGAAGCTGAGTGGTAGCTAGCTGCTTTCAGCAATTCCTAGCACACAAAGCTCCTGTTCAGGTCTACAGTGATTATGGAAGCTATGCACTGAACCAGACAGTCCATTAATATAATGTGATAAAGACTACCATAGATTTTCACTTTTCTGGGTGTATGTTGCAGAAACTAAACACTCCCTTTAAAGAAGCTACATACCAACAGCAGACACTCATCTCCTTACTTTGCCATTTAGATCCATTACAATGGATCTAAATATTATGATGAATATACAGAATATAACAATCTCTAAATCGCGTAAGGAATGCTGCAGATTGACCCTCTAAAGAAAGGTCCAAAGCTATGCTTTTTCACCAGAGTAAGACCAGTATTGTTACAAACAGAGACTCCTGGACCCATTGGGCTCACAATAAGGCTGGATTTCAATCTCCAGCTAAGTTCTCATGCAACTTCATACAATCCTTTCCCCACCTCAGAACTCCTGTTCTGGCCAGTAACACCAGTAACACTGCTTCAAGGTTTGGCTTCCTTGAATAAACAGCAATGGTTGTTGCAACCTACATCAACTCTCTGGTGCCTCTGTGATGTGGGTAGTTGAGACTAACAGAAAGTATTTCACTGGGTCTCTCCTTTAGTGCTAAGCCAAGTTATTTACTTTAACTCACATAAAACGGTTAAAAGTTAAAGAAAAATATTAAACAGTGTTTCTGTAGCCTAAGAGGCTAAGTAAGAACATTTATCCACTATATCAAAAGCTACTTGCAAGGTACTTAAGGTGAATTCAGGGTCTTAGAATCAGGAAACAGCTTCAAAGTGTGGTACAACCCTATCTTAACGGAATGTTAAAAGGCTAGGGCATAAAATAGTAGCCACATTGGCCACTTCCCATATTTGCTGTAAAATTATACTCCCTGAAGGACTTACAGTACCTTTATTAAACGCTCGTCTCAACTCAAAGTAGACTGGGCAGCAGCGAACAGCAAGAGTTGCCTTTCCAGGACATGGCAGGTGACCCACAGGCCTTTTTAAAAACAATCAGGATTTCAGAAAACAGCATTTCATTTTTTATTTTTAAAATTCAAAGATATTTTGATCTTATTAAAATTTACCTTTTAAGATTGTTTCTGGAAAAAACATATGTGGTGTTTGTTACATTTTCTCCTGATTCAACACAGCCAGCTGCAAAAATAAAGGTTAAACCATTACTCATCAACTCAAAAAGGTACTGAGTACACACTTTATGTCCATAAACATTCTGCTTCTCAGGAATTAGGCTTGTCAGTTGGGCAAGAGTTGTGCAACCTGAACACAACTTTAAAAGGCATCGCAAATATTTATTTAGCACTGTTTTTGTTTCCCTTATATACTTCCCCCTCAAAGCTGCTTTTTGATGTTGCCAGACATCTATAAAAGCAGTGCTTATATGGGCAAACTGATCCCCTTCTTGCAATGTTATTTTTACTATGACTGCAGAATGTTCTTAAGAAAGGATACAAACAAAGAGAGAACAGTCAAAAGAAACCACTCATTATTCTTCGTTTCTATTTTAACAGAGCTGTATTGTTGCAATTTAGTTTTTTTTCAGTTCAGAAAAATGCCATAACTATATTTTTTTATCACAGGAGAAAGTTGCTAAAGGAAGAGTATTGTGGAATCTTTATTTCCTTCAACAGGAAGAACAAGGAATGGAATAATTAAGATAAATAAGCATCCTCTCTAGCAGTTTGAAAGCAATTTTATGCCCTTTCAAACTAGAGCATAATAGAAACAAATGCAAGATATATCACATGTTCTCACATACCTGGAGTGAGTAAATAGGAGCCATCAGGAGTAAAACTGAGCCTGCGGAAAAATGACTTCATGCTGTCATCATGAAACATCCGATAGCTCCTAGCCTGTAACAGTGAAAATATGATTGCGTAGAGTGCCAAGAATGTGTCAGCTGGAATTCAAGTGAGAAAAACCATCCAGTTGTACAATCCAACCTGATGGAACTTTTTAAATAAAAGATAAATGTTTGAAAAACCACAGCTCCTTCAAACTCAATTTCTGCTGCGCTGTAAATTCTTCACAGCTAAGAAAAATAGTCCTTGATCCCTCTTCAGCTACTAATCAAAACACCCCAAGAGCAGTCACATTAGACCAGTAATCAAAAAAATAGTAATAGCCTGGAGAACAACACTATTTAACAGTCAAGGTAAAAGCCTGTTCCTTAGGCATTTAATTTTAACTCTAGTATTAGAGGTTTAAAGAGAATTTCTATAATGGCAAAATGCCCTCTCTCAGGCCTGTTCGTTACTCTCTATAAAACTGTTACAAATGTTTTCCCAAAAAAAAGGAAAGGAATAGAAGGAATTAAAAAGGTTATAGCCAGCTTGGAGGTGTTACTTTACTATCACTTAGAACTGTTTGGGGGAAAAAAAGCTCTTTGTTTTCCCTCTTAGAGTTAGAGAGAAGTTCCTAAGTTTTCAGTAATTCATACTTTTTCTAAAATTCAAACTACCTTTTTGAAAATTTCAGGTTGCTGTATGTATTATCCATTAATAAACTTGCAGCTAGACAGACATGTTTGAAGTTTTTCCTATTAAGAATTCACTATGTATACTGGTTTTTTTCCCCACACTATTTTTAACATTTAGAACCAAAGACATTATGTTACTACTTTAATCAGCTGAACTTGCAAGTGTTCTTTCTTGGTAATTTCTGTGATGTTCAAGGAAACCTGAAGCAGCCTGTATTTATGAAATACAAAGGTGAGAGTCAAAAATGTCTAATAAATGGATTACTTGAATGGAAAACATTTGCCCCTTTGGTTTCATAGAATAGAACAACTCATATAAAATAATACCCAGCATGTTCTCCAGAAGTATTAGTACCACAGCAACGTACCTCTCCTTCAGCTCCTGATCCGGATGGCATCTTGGTAACATTGAATGCTACACGCTTGGTTTGTGTGTTGTATACCCGTAGGATCCTACATGGTGGAGAGCAAAGTTAGCTATGAACAGTCTCCTTTCACCCCAAGTTTCACATGGCACTACAGTACCTCACTTCTCAGTCAGGATGGCCAAACAGAAATGACAATCAGACATTAATTATAGCTGTTCATGAGACACCACCTTCTGGATGTGTTTTGATGGCTAAATAACTAACAAATCACTGACTTGACCCAGGAAGCCTTGTGAAGTACCAGCATATGGATTTCTGGAGGAATGAGAATTAGTGGACAGTGGACGGTCATGCCATTCCTACCTGTGCTGTAGTAGCCATTATGATCCTACAAAGTGGAAACTCATCTCAGACAATTAGTTACATCTCTATGCCTCAGTTTCCTTGGAATAAATGAAAACTAGAGTGCGCCTCTGTACAGAATGTTGGAACTCCCCTGACTTCACGTCACTAAACAGCAGGTAGCCTAAGAAAACATAACTCCTCATCCCACCAGTCCCTCCCTTCTGCCAGCTCTGACTTTCACTGAGTTACGTTGGTTTGTTAGGCTGGCAGAAAACCAGCATAACACAAAAAACAGATAGGTTTCTGCTGACTTAATGAAGAAACAGCTGAAACAGTCTTTGTGTGCTAAAAGAGCTCCACAAAGAGTCCTGGACAGAGCTAGGAAGAGGACATAGAAAGTGAGGCTGTGGCAGACAGCTTGAGACAGTTGTGGACATACTGGCTCTGGATGTTGTACAGCTCTGCTGGCCTGCCAAGAGAGGGAAGAAATCTCCCCACCTTGGGGCTGATTCCAGTCCTGGCAACTGGCCTGGCTCCTGTTAAGACTCCCACTGAGCCAATGCTGTTCACCAAAACTTGCAGAGAAGTGTCTGAAACCTGAGGGGATGGGAACTTGCCCTCTTCAGATTAGTTCATGCCCTCGCTTGCAACTTCACTCCAAGAAAAACTTGTGCATCATTCTGTTACTTGTGTTTCACTCCTGTTCATTTAAATAAAGGCACACAAATCTCACGTAACTGATTATCAGAAGGCAGAGACTCATAATGACCTAGTCGCCATTAACTTACCATTTTTCTGAGCCTATTGCAAATCTTAAATCAAAACTACTTTTCCACTATTACAGCAATTTTCTTTGCAGCGGGTGCCAGATGACAAGCATTTATTAGCCAGCTGCGAACCCTTCAGAGCAGCACACATGCCCTAAACAGCTTCAGCTCAACTCAGAGTTCTGACAAGGGCCAAGTTTATGAAGTGTGTGTTTTGCTTTCCCAATGACATCACTTACAAAACTGTTGGTGATGAAGGGAGCAAGAGGGCAAAAGAAAGATATCAGTGGAAAAACATTTTAATTGATTTCTTAACCTGTTTGTATCTTTCTGTAAAATGACAAGGATGAACTTCTTAGCTCATTAACAACCAGAGAATGCAGCGCTCTTTGAAGATGCATTTGGTATCTCTAATGACTAACACCATGAAAACTTATTTCCTGAAGAAAAATTTCTACACAAGTTTATGTAAGCTTATTTGCTGCTTAGAGAGGACACTCAGACTTCAGGAATAATTTTCCAAAGCAAAAGATTAACAAAAATATCATTTCCACCTCAACATTCTTACAGAACAATCTGAATAAAATGAAAAGTCACATTTATCCCATGCACTTGCTTTTAATTCATCCTCAAGTAAGAAAGAATACTAAGGCAAAACACTTAAACAAACAGCTCACCTATCACAGCTCAGAGTTGCAATGTACTGGCTTAGAGGATCCCAGGTTATTCCTTGGACATAACTCTTGTGTTCATTTAATATTGAAACCTTCTGTCCTGAAATTACAAACAGTTTCCAGAGTCTAAATTCAGATGTGCTTTAAAACAATTCTTCATTTCAGAAATAAACCAAGACAAAATGTTTCAAAATAATTTTTTAAACACACAAACTGTTAACTTGATGGTAGTCAGCTAGAATATCGAAAACAGTTGCTTTATTTCTCAAATCTTCGTAAGTACAATAAATTGTGACATGCAAATTTAAGGTTTGTTCCCTACAAACTAACTCATAAGCAGCTTGGCTTCGGCTTAAAACATGCAGGATGACTATATTTCAAAACCAGAAGTATTTGAAAACCTTTATGATTTAGAAAAATATTTTCAGGCCAGTCTAGCTGTTCAATGGCTAACTGAATTTGGCTGAGTAATGAGCCAGAAATTACAGTGTTAAAACATAACTGTCAGCTGGGGCTAGATAGCCAGGCTTTACTATCTAGGGTTGTAAAAACTCACCTACTCTGCTGGGCAGGCAGTGAAAAAAATACACTACACACATGCTGACTGATGCTTACACATGAACAGCTTTCAGAAACAATTCTACAGCAGTGCTAACTCATTCTCTTCCACAGCTTACTCTTAACATGAAGATCTCTCAAAGACCTCAGCTCCCTGACCCCGCTGATACTCCACAGTTGACCGTCTCAGATCCATCCTCACTGTGATGTGGTAAAGTTACAGATCATCTCATTAAATACTTTGTTTTGAATACTAGGGACAGAGGCTTTTCTTCTATTAGCATAGTGTTGCTTTATTGCAAAGAAATACTGTGAGTTGACAAGTTTCAAAGACAATAGCTCTTCAAAAAGATTACACAAACAGGGTTGAGGCCATGCTGCATAATACCAAAAGTCCTTCCGTTGCAGTGTTGTCTCAGACAGCAGCCAACTACAAATGCCAAAGTATAAGAACAGACCAAACACGTGATAGTATTTTCATGGGATACCCCATAAGCTGCCAACAGTTTGTACCTCAACGACTGATTAAGCCAGCGATGTTCTCTTACTACAAAGCCTGATGGATTTTTACTATTAATTTTCTTCCAGACTTTTTCTTTTTTTTTTTTTTAAACCATGCAGGCTTTTAACCTGGGAATCACTGGAAGCTATCTTTGAAACACTTTCCTTCAACGTACCTACAACTTCAATCACAAAACCTACATTTTCCAGTAATGGCTTCTTCCTTCTAACTTATTAGTTGTTTCCCTGCCCAGAGATAAAATGCTCTCCACGGCATTAATTGCAAGCTAAAAGCAAGCAGTGAGAATGGAAGACATTACAGATAAGTAACATATTAGCTTAAGAGGCCATCCAGTGGTTTTTTAGTACTAATTCTAATAGGTATGTTCCTTTAAAGCTGTTACAAGCAGTCTGAGATTCAAGAGACATTTGGTCATGGCATCCCTGACATACTTCTGCTCTGAGCACACACACTCTTAATTGAACATTCACGTATTTATGTTAAAGACTTTTGGAATGGAGTATATATGAAAGTTCAGATGGGAGAGACATTAAACACTCAAAGAAAGAACACAAAAAATGTCAGCTGCAGAACATTTGTATTTTCGTGGCTGCATGCACTGAAAATTCAACTTGGATTCTACTCTATTTTTCTTGATTAGACACTAAATACTAGAAATGTGAGATAAAAGGCTAACTTTTGAGAAAGTTAAGTATTTCCACATTAAATTTAAAGTGAAAGTAATGATTACACTGCTAATAAGAAAACGTTAAGCCATTGTAAAGCAACCTAACCTAGCTGGTTACTACCAGAACTTCTATATATGGGCCTTTCTGGGAGAATAAAAGCAATCCCACCGCACTGGGCTGAGCATGAACAGAAGTGTTTTGCTCAACGGAGGCAAAAAAAAAGGTCACATCCTGCAAATCAGAGCCTGCATCTATATCCGCCCTTTATTTTTCACCTAGGTAGTTAGTTACCTGATACTAGTCAAGTTTTGTTTGTTGGGGTATGGGGTGGAACAAGTAATATACCAGCTGTTTGCATAGGAGTTTCGGGGGGAAAAAAAACCACATTGGGTGAAGTTTACTTCCTGAATACTTCAAGGTGAAGCAATTACTTATGTGTAAATTTTGCTGGCCTGAGGGTATCATTATATGCGGGGCTATCTGCCTCACAATCCCAGAAGTCTAGCAATTAAGTGGACTGTTCTCTCACCAAAAAAAAAAAATGCTGCAAATCAGAGCCTGCATCTATATCCACTTCCCATTTTTCACCTAGGTAGTTAGTTACCTGATACTAGTCAAGTTTTGTTTGTTGGGGTATGGGGTGGAACAAGTAATATACCAGCTGTTTGCATAGGAGTTTCGGGGGGAAAAAAAACCACATTGGGTGAAGTTTACTTCCTGAATACTTCAAGGTGAAGCAATTACTTATGTGTAAATTTTGCTGGCCTGAGGGTATCGTTATATGCGGGGCTATCTGCCTCACAATCCCAGAAGTCTAGCAATTAAGTGGACTGTTCTCTCACCAAAAAAAAAAAATGCTTTCAACTGTTTTGGTAAATACCATGAGACACTTCGATCAGGATTGGAGCCACAAGTGATAAACGTAGCAGTTACCTTTATTGACATCCCACATTATAGCTGTGTTATCTACAGAAGCAGACGCCATGTAATTTCCATCTGAGGTCCAACAAATATCATACACATCTTCTAAGTGGCCTCTAGAAGCCAGAAGAGGAGAAACCAATTATGAATTTAAAAATTAAGAGCTACATGTGAAAATTAGTTTTGTGCATTTTTAAGTTAAAAAAAATAATCAGAGGCAAATAAAGTGTCATTGGAGTGAAATGATAAATATGACTTTAAGCTTTTAAAAAAATTTCAGTATTCAGAAAGCTGTAGAACATTAAAAACAATACATCCATTCAACCATTTTCATAGGCAGTGAAAACACTGCACTTGAACTAATTATGAATTTGTACCTAGAGTTCTGCAAATGAAAGTTTCTAGGATTTGTACAAACAGATAATAAAACACTAAAGTAACTAGGAAGTGTCACTATTCAAGAAAATTTTCCTCATATTTATGGCTTTCATAAAAGTAGTAAACGAACGTGCATACTCAGGAGAACCACATGAAACAGAAAATTAAGGTTGATTTAGATATATCTGAACAAACACTGCAAGATATTCAGAACCACTTAGGAGGGCTCCATGAAAACAATTTGCACTGCTTGTAGTTTGAAGACTTATCACAGTGTGATAACTTTAATAATAAATATTTGCAACACCAACTTTAGGGAAGGACTGTTTGCTTGCTTGAAGAGATTAACTCTGACGTTCCTAAAGGACCGTGCTGGTGCTTCATGCAGTCCCACTAGCACTTTTGAAACTGTTCTCACATAAACCTCAGCAGTTGCAAGGAATGTATCAGTTCTGGATAGCAGACTTACTTTTTGTGAACAAGCGTAAATTCTTAATGATTTTATCAGTATAGATAGACAGAGACCAAAACTTTTAACAGATACTATACAGAAAGCAAGGCAGTTATACATATTGCTCATCCAAAATACACTTCAGAGTCCAGAACCACTAATTTCTTCCAGATTTCTGCTGAGATTGAAAAAAAGAACACTGTTGTATTCCAACTTCCAGTAGTGGTTTGATGCCTTAGCCACTATTGGCTAATACTTAGCCTGAGCAGGCACAGCGTGTATAATTTATTAGCCGTAGAATCAGAATTGTCTAGGTTGGAAGGGCCCTTTAAGATCATCCAGTCCAACCATCAACCTAACTCTGATAAAATAACCGTCACTAAACCATGTCACTAAGCACTATGTCAACCCATCTTCTGAACACCTCCGGGGATGGTGCCTCAACCACTTCCCTGGGCAGCCCATTCCAATGCTTGATAACCCTTTTAGTGTAAAATTTTTTCCTAATATTCAATCTGAACCTCCCCTGGTGCAACTTGAGGCCGTTTCCCCTTGTCCTGTCGCCTGTGACCTGGGAGAAGAGACCGATCCCCACCTCTCTACAGCCTCCTTTCAGGTAGTTGTAGAGAGCAATAAAGTCTCCCCTCAGTCTCCTTTTCTCCAGACTGAACAACCCCAGCTACCCCATTGTACACTTGAAACAAACGCTGTACAGTACAGTAGATTTTCAACTAGTAAAATGAAGTCCTTGAAAGGACTGGTCAAGCCTCAGAGCTATCAGCTGGCAAAATGGCATGAATCATTTTAATATACTGATGCTTTTTGCTTTAAAAATGATCAAAATTTCCATTGTAAAGCTAGTAAATAAAACTTCACGTTTATGTTATATATCTCTTTGCTAATCTTTAAGTGACAGCAAATCTCAGGAACCAATTCTGGAACACGAGTTACATCACATAAATGCCAAATTAATTTCAACAAAACATGTAGTTTGGTACTGTATTAAAAAAAAAAAAAGATTAAAAGACAATAAAAGGATGCATATTAGTAGACAGCACTGAATTTCAACATACGCTGGACAGAAGTCTGTACCAGATGATACAAGACACTGAGGAATCAAAACCACTGAACAGAAAATATGCTCATAAAATATTAAGCTACCTTAAAGTTTTAACAACTGTCCAGTTCTCCTTGTTGAGTTGAGCTTCATCTTCATCCTGAAAAGCTAACGGTTCCAATTCTTTGCTATCATTCAGCTTCCACAACAAAATAACAGCATCTGTAGAAGAAATCATATGAAGAATCATACGAATCATAGGAAGTTCCATTCAAATATGAGAAAAAACTTCTTTATGGTGAGGGTGACGGAGCACTGGAACAGGCTGCCCAGGGAGCTCGTGGAGTCCCCTTCTCTGGAGATCTTCAAGACCCGCCTGGATGCAGTCCTGAGTGACGTGCTCTAGGTGTTCCTGCTTTAGCAAGGGAGTTGGACCAGATGATCTCTAGAGGTCCCTTCCAACTCTGACAATTCCATGATTCTTTCTTTCCCACTCATTGATTTGTTAATGCATTACATTTAGTTTAACATCACAATTACATCATGTAAGACACATGAAAAACAGTTCTTACTTTGTGGTGGGGAACCGTAGGTGCTAGACTGCTTTAGCTTCCATTTTGAGCTACTGATTTTAATAAAGGTATTTTTAAATTATTATTTAATTATCTAATGAAAAAAGATTAATATTTCCAGGTGTAAGGTTAAGTGCTTAGCTTTCAATCTGCTTTTGATTAGAGCTGGCTACGGTTCTGCACTTTAAGAGCTGTGGGCTCTTGAAAAATCAAGTTACCACTCAGCTCTGTCTTGGAGAGCACATGCCTATCCTAAGGCTGTCCTGACTGTGGCTGAAAAACACGTGGCCTTGGACAGACAGGCCTACACTTACAGTTTATGCCACAACTTCCCCGTATGACACTAGATAATCCCCATCTGAGAAACGGGGATAGTAGTTACTTTCTATCTGGAAAACAGAGCCTCTCAGACACATGCCCAATGAGAAGAAGTTACTGAGGAACTGCACAACACGCATTTACTAATTACAATCGTAGGGCTCATGTGAATCTAAAGCTGGAAGCATGACAGGGGTACAAACAAGTTCCTGTGTTCTTGTCTTTTTTTGCCCCCCTTTCACTCACCAGATGCACACATGTAGCTTCTTTATATTAGTTTCATTACACATTATTACTCACCATCTCCTCCAGACGCTAGGATCTCACCACTTGGAGAGAAGCGCACAACATTTACTGCTTTGGTATGGCGGGCAAGGTTGGACAAGAATTCCACAATTGCTTTTCCATCTGGTCCTTTTTCCACTTTCCATATCTAGTCACAAAGTCATGATAGAGAGTTTTCAGGAACAAGATGTAATATTTATGCACCACTTCAGTAATCCACAATTTACCCACTGGGCAGTACATTCTGAACTTATTATCTAAAACTTTCAGAGCTAAAGCTGCAGTGGTACCACAGATTTTTCCTCTATGAGCTACAGATGTGTACTGGGTTTATGTGGCAAGGTTTTGGTAGCTGGGACAGGGGGAGGTCTTCAAGGGTGGCTTCTCTGAGAAGATACCAAGAGCTGCCCCGATGCTGGACAGAGGCAGCTCCAGCTGGCTCCAAGGCTGTCTTGCTCCTGGTGCCTCTATGATAACATATTTAAGAAACAGTAAAAAAACACTACAGCACCTGTGAGAGAAGAGCAAGAAGAATGTAAGAAACAGCCCTGCAGACAACAAGGTCAGTGAAGCAGGAGGGGAAGAGGTGCTCCAGGTGCCAGAGCAGAGATTCCAGTGCAGCCCTTGGAAAAGATCATGGTGACACACACTGTACTCCTACAGTTCATGGAGGTTCATGGTGGAACAGATATCCACATTGCAGCCTGTGGAGGACACCAGGCCAAAGAAGGTGGGATGTGCCCTGAAGGAAGCTGTAGCCCACACTGGAACAGGCTCCTGGAAGGAGCTGTGGCCTGTGAAGAGGAGCCCACACAGGAGCAAGTTTTCTGGTGGGAACTGCGACTGCATGGAGGAGCAATACTGGAGCAGTTTGTGAAGAACTGCAAACCATGGAAGGACCCATGCTGCAGAAGTTTGTAAAGACTGTACCCTGTGGGACAGACCCCATTCTGCAGCAGGGGAAGAGAGTAAGGAGCAAGGAGCAGCAGAGGCAACCTGTCATGAACTGACCACAGCCTCTATTCCCCATTCTCCAGCACGGCTTTGCGGGAGGAGGTAGAGAATTCATGAGTGAATCTGACCCTGGGAGGAAAGCAGAGGTAGGGGAAGCTGTTTCTAGTTTTGTTTGTACTTCTCACTATCCTACTCTGTTATTACTTGGCAAGAAATTAATTTCCCAAAGTTGAATCTGGTTTGCTCATGACAGTAATTAGTCCTTGTCCCTGTCCTTATCTCGATCCATGAGCTTTTAAATTGTATCTTCTCCTCATCCTATTGAGGAGGGGGAGTGATAGAGTGACTTGGTGGGCACCTAGTGGACAGCCAAGGTCAACCCACCACAAGCTGTAATTATATGGCAGTATTTTTTTAATTCTGGTGAAATATATTATTAACTATTTCCAATAAATGAAAAAAAACCCCAAACAAACCAACAACTAAAACCAAACAAACACATGCCATCATTCCCTCTTCATTGATTGACAAGCTCTAGCTTCAAGGGGATTCGGTAAATACAATGATTCAATAGTATGGAATTACAGTTTCTTGCTAACAAACCTGTCAACCACATATAGTAACAGTCTGAAAACAAACCTGATTACTACAGGAGAAAAAAATATTAGCTCTCTTTAGAAGTCTGAGCAAGTTGAAGAATTTTGCAGTGCATCCTGAAAGTCAATGGATTTACTGGTTTTAAACAGATAATTTGAGTTAGAATTACAATAGTTCCAGTTCCCCAGTGA
Source organism: Calidris pugnax (assembly GCF_001431845.1). Lineage (NCBI taxonomy): Eukaryota > Metazoa > Chordata > Aves > Charadriiformes > Scolopacidae > Calidris > Calidris pugnax. The sequence continues at coordinate 6,428,317 of NW_015090805.1, forward strand.
TAACAGTCACAGCATTAAGGAAGTTGCATGATATAGATTATATGATACAGGCACTTTTCCAGCAATGTTGGCTTAAGGAATTCCTGATCCCACTTGTTCTCAATTTTGCAGGGCATCGTGATGCCACTCCTACCCCTTGACTTGTGAGCCAACTCAGCCACAAGAACAACACTGTTAATGTCCCTATAACGTGGGACTAAGGCCACACGTAGGTAAATCCCATTAAATGTTTAAAATGATCACCCCTTAAATGCAATTCAGCTCAGGAAAAAAAACCAAAAACAAAACCAAACCCAAAACAAACCAACCAACCAAAAAACCTCAACAACCAGGCCTTGATAGGAATATATCAAACAATGAAGCAGCCTGAATAAAGATCTCTGTAATTTTTGCCAGCTTTCTCTACTTATTCAACAGCCCTCCAAAAGAAGATATAGCAGCAGCGTCTTTTATGTCAAAGAACACAGAGACCTTTCTGGCCCCAAAACATGTATATTTATAAATATGACTCAAATATATATTCAGTAACCTAAACAGACAGCCTAAATCCCTGAGATGCGTGCACTGTCAGGCAAGAAGTCAATTTGCCTGTGACAAAGGGCAAAGTTTTAGCTGCAGTTACTGAAGTAAACCCCTAATTTTTAATGACCTTTATCCCATTTATCAACTCCAAAATAGGCATTCCAATGATGCACATATCATAGCAGTTACCATTCATAATAATTTGCTAATAAATACATTAGCAAATACTGGCATATTTCTCAAAATACTGCACTGGGGATTCTGGGGAACAAATCTAGATCAAATCCAGGCACTCCAAAGTGTAAGTATAGATCTGATCTTTATAACTCAAATTCTCTGCTAAAAGAGAATATTTCCCTATTCATAAGAAAATGCAGCAGTAATAAAAAAGAAAACCTTATTCTTTGTCTGTGTCAGTTCCACATGTAATGAGGCCTCATGACTATATTTTTTTATTTCTTCTTCAAATGTATCACATGATGGAAGCGTCACAGACCATGAATAGGCCAAAAAGGTAATTAAAACGTAAAATTAACATGCAAAGACAGGGAAATAGATAGAGATACATACACACATAGCAGAAAACCTACAAAAATTTTTTTGCATTTGCTCATTACTAAGGAGCAAAGGAAAGGTCCCATGTTGGAACCCTTCTTTATTGCTGAATGAGTTTGAGGAACTGTCTCAAATTGAAAAGTTAGCAGTAGAGATTTTAGTAAACAAACCCCCTCAATTTTTTACAGGAAATCATCAGATACCAAAGCGACCTAGAGGAACTCAAACATGAAATGAACAGCCCAGCAGTGATGGGTAACCTACTCTGTGTCATTCTCAGCTCTGAAAAACAGGGGATGCAGATGTATCAGTTTTTCAGAAGCGCTCGAATGCTCACCCAAAAAACTCTGACCACTATGTCTACCTTCCATATTGAGAAGCTGTTAAAAGAAAAATAAATAAAGAAGTTGAGTCGATGTATTTCTCTGCAAAGGAAACTGTACCTTACTTTCCCACCAACTTTATTTAAAGAGTTGACTAACGCGCAGATAAAAAGAAGGTGTTTCACCCAGTGCCCTCAGTTTTGCAAAGCTCTCAAACTACGGCTAAGGCTTTTAGAGAAACCAAGAGCTCACTGAACAATGGGGGACAGTCCTCACATGCATTAAGGATCTGGAAGACAGTAAACAACTGCCTGATTTTGCAAAGGTGAATCTTACAGCTACATTTTTGGGGGGCTTGCGCTACTGAACGTTTTCATAAGTGATTCTCAATTTTGCTAACATCAACACAAAATTACTTGGGAGAATTGCATGTGAAGCTGAGTGTAAAGGGCTGTATCTCATACTCCTGAGTGATTAGTTATAAAATGGCAGATAAAATTCAACTTTGATGAACATAAAGAAACTAAAACCAGGTGTTGTTTTTCTTGTTAACCCATAAAGACTGTGCCCTAAATTAGCAGTTACTACTCAGGAATATCACACAGCAATCAATGCAGGCAATTCTTAAAAAACTAATAGTTCAGACCTCAGCAGCAGAAGTCAAGGACAGTATGCAAGGGGAACTGTCATTCTGCATACAGCTGTACAACCTCACACTCTTTCCCTAAACCATCCACCACCGGCATCAGGTACCAGCCAACAATCTCATCCCTTGGATAACAAGCTATTTCACTCTCTGCACATGCTACAGAACCAAAACAAACAGGTTTGAGACTTACACGAACGGCTGTGTCCACACCTGCTGAGGCCAATCGATTGATCTTCCCATCAGCTCCATGCTGGAAGTCTAAGCTGTAAACAGGCTCCTTATTGTGCCATGCTATTTCACAAGTGATGACCTTCATATTTGCTAAAGAAAGCAGAGAGAACACGGGATAAATTCCTGCTTCTTATGACCGAGGCAATCAAAGTGAGCACAGGCTTTGCAAGTGCTGCAGACAGACCCCATGACAATTCCACTGCAGAAGCTGACAGAAGGATGGTTTAAGGAAGACCACTAGGATTTATTATGCCCAAAGTGACTGCTGGGGCACCGCAGGAGGAGGGTGAGGAAGCCATGCGCCTCTCAGCTGAATTAAAGGCAGTGACAGAGGCGCGGGCCAGGGTTAGGATAAGCAGGAAACGCCGCACATTTACTGCTTGTTGGACAGACACCCCGGCTTTTCCCTTTCAGCCCCCAGAGTGCTCCCCCCGGGCCGCGCCGGCCCAGCTCCTGACGGGGGCGAGCCCCCGCCGAGCGGCCCCA
>NW_015090805.1:6431251-6463493 GCF_001431845.1 Calidris pugnax
GTGTGTGTTAAGCAGCCCCTACCTGTGGCGCCGCGCGCGCCTGGCCGGGCTCCAGCGCGGGAGCGGGTTTCCCGCCCCAGCCCTCCCTCGCGCCTGCGCGGGCTGAAGGACGCCCGGCGGTGCGGCAGCGCCCCCTGGCGGAGACGGGAGGGGCGTCAGAGCAGCGCTCCGCCGGGCCCGCCGGTGGGACCGTGGGCAGCGGGGCCCACCACCACCCCCCCCCATCCCGGTTTCGGCAGAGGGGGGGGGTTGGGGCAGCTTTTTTGCCTGCCGTTTCTTCTGCCTCGGCTGCTTTTGCCCTGCCCAAAGGAGCTTTTGCTGCCCACTGGAAAAAACACACAAAAGTTAAACCAGCCCAAAGCTCTCCCAGTCCCCAAAAGAAGAAAAAAAAGCCTTTGCTGTATTTGAGATATTTTTATGTTTACACTGGCCACAGGTGGGACCCCACCTGGAGTACTGTGTCCAGCTGTGGAGCCCCAGCACAGGAAGGACACGGACCTGTTGGAGCGAGTCCAGCGGAGGGCCACAGAGATGCTCAGAGGGCTGGAGCACCTCTCCCGTGGAAACGGGCTGAGGGAGCTGGGGTTGTTCAGCCTTGGAGAAGAGAAGGGTCCAGGGAGACCTTATAGTGGCCTTCCAGTACCTGAAGGAGCTACGGGAGAGATGGGGAGGGACTCTTTATGAGGGAGTGTAGTGATAGGATGAGGGGTAATGGCTGCAAACCAGAAGAGGGGAGATTTAGACTAGATACTAGAAAGAAATTCTTTACTGTGAGGGTGGTGAGACACTGGAACAGGTTGTCCAGAGAAGCTATGGATGCCCCATCCCTGGAGGTGTTCATGGTCAAGTTGGATGGGGCTTTGAGCAAGGCGCTCGGGAGCCAAAACAAGAGAGGGCACCAAGGCCCCGGCGGGGGCAGCAGGAAGGCAGAGGCGCCCCTCGCTCGCTCCGGGCGGCACCGCTACCGGCGGCCGCTTCCCAAAGCCCCCGCACCCCCCCCGCCGCCCTGAGGGGGCTCACCCCAAGGCGCTCGCCAGCGACAGGACGCCCCTAGAAAGAAATTCTTTACTGTGAGGGTGGTGAGACACTGGAACAGGTTGTCCAGAGAAGCTATGGATGCCCCATCCCTGGAGGTGTTCATGGTCAAGTTGGATGGGGCTTTGAGCAACCTGCTCTAGTGCAAGGTGTCCATGCAAGTGTGACGAGGCTTAGGAAGCCAGGACAGTGCAACTCCTTGTACTCGATTTGAAATTTCACTCACACAGCAGAAAGCACGGGAGGACACCAGTCATCCCTAAATCAGGGTTCTTCAGCTGGTGTGTGAGCGCCAGTGACCACACTGAGTCAAGATAATTGGTTTTATTTCAATTCTGCAGAATCGAGTGCTGGGCATTTAACAGCAGCCAGCACAACACACATTTCAAAACCACCCAGTATTTCTAACAATAAAATACAACTGGTTGGTTAATAATCATTCATTCACCACTACTAACTCAGCTTATGTTTCAAACATTTCGGGAGGTTACCTGATTGGCATGCTCATTATTCACAAAGAGGTGTGCATTTTAGCATTATAAGTACCCACAGTTAGTTTGGCATATCTCTTAGCTCAACTGTGGTCCAGAAGTTATATTTTTTGCTATCTTATGTCTAAGTCATGGTCAACAACTGCAAAAGAAGACATAAGACAGTTTCACATCCTATTCAACCTTCTGTGATGTCTCAACCACATCCCGTCCCTACCAAAACTTCTTGATAAAATTTTTTTTATTACATACCCCTATACTCAAAGCAGGAAATTCCTTGAAATTCAGTTAACACATACCCTAGATGATAACAGCACCGTTTTTCCCATAGCCAGAAAGTTTCCATAACAATACCTTGCACAATGCCACCTCTTTGTTAGCCATCTGTCCTAAAGGACAGTCAAGCACCCATCAGGGAAGAGCAGTCTGCCTCAGCCACAAAAAAGCCACAAAAATATCTGAAAGTACTTGAGTCTCTCATGCTGGGGAGCGGATCAACCAGCCTAAGGGCACAATTTCACAAGGAGAGCTGATCTGATCCAAGAACTTATTGTGACCCCAAGGGGTAGGTGGTTCCACCTCCCCTCACTCTTCTTGGCCTTCCCGTCACTCCTGCCTTAGCACCACAAAGACAACAAGGCCTTGAAAAAGAGTTTTGTCCCAAAACCTATCACAGTAAGAGTCTTGTAATTGGGTAACAGAATCCTTCCACAAAACTGACCGTCTGAGGCAGCACATCCACCTGGTTTGGGCTCAGTTGGGATGCCCCAACCTGGTGTGAGGGTATGCACGGTGTGCACGTGTCCTCTGCTCAAAACCAGACCGAGCCAGCTTTCTTGTAAGATCAAATACTTAAAATAAGCCAGAAACATTAGCCATTCTGCATAGTGTTTATTTATAAACAAAAACATTGCATTTGATCACGTACAAGTTTTGATCCAGCAAACTCAGATTTATATATTTATTTATTACAAAAAATACATTTTAACAAGTAAATAAAAACCATTTCCATTAGTCCACTGTTCTCCAAAGTGTAAATGTACAGGGTAAATTTGCCATTTTCAATATAGACATATGCTGTATTTCGCAAGTTGTCTGTAAGAAATTAAACTACAGAGTCTGATGAAACATAATAAATAATGATTAAGAAATGGAAAACTACACACCAATAAATGGAAAATATAAACTTTTAAAAAGTCATACAAACAGTTATATTACAGCCACCTCTTCAAAAAATCAAACATTCAATTTATCCATTATAAAGTACAACAGTACTGCATTACCCTTATTGGCATATTAGAGTAAATAGCATCTTAAAATTGAAATACTGCCCATCGAAAGAAACTGACTGAACTACAACTAAAAAGAACATAATCTAATTAAAACAGGACAGTAGCAGTGCAAAAGCCAAAACTGTTGGCTTTATAAAAAAATACAGTTCCTAAGAATAAACATATTGAATGTTATTTCATGATTTTTTTTTTAAGTTTTAATTATTTAATTTTTTTTTAGAATTTTTTTGAAATCAAGAATCAATTATCTTGATTGCTGTTTGGATGACAAATACCATCACAGAATAAAAGGTGGATTTGCAGTATTTGACACCTCTCTTCTGATACCTGATGACTTCAGAAGAAAAGCATGCAATAGCCTGAAAATACTGTCACCACTCTAACAGTGATTTCTCTTGGTACCATTTCTTCCAGGAAGTTTTTACATAAGCATTAGAGCATAGAACTAGTGTCTTAAGAGTCACTATAAAATATTTACAAAAAAAAGGGAGGGAAAGAAGAGGGAATCCCCTGTTTTGCCTGTAATAAAAGATGTTTAAACCTTAAGATAGCATAAACAATTACATTTGAACATTTTCAGCTTTAGCTCACTCTGTAGCAGTTAACACCACAGATAAGGAAACATGCCCTCTTTTCAAAGTACTTCCAATTCAACTAGTTAATCAAGGAATTAGTAGCCCGACTCATTTGTACTCAACACGGTACATTCTGATAGAAAGGTAAATTTTGGAGACAAATCTCAGCACTCTCGCATCTCAGCCTGAAAGACTCCACAGCAAGCTTTGTGTTTAATACTGAAACAATTTGGTTTTTTGAAATAATACATATGAGCATTTGTATACATCACAGAACCTCTATGTCAACCTTGCTCAGCACTAGGTTTCCCTGAATAAAGACCTTCAGGTCTAAAGAGGTGGCATTTGATGCAGAGCAGAGGTTGCCCAGGAATCCTACCTAGCTTTGGATGTGCCACCCCAGCTTGTTCTCTCCAGTGGTCCACCAGGATGCTTTCCATTCCACAAGCTGCCTTTGACTTGGAAAAAAAGTAGGCAAGAGCTGTGTGTGGAATCTGACCATTGAAGCCGTGTACTGGTACATACCCGGAGCTGTGAACCAGCACGACTGTGTTCAAATGGGAAGTCCAGGGCAGAACTGAAGATCCCTCTGACTATGCTCAAACAGAGACAGGGTCTTAGATACAGGAAACAACAATCAAGCAGCAAGGGCAGGACACAAACAGGCATGTGGTTTCCATCACTGAAAAGGCTGAAATATCCTAGCCGTATCGCATGGAGTTGTTTATGCTACAAAACTATGTACAGATAATGTTCTTTAGGGACATCGAAAAATCCAAAAGGGAGTCAAAAATGATCAGTTTTCAGGACAAAACCCTTAAGGAATTTTTCTTCTTTTGGTAGTCAAACACAAATATTACCCATATGACCAAAATTTTCATCTACTAGTTACATTTCTATCCTGTTAATGCAACATATATCATTGCTGATAGCAATGAACAATACTGTAGTATACAACAACACCACTAAGATTTGTTCTGAGAAGGAAATCAAGGAAGGTTGTTTTTTGCATTTTTAATAGATTCTACCACTTAGATTTTAGAAGAGGAACTAATTGCAAATATTAATGCTTATATAAGATCAAAGTCAACAAAAAAGCTTTTGTAGAAAAGTATTAAGATTCCTAATAGTAAAAATATTTGCAAATTTAATTACAAATATATTTTAAAAGCAAAATCCTTAATTAAGTACATCAGGGTTGGTCAATATTAACAGTGTTCCTTTAAGAGGAAGTGAATATAACACCCACTGCATCTGTGGGAACATCTAAACGCATATAGTATATACCCTTATTGATCAAATTATGTCAAATATATAAAGTGAAGAAGCAGTATATACAATTTTGAACCTACACAAAGGTTATACTGGAAGATCAAGAAACAGTCTGCTAAAATCTTAAAATATTAAGTACTACTGATTTCATGCATTTGTTCTACAACTTGTCCTAAAATTTCATCTACCACATCAATATCGTAATTTACTTGCTGCAAGTCTAGATCAGGCATGATTGTAGCCAGAAGTTGCCCAACGTTCACTCGAAGAGAGCGTAGTTTTAGGCTGTGAAGAAATAATTAGATACAATTAGATGTAGATGAAGTTTTCCATTCAAATACACAGTACTTTGTTAAATAAAGCAGGATGAATACTCTATTACTGGAAAGGCTCTGTACGTGATTTCCATAAACCAACAAAAAAACCCTGATGCAGTTAAAGCTGCATCAAGATTATTTCAAAATTTACCAGTTTTTCCAAAGCTGAGCCTCTCAAGTTTTAATTTTGAAGATGAATATATACTCTTGGTTTCAAACAAATACTAAGGGCTAAATCAAATTCGGCCTTTCCCAAAACAGATCTGAAATATTTTCAAGTCAGCAAATAAGGACTTGCACATGCTTTATCCCACACCACCTTTATATTCCTCAAAACAATATTAACCCCCCAGGCATTTATATATTTAGAAGCACAAACTACTACTGCCTGCAGGAAAAAAAAGAAGAAAAAGAAGAGAGAAGAAGAGAAGGCAAGAAATAGCAGTTTATCTAAAGGCTTTAAAATATAAAGAGGAAATAAAGTATGAATTATAGTTCAGGCAAAATGCTCTGCCTCCTCTTTTTGCTTTCTTTCCTGGGTCCCCTTGCTCTGTCCTCTTCCCGATCAAATTGCTTCCAAATCACCCATCCCTTCCCTTAAGAATTTCCTTCTACTATCAGTTCCTTTATCATCTCCAGTAGCCAGTCTTGACAGCACCATCATACCCCAACAGGACTGGTAGAAGTTACTTACAAGTCCTGAATTTGTTTGCTAATTCTTCTAGGAAGCACAAGTTGGTGCTGTAAGAAGTAGAAGACTGGCAGATAAAAGGGAGATTTAACCACAGAGAAAAAAATCAGATTGAAAGGGGTCTCTGGAAATCATCCAGTCCATTCTTTCCTCCTCCACCCCTCATTCAAAGCAGGGCTAACTCAGTTCAGGTTGCTTAGTACCTTCTTGTGTTTTGAAAGTCTCCAGAGACAGAGATTCCACAATCTGCCTAGGTCCCTTTTTCAGGGTTTGATGACCCTTGCTGCGAATCCCTTTTTTAAACAGGATTTCCCTTGGTGCAGCTTGTGTCTATTGCCTCTATCCTTTCACTGCACTCAGGAGAAGAGGCTGGCTTCATCTTTTCTACACCCCCTCAATTAGGCAGCAGAAGCAAGCAATAGGATTTCAAGGTAACCCACTCTTTGTAGGGCTATTTACCTCAGCTTCCCCTTCTATATCAGATGCTCGAGGCCCTTACCCATCTTGGTGGCCCTTCAGTAGACTTGCTCCAAAATTCCAGTGTCATTCATATACCAGGGAGCCCTAAACTGGACACAACACTCCATCATTGGTCTGACAATGCCCAGTAGTAGGGAAGAATCACTTCCCTCAAACTGCTGGCTGAACTCTTGCCAATATAACCCAGTAGGCACTGGGTTCTCCCACAAGAGTGCACTGCTGACTCACATTCAACTTTTAGTCCACCAGCATCACAGGTCATCTTCTTCCAAGCTGCTTTCCTATAAGTAGTCTCCAGCTTGCTCAACTGCATGAGGCATTTCCATGACTTGTGCAGAACTTTGCAGTTGCCTTTGTTGAATTTCCAGGAGGTTTCTTTCAGCCTATTTTTCCAATTTGTAAAGGTCCCTCAACAGCAGCCCTATTCCTCAAGTATCAATGGTTCCCTCCAATTGATGTCATTGTGACTTTACAGACTTAATTTTGTTGCATCATCTAGGCCATTAATGAAGCCATTACCCATTGCTTCCTCAATTTGATCCATAAGCTCAGCAGTTTGGCCAGTTTTATGGCCCACCTCCCAGTCTACCTATCCAATTCATACCTCACAAACTTCACCATCATGGTATCATGGCAGCCCACAATGAAAGCTTTCCTAAAATGAAGGTCCACAGAGCCAGTCATCTCATTGTAAAAGACAATGAGGCTGAAAAGGCATGATTTGCCCTCAGTAAGTCCATGCTGGTTGTTCCTAATCACCTTGACTATCATGGAGCTGCAGGTAGCTTCCACGTAGATCTGTTCCATGGTCTTCCCAGGGACTGAAGCTACATTGACCAGCCTGTAGTTCTGCCTGTCCCAAATACAGGCATGACAACTGCCTTTTTCCAGACATCAGGAACATTGACTGTCACAGCCTTTTGGAGGTAACATTGTAAGGCCAACTCTCCACCAATTGGCCAGTTCCCTCTTATGTGTCTCATGTCGTTCATGGACTTGTATATGTCAAATTTGCTTAAGTGGTCCCTTAGTTCAGCCACCTTTTATGCTTCACTCCCTAAAATTACCACTTGGCTCAGGGACCTGGGCGGTCACAGGGCAGAACTTACCAGTAAAAAACAAGGTAAAGAAGATACTGGGTACCTCAGTAATTTGTGCCTCACATACCTCATGTTCTTTGCTGCTAAGCATCTGCCCCACTGAGCAACAGACATACATTTTTCTTAATTGTCCTGATGCTGTTACTGTGCTTACAGACAGAAACCTTTCTGGTTGCCCTTCACAGGCCTTGCCAGTTTTAACTCCAGCTGAGCTCTGGCTTTCAGTTCCATCCTACATGCCCAGGCAGCGTGCCTGTATTGCTGCTAGAGTGCTTATCCTTGCTTCCATCTGGTATGTGTACTTCTTTTGTGTGTTTGCTATTTCTATTAACTGAGAGCTGCAATCTCTCTATTTGTAAGTTTAAATCCTCATTTAGTTCAAAGATACACTCTGGGCACAACTTAGTTCCATAGGATTGGTCTGCAGCAAGAAGTTCTTACAGGAAAGGAGGTAAATGTCAAAAGCAAACCCAAACTCTTTTCAATAGAAATAGAGTACTATTGATCCAGGAAAGAAAAACAGAATACAAAAGTGAAGTTCATCTACATAGCATAAGCTAATGATCACCCTCTTTCCTGCCTCCTTTCTCTCTCCTTGTTCTGTAAGTTGTGTCTAGAAATTATATAACATTTTTTATCTTCTAAAAAGTGTCACTATGGCATTCCATTGTGCAATGGCCAACCCTGCTCACACAAATATCTAAATCATAAAAAAATATTAAATAAATCGCTGGATAAAAAAAAATGTCACTGAGTTAGGAGTCACAAGAGGCAGTAGAAAAGAATTCCAAGCATCACATTTTATTATATTATTATCAGACATATCAGATACAATCAGCCAGCCAAAATGTTTGCTTGAAAAATAGTCTAGAAAGAAGAAAATTTATACCTTTCTCCATCAGAAAAATTTACAGAGTCTTCTACATTACTGGTGGTAGAATCGTTTGCACGTGCCACTGCTTGAGGAATTGAAGCTTTTAACTGTGCGATTTCTGCTTTGAGTTCTTCACACTGGCAGGCAATCTGATTTTTTTCCACTTCTAGTAGTTCAACCTGGGAAGTAAATAAAAATAATTTTATATACCACATTAAGAAGGAACTTTATATTTCAAAAATTGTGGTGGATTAAAATAAAAACATACACAAATTTAAATCATTTACCTTTGTTAGGTTGACTGATTTTAATTAAATTTTCAGTGAGGTTTTAATATATGACAACCTAGACAAACCACTTTAAAATAGCCAACTGTCAGCTGAACCACTGTATGTGTACTCCTTCTAAGCCTGCTCTGTCTGTGTTGCAGTCAGAGCCACTCGGAGCCTTGCAGTCTCTCTCAATATTGCTTCTTTCTATCTATGGAAGCAAAACCACAGAGGCTCCTAGGCTAATTTCTTATTTCTTGGCTTGGTTATCTAGTGGACTAATTTATACAACACACTGTGTACTAGAACTGACATGAAACACCCATTAAAACAATAAAAATAATTTGTTAATTTGAACGATATCACTGTTTTAACAAACATACCTCACTTTTTGGACTGATTTATACAACACACTGTGTACTAGAACTGACATGAAACACCCATTAAAACAATAAAAATAATTTGTTAATTTGAACGATATCACTGTTTTAACAAACATACCTCACTTTTATATCTGTCTCTCTCAATGCTGCACTTGTCCAGCTGCCTGAAAACATCATCCAGTTGCACAGCAATTTCATCGACCTCGCTCTTATTTTCACCATCAGCACACTTGCTGCATTCAGTTTTTAAGTTCTGCAGGGTACTGCACTGTTCCTTTAGTTTTGCTATTTCTTCTAAGGCCTGTTCATAGAGAGTGGTCACTTCTGCCAAACGTTTTTCATGAACATTTTCTCCTTCAAATGAAGAAATTGTCTCAGTTGACTGATGGCACATTTCTTTCTTTACATACTTATTATTCATTTCTAAAATCCTCTGTTCCAGTGTTTCTACCTGTTTGGTTAATACTTCACATTTGTTTTGGTACATTTCTTTTTCTTTGTTTAATAATTGCAGCTGATTTTTCAGTTCAAGACCTGCAGATGTCTCAGAACTGTCATTAACATTGTACTGTTTAGTTTCCACCTCTGCCGTGGGAACTTGAATATCGGTGTCATCTTCCACCTCTTCCTTTTTAACAACCAGTTTTGGAACCTCTGTCTGTGTTGCTGAGGTCAACTGTTCACTTTTTGATTCTGTAGCAACTGCACTGCAAGGTTCTCCGGCGTCACAGTTTTCTTTCTGCTTCTCTTCTTGATCCAAATTAATACATTCAGTTTTTATTACAGGAACATCAGACTCTGTTGAAGGCTTCGGAGTACTGCTCTCCTCTAAAATAATGACATCTTCATCATCATCATCATGGTTGTTGAATGTTTTCTCATTTAATCGCGGTGTCTTTACAGACACAGGTGTCGTGGAACTAGGTGTCTTCCGTTTAAGACTGAGAAGCAAAATATTAAAACACAATATTGTATTGCTCAAATACTGCAAAATCATTTGCTTCAAACTATGTTTAGCGTCTATAAGCACTATTAAAAATTACCACTCAATAGCTAGAAAGGGCTGTCTCCCCACATAGTATTTTAAGATATGTAGCCATAGTAAATACCTTTCCTGTAAAAACAAGTGGCTGGCATCCCCACAGTAAATTATTACCTTCAAACATTATTCTGAAACAGACTCAGACTCGGTATTTGCAGTAAGCACCCCCCCCAAACCTGCACCCATTCCTTAACCAACAGAGGTTAAGGAAAACAAACTGCAGGGTGTGGTTAACACATTACAGTCTTTTCCTAAAGAGACAAATCACTAAGAATTTCCCTTGTCTGTGCACAGTACTTTTTGCTGCATTCACTTTTATACTTCACAAGGCTTCTAAGGTGCTTTTCCTCAACCTACTGCTTCCTATATTCCCAAAAGTGACACATGAATTTTGGCAGCTATCACCTGAAGATGAGACTACACTCTACACCTTCACTTTCATTAACAAGTTATTAATTTTAGAAATAAATAGGAATCGACTTTGTACAGGTTCACTAACCTGTTATCAGAATCAGAATGAGGTGAAGATACTGGTCTATGTAAAATAAGCAAAGATCTTTTGACAGAAGCATTTGATGTTTCTGGTAAAAGTGATCTTGAAACTTCCTTTCCACTCACAGCTGAAAATGTTTTGAAGTCTTTACTTGAAGAAACAGGTGTTTTTAAAAACATTTCGTTATTGATCTATAAGATAACATTAGTTAAGAATGAAAAAGAGACAAACATTAGTAGGTTTATGCAGTTATACTAACTATCTGAAGAATCTGCCACCACCTAAAATCCTGAACAGCATTTCTTTGGTATACTACAAGGATTCCCTTGAACCAGATCTCAGTACCCCTCCCTCCAAACTATATTGATGGGTGTGAAGTATTTCCTTTATGTAGGTTTAAGACATACAACATAATAGAAAGCAGCAAGTTCTATATCATAATTGCAGACTTCCAACAGATTTCTCCGGGGACTTCAAATGCTACACACCAGCTGCACACTCCTTTCTTTCCACACACAGATTTATTGCTGGCAGAAAGCAGCTTTCTGATCTTACACGTTTTCTCTAGATACAGCTATTTTAAAGTACCGTGTAGAATCTCAGGCAAGGGTTTTTCCCAAGCTTCTGTCTGAAGTCTGACTATCATACACAAAAGTACGGGGCAGTTGTCCTGCTCATAATTAATTCAATTTGTCTAAAATGAACAATATTTCACCGTTAGAAATTACTTTTGTACTTGAGTAAAAGTAATGGCAGAAAAATTAATACAACGAAGTACGTAGGTTAGATCAGCACATGCAAAATTTCTTCTCCAGAAATGGAGTAATCTTAGGTTAGCACTTTAGTTTCAAAGCAACTTAAGCTGAATTACACTTAGGAAATTTGATTCCGAGTTAAAATCTACACATTCTTATGTCGACTTGCAACTGTATTTAATTTGAATTTGAGTGTCTCCTTGCAAAACTACAGCTACTACAAGTCTGTCCATCCCCATCCCTGGCCCCAGTTTTAAGGGTATCTTTACTTTCCTACCCTCATTACATCTCTCTACAACAAATTCACTTTGAATAGTTAGGTGTCATGCCATAAAACCAGGTATGAGCGACTGACATCTTTTCTAGTACTATTTTGTGAGGGGGCTTTGTTCCTCTCAAACTCTCTCCTAAATACTACATAAAAAGCAATGGTCTCTTTTCCATCATTGGACAGCAAAGACAGGGGATTTTTGATTTACTAATAGTAACCTGTACAGCCGTCAAAACAGGAACTAGTCAGTTGGCTGCTGGCTAAAGTGACCTGACCCAAAGCCTGGCCTGTTCCATCAAACTGCCTAGTACTGTTGTCAGCAAGAACAACTCTGCTCCCCAAGTCAGTTCCCTATCAGCTTCAGGAGTTACCTGGTGGCTGTACTCTAGTCGCTTCTTCAGTTTTTCCCTGTCTCTGCACAGCAGCAAGGAAAAAAAAAATAAAAATTAAGAGCTTAGATTCAAAATGTTAATTCATTATAAAACCAAACAAACTTCAACGTCTAAACACAATACTCCATTGTATCTAGCTGAAACAAGAAGTCTTGAACATATTCTGGTTTATTGAATGAAAATTTTCTGCATGAACTTAGAAGCTAGTATAGCTAGAGTTAACTAACAGATTCTCTCTCAGATGAAGATTTATTTAAAAAAAAGTAATGAAAAAAACCCAAAGCTCCCACTTATAGAATACTAGCCAGTAAAAGTTAAAACTACCCATATCAGTTTTTTTCATACATGTTAGCTAAGAATCTTATTCTTAAATAAATGTGTTGAGCTATTCAGCTGCTTCAATATGGACCTTGAAAATAGTTACCTAGACAAGGTCTCCCAACAGCCCTAGTAGCTTGCCTCTTGAACATTCCAAACTATCCTCATACTGCTTACTATATGTAACAATGCCCCTCTCAGAGAGATACATTTGAACACCAATTCCTGCATTGCTCTCCTTAATAAGTATTAAAAGAGAGAGGTCCTTTTCATTATGACTGTCCTAATTTTGATTTAGGAGGGCAAATAAGTATTAAGTCAAAGAGAAAAATTTGAATTTAATGCCATTTTGCTAATAACGGAGAAAAGAACAGTGCTATTCATCTATTCACTGCTACGATCAAGACTTGATTTCAGGGCACTGTTTTCTGGATGGAAACATTCCCAGAACAGTTGCAATTATACCACAGGTGAGAGAAAAGGGCATTTAGTTTTCACATTCCTTTTCTAGTGTTGAGACACTTGTAAGAGAGTCTCTAGTACTCACTTTTTCTTGTAAGTTTTCTCATATGTAGGGTGTATTAAGTCATCATCTTCTGGTTCTTCTGGCACATTACAATTCCTGAGTTTAGTGGGGGGGAAGGTGACAAAGAGAGCTTAACATCCCTGCTTACAACAGATGATAAGACAAGAACTAAAAGCACAATTTAGATATTCATCAAAATCTAATTTTACCGGAATTGTGGGTCAGGGTTCAGTGAGCAATACCACTTTTCTGGCAAGTGCTCTATTCCATCTGGTAGCTTCCGCCACTTCAAACATGCATCACATTGTACCCACGTCTGATCAGGCTGTTTTCTGCAATGGAAAAATGCCATGAAAAGTTCACTTTCATGACCAAGTGTAAAAAAGTAATAGTAGCATGTAAAATTCTTCTATTTAGAAGTGATACTCACTGTATCTCCTCAACTGGCAAAGCTAATGGACATTCTTCATTTTTCTTCGTTTTCATTTCATTCCAGTAATCATTAAGCTTTTCTCCTAGTGCTGCTATTGTAAGTCTAGAAAGAGAAGGTTTTAAAAGATCACCTGAAATAATCAAATCCTAGCACAAACAGAACCTTTATAAACCACAGTAAAAAAATAACCAACCACTCTCTTGTGATGAATTTCTATCTGCACAATACTAAGCTTTTTGCTTTTAGAAAACCCTATAAGTTATGAATTGTGTGAAGTCACATTTGTCAGCAAAAAAATTACTGGAAATATGAGTTGGAGCAGAAAGACTGAAATCAAGAGTGCTCAATTTAGAGGCGTTGTGAATGCACAGTGCAAACCTTGAAGTTACTTCATCAGTTCAACCTCAATCATAGAAGAAAGAGGCACAAATCCACCTCTGTCAATCCAGCACTTTGCAGTGTATTTGGCTGAAGTTCCTGTACATCCATTAACTGCAGGTTCATGAGTACTCTAAGTTGATGTGCAACAATACTACATGCAGACTGCAAACATACGATCGCTTTAATGTAGTATAAAGTCTACATGATGCTAGAAGGAGGAGGCCAGACTTATCCTAGGCTAATTTTTAGTTGGATTATCTTCCTGATCAGAGCTCATTTTGCGGCTCAGTGACTACTAGAGCTGGCACACACAGGAGGGAGTGGTGCGGAAGAACAACAGGCCTCACAGGTGAGGTAGAGGTAGGACTGCCTCTTGGCACCATGCGGAATTTACTTCAGAGTAAAGTGGCATGGTAGCCAGAACCTAAGAGTCAGTCCCTCCCTCCCTGGCTTATTCCAATATCCCCACAACCCTATCCCTTGAACTAACACAAATGTTTGTGCAGTGAACTAGTCTGACCTAGAGAGATTTGGTCTAGATCACCTCTGAACCCAAGTCACAAATTTCTGTGCCAAAAAAAGGAAGCACCACAAGGGCAGAAATGACTAGCAATGCATTGATGTGATCACATCTCTTCTGGAGAGGGAAGATGGGCAGGTCAGTTTACACTGATCATGACATTACAGCATCAGTTTCATGTTTCTGTTTTGGGCTGGAAAATTACTTTTTGAAAACCTGTAGCACTCTTTGCAGAAAAACCTTCATAAAATATCTTTCAAGTGTAGTATCTCTATGCCCACACTAGAAGTGTTTTTAAAAAAGACAGCTGTAAAAAGCATTCAATGCTCACTGTGCCAGCCTGTGGGAACATCGTGCAACCCTTCGTCAACAAGTGACTATCCTACAGCATTCCTAACTCACAGAATCACAGACTCTTCTAGGTTGGAAGGGACCTTAAAGATCATCTTGTCCACCCGTCAACCTAACTGACAAAAATAGACGCCCACACAACAAACAAGGAGCATCATCACTAACCCATACCTCCCAGCACTACATCAACCCGTCTTTTGAACACCTCCAGGGATGGTGCCTCAACCACCTCCCTGGGCAGCCCATTCCAATGGCTGATAACCCTTTCAGTGAAAAAATTTTTCCTAATATCCAGCCTGAGATACTCCTCCCCCTCTGCCATGGGAACTCTTAGTGCTACTGCACAGGAAAAGGTCCAGGGAACTTCTGCATTGAAAAAACTAACAAGAGCTATTTTCCAGTTTGACCAATTCCCTCATCTTTACCATGTGTTCTCATTAGTGGCTCTGCTAGCACAATGGTGGTAGAACACGTGAACTGCTTAAAGCTGGCACAGCACAAACTGTGCAGCACAAACTGTGGGTACCACTTGGAAATACAGGTAGATTGAACCGTAGTAGCTGTAGCAGCTATCAGGCTTGCTGCTCCTCCTCCAGAGTGCTGCTGTTCCAACAGCAAGAATGACCAGATTAATTTTACTACAGCCCCCTCAATTGCTGCAATTAACAGCTCTGTTTATTACAACACTCTGGTGTGGTTTTTGGGTTATCTTTATACGCAGTGCTGTGTATAAACCAGCAATTCGGGAAAGACATTGTGGACAGCTCGGGTTGCCAGTGGAAGTTGAACAACTGGTTGAATAGCAAAACACGCAGCTTGAAAAAGGTAATGACTTCTGCCAAAATTTACCCCACCCATGTTTGCAAGTCAATATCTTAAGTTTCTAAGCCCACATTGCAAGCGTTAGGGCACATATGCTAAAAGGAGTCAGAAACACAGAGACAAACCTCACTGAGGAGGCAGCAATACGAACAAACCTGGTCAGTCACACTAACTGGCAAGGCTACGTGGAGTGTAAGAATGTTTATTTTTTCAGTTGGGAGGATAAGGAAAGGGCAGGAGAAAATAAGAGAGTCATAAAACCTTACTAATTAGAGTTAACAAAGACAATAGCCAGAAACAAACCTGGTCACACTAAGCCCATTCTTGATGGCTCATTAATTGATGGGCTGTCAAGAAACTGCAAACAGGGATCTTGCAACTGAGAAGGATGCAAATCTTAAGGTCCAGGATGTTTGGAGGTGTTCAGTGGAACTATGACAACTGATGAGGAAACGTGCATGAAGAATGGGGAGCAGGGAGGAAAAAAAGGGGGGGAAAGAAAAAAGGGTATAAAAGGAGCTGGTTGCATGTAAAACAGGTTTGGTCAGTACAGTTGTCTGGCTGAGCCCTGTGCCTGATAACCGCATTCTGTCTTATCTTGTATCTTATTTAATGCTTTCTTAACTCTACATAATCTCATTCCCTATCCCATGTGTATGTGTATGGCAAGGACTAAGTGCCAGCTACTGGTGAGAGCTCTGTGTGCATGAATGGATTTGGTGCCAGCTCCTGGAGTCAAGACTGTGTGTGGTGTGAGCTACAGGCGCAAGCGAAGGGTCTCAGCTGCCACCCACTGAGGCAGGAATGGAACAGTGTGTCCCCCAAAAACCAGCTCCTGGGGTGGACCAGCATAAGTGAGGGTCTCAGTGCTGGCAGCTGGAACAGGACTGTGGATCACAGCTTGTGTGCTGGTTGCTGGTGGGGTGGGACAAGTGCCTGTGTCTTCCCCAGTCCCAGTGTCCTGGTGTGCATGAAGTGTTTATGTGCATTTGCTAGCAAACTCCAAACTGGACTTGGCAGTGAACAGGAGGCCCCAGGTACAGGCAAGGGTTTGTTCTGGTATAACCAGGGGAGTTGCTGATACAGACTCTGTGGTACAAGAACCCAAAAACGCTGGGTCCCCAGGCTCCAGGGCCAGGCAGGAAGGAGTCATGGGACAGAGCTGCTGGAGAAGGTGACTCCTCCTAATACCCCTTAACATAAAGCAGCACAGAAAACAAAGTATCCTTGTCATCATGAAAGGAAAGAAAGTAATACAGAGTGGGACAATTCTCAAGGTCTGTATTGGGGAAATTTTCCCTGGGACAGTTTTTACAGGTCAGCCTGAAAACTGGTTAGGTAACACGTCCCCTCTGCCTTTCCTCCCCCACATGCTGCCTACTACAATGCCAGCACAACTGATTCAAAGCAGTGTAAACAGGCTAGGAAGTCCACCTTACAAAAAAATTGCAATCTCTGAAAGTTTTAAGTAAGTCAGACTCAATCAGTTTAACTATAACTGTAGATACAGACTGATGGCATGGATGCAGATATGAGAAATGAAAACTGAAACAAAGTAGCATCCCAACTCACTGCTGCCTTCAGGATGTCAGGTATTTTAAATGCTCTATCAGGTAGGAAGGACTTTGAGGGTATTGTTTTAGGAAACAAATTGAGAAGAAGGGCTAAAAAATACCCAAAGCAGCTTTTCCAAAAAAAGACCAAACAAAAATTGTAATGAAAAAAGTTAGTAGTGTGGTATTCAATCATCGCAATTTTAGTTATGTGTCACTTCTCAGCAAGTTATTCTGTGCTCATTTTACAATCAGTGAGGGGCATAATTGCAACCAATCACTTTTAGGGTACTTGCTTTAAAATTATGTATATAATTATGTATATAATACTCTAGACTTCAGGAGCTGCACAATGCAGTACAACCAGTATGGATGTAAACATCCCTCCCCTACTGTTCACTACAGCCATGCAATTGAGTGATGAATGTAAACTTTTTTTCTTACTAATTAGGAAATAAGCAGCCTTTAGCGTCAAATATTTCATAGTGAACAACACTATTCAATAAAAAGTCTACATAAAAATATACATATACCTGTATTCATTTGTGTAGTCAAAATCTTGTTTGTTATGAGTTGGTTTTAGGAAGTTGCATTCAATAATCCCAACTACACCAACACCCATGTTGTTCGCCTGTAAGAAATTAAGATCTATCAGGAGAAACAATATATATTCTGTTCTAATACTGCAAGAGTTTGTCAGAGGTAGTTACAAGATATAGCTACTAGGTAAAAAACAATTTTCTAGTTTGTAACTCCTCTCCAAAAAGAAACTCTCAACACAAGCCCCCTAAATAAAAAAAAACAACATTCCACCCCTCTTTTTGTCCTGAAAGATATGCTCAGGCTCATACGATTTAATATAATTTAACTGCTGCACAAATTAAAAAAAGGTGGTTTTATAAAGGATACATCAATACCCTAGTTTCCACCTGTGATCTTTTTTTAAAATCAGGGTTTAAGTAAAAGTGATTTCTAAAGATGTTAAAATATTTTTGAGCTTTAGTTTCTTACCTTTAACTGACAGCCAACTCTTTCATAAGCTTTGATGAGTCTGTTTTTATGGTACATCATTATTCCATAATGATCTTTGTTTCTGCAGTTAAATCCAAAAGTAATTCTTACTGTTTTAGCCTTTTACCAGATATTAAGGAAAAATCTGGTTAATCTCATACAACACAAAAATATAGTTACTCTGTTCATTCTAAACTGGGTTCTGGAACTTCCCTTTTTTAATATTGAGATAATTCTTTCAGTATGCCTTTACTAAGAAAAACCAAAACTCATGTACAGTAACATACCCAGTAGAATCCAGAAAGCTTACATAAGAAGTCACATCATTAGATTCAGTGTGCAATGATGTAAATACTAGTAAAGGATACATTCAAAAATTTTGGCCTATATATATCGCGTTCAATGAAGGCAAGGCTTTTGGAAACCAGCTGTGTTTTCACTTTTTGTCCCCGCAGAATAATCTGCATTGTTGGCTTCAGATACAAAATACTGCAGTAAGCCTACAAAACATGTAGAAACTCTTGTTATTAAAAATACCCCAAAACCTCGAGATATAAATATTTTACAATACACATTATGTTTAGGAAGACAAACTCAAGTTTCAATTGAATTTTATAAAAAGTGTTTTTTTCCAACTTGAATCTAGAAACATAGGAAATGCAAGTGTGCATAATGAGCATACATATATCACAAATTAGAAGAATAGCAACTGAAGGACAACTTTTATGAATGTGACAAGTTAATCAGGTGTCTGAAGACGCATTTTTAACAGTAAAAGAGCTCTCAAACACACAAGCCTCTCTTTTCTTATCCCCTAGTGAGAGTATAAAAATTCTACTACGAACTTTAAAATAACGAACAAAAGCAGGTGTGTTAACTTTGTTTCAAATAACTGTGTATTATCATGGCTTGATAATAGCTATGCAATCTTCTTATAAACATGCAGATCTATAAAATTTAATTTGCATTTCATTTATCATTATATTTACAACTTTTAATAATTGCATAAAGGATTTCAGCGAGTCTTAGAATAATTGAAGGTGTTAGTTCAACTGGAATAATACTTCAAATATTATCCACAGGAAGTGCCCAGAACACCTAGTAATTCCAGATGCACAAAAAATAAGCTTTCAAAGCTTATAAATCAATAAGGGGGACAACAGTCGTATCAACTCGCCTACAGAAAAGCTTTGTCCCTGTCTGCATACATGTATTCAAACAAAGGACTTTGCCAACCAAAACCTATCCGTTTTAAAAGATCTACTTGACATACTATCAATACTATACACATGTATATCTGCACTGCAATGGAATGTTTACTCTGCTGACAACCACATACACACCTATTCAATTTCTGAAGCCACTGAGTGCATTTCCTTCTTGTTCCTTAGTGGATAACGATAGCTACACTTACCAGAAAAAGTTATTTGCAAGGCAACACAAAACCCAGTAATATTCATGTAAATAAACAGCAAATGTTTACACAAGTTCACAAATAGATTCCATCTTTAAAAATTAATGTTGACATATTGCCCTAATATTTAAATTGTAACATTTGTCCTCCCCCAATAATCAACACTTCTGTAGTACAGTACATTATAATAAAAGCATACACCCTCCAGCTTTCAAAAATAAACAAATAATTTTTAAAAAGTGGTATACATACTCGCAGTGAGTAGTCGCTTTCTGGAACAATCTGATCCAGTCTCTCTTGTTTTTTATATCCTCTTTTGCCTGTTTCATCTAAGTCTTCTGGAATTCTGATGTCGTATTTATCCTTGTCAAAGTCAAACTCTGTTTTATCATTTTTATCTCTATGAAATTAAATTAAAAAAAATATACTAATTATGGGAATAAGAAAAAAAGGCCAACACAAGAGAAGATATTGTGGTGGACCCAGCAGGTATCAAAGATGCAAGAGACCGGGAATTCCTATGAGCCATGGTGGTTTTGCTAAAATTCACATAAACAGAGCTCATCAGTTCCTTTCTGATATCCAAGGAATACAAGAGAAGTGATAGCAAGTGGGACATTACTGAATTCCAACTTAATTCTGAACAGGTCACACTTCAAAAGTAGATGCAGTCAGTATCAGCTTTAAACTCTGGATGAACCAAGACACACACGTTCCTTCTAAACGCAAAATCTCTGAACACTATAAATTGCCTTCCTAAGATTTTTAATGCTGAAAAAATGACACTCACCACAGATTTCCCACTCATTAATTATCACAATTTCTTATTGCACCACTCACCAGATGTATACACTATATTGAGTAGCAGATGTATACACTGCAGTATACTGGCAGTACCTTTGCCCAACACTGACATATATCATAGTTGGCACAAATCATCACAGCATGTCAGGCTGGAAGGAACCTCAAGGATCACTTGGTCCAACCTTTCTTGGCAAAAGCATCATTTAGACAAAGATTCCCAACATTCTGTCCAGCTCAAACTAAAGTGTCCAGTTTTGGGGAATCTACCGCTTTCCTGGGGAGATTATTCCAATGGCTGATTGTTCCCATTGTGAAAAATCTCACTTCTGTCCAATAGCAATCGTCCCAGGAGTAATTTGTACCCATTATCCCCCATCTTCCTCCAAAATAAGTATTTTAACAACAAGAACAGCTGTGTTGGTTTTTTTTTTTTAAAGTAATTAATCTACAACATATTAGAAACAACATAAACCCCGCCAAAAGCGTTCTTTCCCACACCTTCCCAAGAATATACTCCAAAATTCAGAACACGAAAGTTATCCTGCCAGTCAGCTGAGTTCATGTATTTTCTTTTGCTCAAGCAATGAGCAAAGATTCCTAAAGATGTTCATACCTAAAAATAAAAGGAAGTCTACCTGGGTAATGTAAAGTAGTTTCTGAAGGATAAAGGAGGTGAAGTTTTTTTATTCTTATGGAACAAGTGGCAAGGGGAAAAAAACAGAATTGGTAATATACTTGTTACCTCCAGCTTTCTTGTATTAAAATCTCCTAAGCTAAAAGTGATTTGGGACTCTAATACTCACAAGACATTAATGAAATAAAAACACCCCAAACTTTTCACCTGCTACAATTGACTCAGATATTTTTTGTCCTGTAACATCTAATCTACACTCATTCACATATGGTTTCCTACCCCCTCCCCCAACCCTTTTTCTGATGGGCAACAATAAAAATAAGAAACTGAAGAACAAGCTAGTTTTTTTGCGAAATCCACAGGCTTCCCAGGGATACTTTATTATTTCAGGTATTTAAACCTACAGTAAACTAAATACTTAACGTATTGCCAACCAATTAGTGCCATCACAATTAAAAGCCTGCTAAAGCTTTTCTGGACAGACCATCAGACAGATTCCCTGCTAATAAGGGAGCAGCAAAGATGTGAAGGAAAAGAAAATAATATAGGAAGTGATGGCACCCATCTGCAACTGCTACAGCAACAGCTATTTAAAAAAAGAAGGCAACAAGCAATTCAAAGCCAGAAAAAGCTGGAAATCCATACCACTGTGAATAATCCCACAGAGGCAAGTAGATAAATAAGATAAATACACACAACTGTATTTACTTGGATTTTTTTTTTTTAAATGATAAAGTTTAGAAAGGTCTAGATCCCTCTAGAAGGATACTGCTGACTCCAAACTTAAAAAGCCAGTAATACTTGCCTGCACATAGAAGTATTCTTTGAATCTTTGCATTCATAATAGGTCTGAAATAACAGATGTATAGTTTATCTGTTTCAATTTTCCTTCTGGCAAAAACAACATTATCTTATCACAGGAAAATATGAAGTCCTCTGCATTCTCCTTCCTTCAGTGTTGTTACTTAAGATATTAGCAACAGCTCTCATGCAACATTCCAGCCCTTCAATCATGCGAGTTTGAGTCTAGTTTCCCGGTTACAGCTAACAGTCTTTTGGAATTATTTCATTAAAAAAAGCCTTGTATGTTTGCATACACTGAAAGATAACAAACTAAATGAGAGATATAAGAGACTGGACTTCATCTTACCTTCTAAGATTCCAAATGATAATTCGCGTTCCTTTTTTCCCCATTATAGCATCTAGCTCTGCCAGTAATTTCTCCTCAGTAGAAAATAAAGAATGCGTTAAGATGGCCTTGAGGCTGTTTTTGGATTCTGCTGGATCACTTATCTGTCGTAAGCATTATGTTAAGGAGAGGAACTTTGAAGGAAGTAAGCTTTCAGAAGGTGAGGAAACTTCTGCAACAGTATCCTGTACTCATTTCACAGGTTCTCATTCTACATCTCAGAGCTTCTAAAAATTTAAAGGTTTTAACAAATCATAGCCTTCCTTGTATCTTACAATTTATTTAGGGTATCCATAAGACTAGACAAGGAAATTTCCTTTACTGATACTATTATCCAAATTTTGCATGTACCCACAACTTTTCATTCAGAAATTATTGAAAGGATATGTTGGTTGTTGAACGTCACTATAGGAACCATGACATGTTCTGCTTTTGTGACTTCAAGGAAAGTCTGGGATAACAGGCCCACACTCATGGTTTCTCCATTCTTAGTGAAGACTATTGCATCTTTTCCCAGGCGCATGGACCCCGATTTAAACCCATTTCCATACAACCCCACTGGCACACGGCCATTCATTGCAGATTTCTCACTGAAGCCAAAGCTGAAACAGACGAAAATGTTAGTAGAGAATAAAAAAAAAAAAAATCAAAACCCCAAAAGATACATGCAAGACTTGCCAAATTAGACTTAAATACAATGAGTTAATCTCTTGTTTTAGAGATCAGGGACTACTGTACAATTTAACAATGTGCAGTGAAGCAAATCCTTAAAGTTACCCAAATATCATTGCTAAAACCACACTGCAAGAATTCAGGGAAATTTACTTTCATTTATAAGTATGGAAAAGAAATACCATCTGTATGGAATCACGCAATAAGCATTCTAAATGCGTTTATAATAGTTATCATGTGGCTTCACAATAAATACTAAGAAAAGCCCCTAAAGATCCCCACCAACACCACTTGCTTGAAAACATATGATCTACACATTTTCCATTACTAACTACTCGTTGCATTTAAAGTAAAACAGGTAACTGTATATGGAACATGGAATGCAGCAAGCAAGCTTGTAATTACGGCATCTAACAGAAAAAGAAAAGTAACAGTTTTGAATTCAGGCTTGCTCAAGTTGAAACCCAGAGGTTTATCTGCAGGCAGAGCAATCTTTCGTACTAAATGAATAAGTGAACAGCAACCTCTTTGCTAAGTGTAGAAACAAACGTTGCAGAAAGTTGTGTTCAAACCCTACAGAACATTTAAAGATACGTAGAGAAACCACATCAATGCAATCATCGTTCCCTTAAGTTTTCCACCTTTTATTTTCAATATTCCAAAGGGTTTGAAGTGAATCTCCCTTTATCTCTTGCTTGCTAATTTAAGCTAAAGCAATCTTAAATAATAGTGATAGAAAAAAAAAAATTATTAAGTTCTCCTTAGCTCCACTAAAGGGCACTACAGAGAGTTTACACAGCACAACCACTGCATGGAAAGTTAAATGGGAAAGTTGACAGAAAGGATAAAAGGAAGTTATAGATAAAAATACACTAACAAAGTTGTGTGAAAGTTTTACTAGCATCTGTCTATTCTAGAATCTCACTTGGATAATCACTCACCTTCAAAAATGTTACACTCATGAACAAAATTAGTCGATTATATATAAGAAAAAGGAGTAAACTGAGCAATAACAGAATTAGAAGCTGGAATCTTTACAAGTAAAAAAAAATGCAAAAGAGGTTATCCACCTTAGCATTTTGTGCAGCTTCTCTGAGTTCATACCGTTTCCATTATCAGTGAATGTCAAGCATATATTGTCGTTTATCACCGTTTTGTCTATCCATATCTGTTTAGCACTCACATCTGGGTCATAAGCATTATCTGAAGAGAAAAAAAAGCAAACAAAGTTGGGATACTAAAAAGCAAAAATTAAACTGTTTAATTGTGAACGTATTTTAAAGTGTTTAATTCCAGGGAAGATGTCAGATCATAACTCTTCCAAAGTTACTTAAATCCATCTGTAACATGCAACAGAGCCTTATCTAACAGGAATACATATATAATCTATCTGCCAAATGTTAGTCTTGCAACATTGCCAAATAGCTATATGGAATAGCTGTCATAACTTTATTATGGTACTGTGCTTGCACATATGTTGGTAAATATGACAGCTTAATGTAGTTCCCTGATTGTGGGCCTATGGCCCTACAAAGTCATACGATAACTAATGGATCTCTAAAATTGCGCCCATTTCTCAGGTCCACAGTTAGGTATGTAATATAGTAGCAGAAATTGTGTTCTGGCACAAATAGAAACTACTCAGCTAAGTCACTTAATATCTTAACATCTTTTAACATCTTTTGCACAGAAGCAAGAAGCCATGGTCTTCAATACAGAAAATGTTACACTAAAACCTAAGTCTCTTAAAACATTGTCTTCTTTATAGATGACAACACGAAATCAAAACATTACAACAAAACAGCTGTATCAAAACTTGGCAAACCTTGCCTGAAAACAAACACACAATTTCTCAACTATTACAGATGACAATAATATACATGCAAAAATTTAGGTGGAGATGAATGGCTCAAACGCTGGGTGAGAATGGAAAACGAAACCAAGACAAGTTTCTGCTTTCATTTCCTGTCTCCCAAGCAGATGTCGCAATATTTACTTTCTCCCAGCCAGGCAAAAAAAGCTTTTCTGGCTGGCTCTCAGGAGGCCAGGTTATTGTCTGCAATGCAGACAAGGGCACATTACTAATATACATGGCTGCAACAACATCTTACACGCTACAGGCTTTTTAGTTGGGAAATCAGATTTGAAATACTATCACAACTTCAGATAACCAAATTTGAGACAATAAAAAAAAACCACCACAAAAACCCAAGCAAAAAACATGAAGCCCAACTCCCAACATCCCAGATGGTTCTGTGAAATCTAGAATTTTGACTCCACATGTACAGGAGATTTGGGTGAAAAAAATATTGCTGCTCTGCTACCACATGTGAGAACCCGATAGAAGAACGATTGGACCGGGGCCTAACACCACATCACTTCCATATTAACAGAGCTGCGTGTCACAAATACGTATTTCTGCTAATGGAAGTTGTTCAAATCTAAGAAGGTATGACTTTCACAGAAGGAAGAACAAAATGCTTTAGACTAAACTTTCTATTTACAGGACTTGAAACAGCTTGCAGCGCCGCGACCACAAGTGAAACAGAAACCATGGCTCCACAGACATTTTTTGGCAGCAAAGCTGGTTTAAATCTTATCTGTCTTAACGCTAGTTTCTTGCATCTCTTTCCCCCTTCCCCAGCACGGTGCTACTCGTGGAATCTTTGAGGCGGGGAAAGTATATGGAGGAGGAGTGTGATGTGATGGCAGAGCAGAAGGCAGTGCCCCTGCCTCATTGCGTGTTTTGCAAGTTCAGCTGAGGGCCATAAATAAACAGCTCGAGCCAACATTGTGGCCTATAAAAAGGAATCACACAGCTTGGTAGCTTGCTTTCTATAAGCATAAATTACAAATTGCATTCACAGTGAAAGAGTTCATAAAATATATTTCAGCATCAACAAAAGAGGACATTTCAAACACAATTGAGAGTTTGAAAGTATTCTTCTGAGACCATACTTTGTCCAAGTCTTCTGATTTGCTAGCTCACCAACTGTCTCTAAATGTCCCATTTACCCTCTTCCAATTATCATCATTAGTTCACCTAAATTTAATCTGAATGAGGACTAATGGAAGAAGCCAGCAGTATAACAAGCAAAAAGTTGACAAGAGGGACAAAAGCTTAAAAGGCAAATTTGAGCATACAGACAGACCATTACCATTTTGGTTAAGTTCACATAAACAAAAATTCAGGCCTCCACAATGTAACCCTATTTATATTATTTGATATTTGGTAGATGGTACGGTCTGACACAGCATGTGAAAGACAGATTACAAAAGTTATCTAAATCAACAGGACTAGCTAGAAGCCTTTACAACCAATGATTTGAAACTTTGCTTTTGAGGCTTTGTTAAAGCAACACATAGGACAAACCAGAGGCAAAGGAATAAGACGAGTTTGCATGCCTTGCACAGCACATCTACCATCATTCCAGCCAGGTATGGCACTGGGTGATAAAAGTGTTGAAACTACTTAATATTTTGTTACCCTCAGAACAGCTGGCCTTTCCCTGAGCCATGCGCTTTTGGTTTCCTCCTGTGTGACAGCTCTGGCCTTATCTAGCCGAACAATTCCTACTTTCTTTTATTAGATTAATTTTCTGTACTAGCAACAGCAAAACTCATGCACAGAAAGCAAAGGAATGTGTAACCAGAAGAGTTGCTCCCTTTGGCAGCAAACTGCTAGATAAGCTTGGCAAGTCTTTCCAAGCCACACCTTAATTTTGAGGAACCAGTTAAGAAAAGTCTGCTAAACATTTGCCAACTCAGGAAATAAGCAACCCTGAAGATATCCAGCTAACAGCTATTCAAAATAAAAGGCAAGATGATCAACAGGAGCTAATAAATTAACCAGATGCACAAGCCCTAGCTAACAGCAGATGACAGAAACAATAACAAAGAGCAGAACACTTCGGACGTTGATGGATGGACCATTAAAAGGAACCACTCAAGTACAACCCTGAAGACGTTCAGCCAGAAACTCGGTAATCCAAAATAAAAAAATTAGAATGCTTGAGGGGTATTGTGACAACGTACAATATTACTAATGGATGGATGTTTTGAAGAAGCATTGAAGGAAAGGGAAAGGCCAAAGTGGATGGGAGAAGAATGGTATAAGGGGTGGGGCAAATAACACAGGCTGATTGTGTGCAAGCTGGATGCTGGTCAGTATGCTTGTACGACTGGACCCTGTGCTACCCTTTTATACATTATTACTAACCACTATTTGTAATGATTTCCTGCTCTCTATTCTCACTGTGTGCCTGTATGCATTTGCTCCGATAGCAAACTTCAAGTTGGACAAACCAACAATTTGGAAGACACCAGCAACTATTGAGATCCAAGGTCTAAGCCAGTGACTGGTAAAAAGCCCAGGAGACCGGCACTGAAAGGACTCTCAGGTCTTGGCAAAACACCCAGAAACACAGTTAAGCATGACTGATAAATTAAAGTACACATATGCATCACTAATGAACTTTAAACCTGGCTAGCCAGGAAGCAGGAATAGGATAAGGCCATTTGTGCTGTTCACGTTTCGGGCACTGCTTGTGTTTATGTGGGTTCTTGCAAATTACTCTCCTGTATGTGCTAATCTGTCCGTGGCCAGCTGGGTCTGCACAGGATGCAAGTGTCCATGCACATCTTTGGAATGTGCACTCGGCCTTACTATTCTCTGGGCCTGGGAACAGCGAAAAGCAGCAGGCTTGCATTTGGTGGACTACAAGGGTAGGAATGCACTTGGTCCCACAGTCTTCTATATTTAGCAATCCTTAATAAATTCAGTAAAAAGAAAACAGCAAATCCTACAAGTCCCCTGCAACTGCTGTCAGGTAGTAGTACGTATGCTGTCAAGAAAGAAATAAGTCAATCCGACCAAAAAAAGATGATGTAATATTCTGAATGGTAACAACAGGATCAACTCCTTCCCTTACCTGAAGGAAAAAAGTTTTACAACAAGAAAAAGTATTACAATCAAGCACTTTGGCAAACGATTGATCCACATACCTATGAGTTCTGCAATTGCACTGAAAGGCCAGGTGTGACTGGTAGAGTTGGTATGCAAGAACTTTGGACAAAGCTGAAACAAACCACAAACAATGGCATTAGATTGAGCTCTTCAATGATACCAAGCCAGAAAACAGTACGTTAAGTAAAGTAACATTAAATGAAGTTGTTTTGTACAACACTACAAAGGGCTGCAATTTAATTTACTTTTAGATACTGGCATACTAACACTTTTTAAAGGGAACATTAATACAGCTATTAGCAATACAGAATTCAATACAATATCATACTATATTCTGAGCATGGGTTATACTGTCATTCTATCAAACTCTCTTCGTCTTTATAAAAATATAAGGAACTATTACTATATAATGATGCTAGAGATTACAAGAAAACATCAAGGCCTTAGTCCAAAGCTAGTAACAGAATCATAAGCTCTCAAATGTTAAAAACATACATCTTCAACCATGAGTATTAAACTTAATCCAAAAGGTGAGCAGCACCTAATATACTCGGTGGCTCTCCATCCGATGTCATTGCTCCTTTTGTCCATATTGAGAGAATCTGACCAGTGATTTTGATCAATCAGTGGTTTGTGCTTTTAGCATTTTGATTTTATACGTGTTGCACTCCCATATGATAAAATGTAACCAAAGAAATGTAGCCATTACTAGAATTAATGAGAATATGCAAATGAAGTACGTATTTATGGGACGTATCTTATAGATGTCAGTGATAAAAATATTCTCAAGTAACTCATGAAAGCCTGGGCTCATATACATATTCACCTAGATGAAAAGTCTAGGAAAACCAGAACTAAATATCCACACAACTTCAGGATTTGTCAACGCAAAGTTTGGAGAAATTTAACTCCTGAAACCGATACAGCTGGATTTGCACTACCCCCGAGAATATCTGTGATTACATTTTTATAAGGCCTTTAACACAAACCCACTACACACAAATGCTTAAACCTCGCTGGCATAGTTATGTTGATGGCATAAAAAGCAGTATGTATGAATACATAACACTGGAAATAATCCTTGTACAGTGCAGTTAGATCAAAAAACATAATATAATCATATATAACATATGTAAAATCAGAAAAATATTTTAAAATGTGTACATATTCATACTTCATAAATTTGTTGGAACTACCACACTGACACGCACTGTTACATAGTCAGTAGTGTTTAAATAAAAGCAAGCAAGCACCTCGAGTCTCCAAGCCCATTTACCAGAGAAAAGGAATAATGCTACAAGCAAGTTCTAGAGCCATGACCCAGGTAACCAGAGTAAGAGCAAGGCAGCAGCAGCAGCCCTAGCTCAGAGCAGTATAAATTGCCAGGAAACCTCACCTTGTTTCTAAGGTCATCAGAGCACAGGACACACTTTCAGACTGCAACTTAATCCCTGCATTTCTCCATTGAGCTAGAGTACAAGTATGAATAGACATCACGTTCTTCATTGCCACCTGTGCTTTAAAACTACAGTTTTATAAAATCTGGTAATTTGAGTCAGGCTAAGTAACTGACCCTTTTAAATTCTTAACAGACACATACAAGGAACTTAGAATCCAAGAAGAAAATGACATCAAGCCTATTAATGGAAACCTCACTTATTCTGTGGCACATGGTTGTAAGGATCTTTCGATTTCCTCAGCCGTACAGTAATTCAGTGGATTTTAAGATATCTGTATGATTCTCTTCACTTCAGCCTTTCACAGTGCTGGCAGCATTTGTTTTTTTACTTTCTAAGCTTCATGATCAAAACATACAAGAAACAATCGTGGGGGTTTTTTTCCTGCCTGAAATTCCTCCTCATCAAAACATAAACACTAACATTAAAAAAAACCAAAAACAAACCAAAAAGAACAAAACCCCACACAGATGCATGTGCAAGCATTCAGCATCTGCTCAACTCACTGCCAAGCATTTCTCTGCTGCTAGCCAGTGAAAAACTGCAGCAATAGACAAGGTAGGCTGGGATCTCTGGAGTTACTGACAACATTGTAACCTCGGCAATATGGACTTGGAGAAAAGTCCTGACTGTAGTTTTGATAGAGGTATGAGTTCACATATGTGAACCTCCCCCGGTCACCAGACAATACTGATGAAGGAAGGAACCTCAGCATCACCCATACTGACATAATTACAGAGAGGCTTCCCCTCTTCTGCAAAGCAAAGAATACAGGTGCGCGGCAAGAAAGTCTCTTCACACATTGGCTATGTAATGCAACGCTTTTCCATCCCTCATTTCACTGCTCCACACGGCTGATTAACTTTGAAAAGAACCTTCTTTTAATGGAACAGCATCCATCTTCTATAAACAAACACGATAATTACGCTGATCTTCTCTGGATTGCTGTTTCAAGTGGTAAGGTTTTGTGAAAGGCTGGAAGGGGGTACATAGAACTGGAACTTGTGAACCGTTTATAGGAAATGAGAAGACACGGGTTGGAACACAGAAGTTGTAAGAAACTTATTCTTGGCTCTAATATCTCCCCCAGCAAAAGGTGAGCGAGTATCCCACAGGGCAGTTCATGGGAAAGTCTACCTCAGAGCTGATCCCACCATTTGTTCGTGTAAGGCATTGAAACAAGGGCACACAACAAAAACAGATTAAAAAAAAAAAAGGATAATAGTGGTTTAAGACCATTAGCTTCGTAGTTTGCTTCAGAGCATACCCAGCTGTCAGCAACAACCCATTTCCTGATGAGTTCATCAGGAAATATTTAGCCCATTTTGTGCCTTAACATGCCATTTCATCAAACCATCACTTCAATTAGCTCGTGAATAATTGAAGTTCGATAAGTACAGTAGGAAAGAGTGGTGAAGGCTCACTTTCAGCCAGGTTAGCATGACCGTGGCTGAGGCAATTCAGTTAGTTTGTTCACTGGGCCTAATACATTTTGTACCGAGTGGTTTTGGTTAGTTTCACTTTTTCTCCTGAGACCAAGTACAGCCAAATCCTTTTTGGAGATACAACTAAGTCTCCCCCTCCTTCAAACTGCATATACATTGCATATTATAAAGAGACTCAGCTGCACTTAGAGGAGCATCTCCAACCACTACAACCAGCAAATATTTAAGAATAAAGCAGCTTCTCACTCAAATATGACAAACAGCTTTGGGGATTTTAATTTTCCAAGAAAACTGGAATTCTTCCATCCCCTTTACAGCATAAGGCATGCACAAATAAAATTACCACTGAACAATCTGTCTTGTCTTATTAAAGTACGTTGCAACTTTTGGGGAACAACCCCACTACCATTTTCCCCCTCTTGCTTTTATCCCACCTGGCTGCTTGTTTCTTTCCTGATATATTTCCTTTTTTCCTCCACTAGTCCACTTACATGACTGTGTAATGAACCACATCAAGAAGCTGATCCAAAATAGAAATAATTTTTAAGTCTTATTTTTAACCTGGATCACTTCCCTGATCTGTCTCATCATGCAATCGAACAAGAAAAATTTTACCAGAGCAACAGGAGGAGATAAACACCAGTGTGGGAATGAGTTTCTAGGCCTGCTCACACTGCCTGTGTTGTTTATATATGTTTCTGAAACCAATCGAAATACTTAGGTGAAATTCAACATATTTCCAAAGAACAGCTGCTGACAGAAGAGACTGTGACCATCAGTTCCCTGTTCTCTAGAAAATGGAGCCTTTTACAGTACAGGGCACAACCTGCTAAAAAGCTCTATCAGCTGCTTCACTTCTTCAGCAAAAGTCTACAAAAATCACAGCTTTCACTGGAAATAGACTGAACGTAAACTTTCAGTTACAAGTACTGAAAATCAAAACCAAACAGAATCCTAAAAATAATTCAGAAAGTTACCAACTGCACCAACTTTAGCCTTTTGCTTAGATTTCTCATTTGTATCTGTAAGACCTCAGCTTGCCAAAGTGATTTCAACTTGGGAACAATTTTAAACTCCGCAGTCTGACTTGTGATATGTATTTTTTTTTTTGGCAAAGGCTGATTAATAATGCTGGTGTATTTTTCCCCTCAAACAGATTAACGATGCATTAAAAGCAAAGGGAGCGCTTCCTTTTTTTTTTTTTAAGATTATGTTATCTAAAGAAGAAAACTACTCTAATAAAATATATCAGACAAACTGTTGATTTCAAACACTTAGAAGAATTAAAGACCTGAAATTAAAGTGTAATTCTTGAACTTCAAGTAGATGACGCTTATAGCTAACCTCTGCAATCATGGCAATTTATATTACGGTAATTTAAGCAGTGCTTAAGCATATGTTTTTCACTAAAAAGTTTGACAAGTTAACTGTAGCGATCCACCCTTCTTCCACTATTCTATAAGTAAGGTTCTGAACCAGGTGTTTGCAACTGTGTAACTTCCAGGCATTGATAGATGAAGTCAGAAAGGCTCTAAAAAGCCAGCCTCTTAAAAAGGCTCCATTTCACCAGTGACGTTTCAAACTCTGAAAAAGTAGCTTTAACCTAATTTGCATCAGCACAAATAAAGAAATGACCAATTGTCACGAAAGCACAGCAACAAGAAGATAGTGTGACTGACAAGCACAACACAGTTGTGGATTTAACTGTGTGCACATTTACCATCCTCGTTAAAACATAAGCAGGCCTCTTGCGGAAAAAAAAAAAAAAGCAATTAAGACTTTAAGTTACAAGCTTCCAGTCAGAGGTCAGTACCTCCACAGCTACCTAGGACAGGCTGTGAATTTCCCCCCCAGCCCTCCAAAGAGTGAACCCACCCTCCCACAGGCGGGAACAGCCGGAGCTAACACAGACGCCTCTGTGCGGGGGCGGGCGATGGAGAGTCCCCCCCAGCCCCGGAGCTGCCGGCCGCGGGTTCGTTCCCCTTCTCCACACCCCGGCTCGCCCAGCAACCGC
>NW_015090805.1:6464173-6467045 GCF_001431845.1 Calidris pugnax
GAGCGTTAACGGGAGGGCCCAGCGCCAGCCACGGGGCCGCGCTCTGAGGGGGACACACGCTCTCCCTCCGCCCGGGGAGCGGGGCCCGGGATCCCCATTCCCGTCTCTTCACAGAATTGAGTTCCTCGGGTGCTTCATGGCCATCGCTGCGCCTGGGCCGCCGGCTCGCAGTTGGAGCTGCGCACAGGTGGCTTCACCTTAAATCCGGATTAGCTGTTTTCTTCCCCGGGAGATTAATAAAACCAACCAAACAACCCCCCCTGTGCTTCCCGCACCTTGAGAGCTGGGAAGCTCCCTGGTGCCTGTTCCAAGCTGTGTTACTCCCCAGCTCCTTTTAGCTGTCCTGCTGGTTTTTCATTCCGGGATCTCAGCTTCCTGCGGCTGGATGTGATTTTGGTGGTGGGCAGATAGAAAAGAAAAACAAAAAAAACACCACCACCAACAAAAACCCAACCCAAAACATGCAGAGATGTAGGTACACATTGCAAAAGGAAATAAAAAGAAAAGCCTGAGATATTTCACGGTGACTGAAACCTTGCAGGCCACTTACTCCTTAGTTGAGGAGCAGCCTTCAAACGACCCGGAGGGAAATGCTTTCCCCTGCTATCTTCAATGAAAGCTGCCTTTTTTTCCTTTTTCCCTCTCTAGGTAGGGCCTCACAACCATGCCCCCCAACATCAGTGGGACTAATGACACCGCTAAGGTTGCAAGGTTGCCTGCATGGATGCCTCTGCTCAGGGAGCTATCATGGAAGACATACCTTAGCCTCTGTCTGGAAGTGTCATCAGTTTTGACCGATCACTTTTCGCCATCCACCTGCTCCCTCCATTCCTTTGGACTATTTGCAGAAACGGGATCTGGTGACCCAATCTGCTGAGCAATCCTCACTGCTGTGAGCCTCACCTGAAGCTCTGGGAACCAATCCCCATGAAACAATCAGAATTTAACTAAGGGACCAGCACTGGGGCAGTAATTGCAAAGGAGGGGGGTTTGCTCTTACTGCCAAACATAAATAGCCAACCATACTTTTCTTGCAGCAGATACTCCAGGAACATTGGGTGCTTTTGTATTACTAGCTGCTGTGCTGCAGCCTTTCCCAGCACGTGTACAGCATGTATCAATGATTTTGAACATATACAGTGTAATCAAACATCAACCTAAATGTTTCTATGGTTAGCAGCTTCTGAGGTGCGAGGTACGTCACACAACCTTACCCAAGATGTACAGAGAAAGGATGAAATCTGAAAAGCAGCTTTCACAAAGCCACCCAAACCATACCTCTCTGGCCTTAGGTTTTCAAGCTCAGTTCTACAGAAGAGTTTTCTTCCTTCTGGGCGAAAATGCAGCACGTTCAGGGCATTTGCCCTGAACATATTTATACTAGTGACTTTGTTCTGTGTTGCAAGACTTGTGAGTGCTTTACTGATACAAATATTTCTGATAATGCTTGCAAACCAGAGAAGCCTGTTGAGGGTAAGTGTGCAGCTTGATGGCAGATGAGATTCGCTGTTGACACTGAAAATCATGCACAGCGACACAATTAACATTAAAATCACTGTTCATTCTTAAGCTTTCAATATAAAAGTGTCCTGACTGAAGTTTGGAAAGCTCCCAAAGCACACAGAGAAAGCATTATGCAACAGCAGCCCCTAATTTCCCAGGGAAGAGGTGCTCCCTCCATAGAGGAAGTCAGCACCTGTCAGTAAATCCGTGAGCCCTGGATGCTGCAGCAGCAGCTTCCTCTGTCCACTCCACACAGTTCTTCCAGACACACAGATCCTGAAAACTTGTCCCACGGGACTGGGATCCCAGAGTGGAAAGTTCAGGAGTGCAGTCTTTCCCTAGACAAGGGTAGGGCCTAGCACAGATTAGCACCGAGCCACTGCTGTTGGGATCCAAAGATCCAAACTCAGGTCTGTTGACTTCTGTGTAGAGCCCTCATCCATTGAAATTGAATTTGAAAGTTTTCACAGAATCAGATAAAAATTAAAGCTGGTGTGTGAGCAGTCAAGGTAATCTGAAAAATGAGAATTGCATTTGAAAAAGTATTTCAAATTAACATTTAATATTACTAGAAGAATTACATTCAAATATAGTATTGAATACACTTAACCATTACTTAATGCTCTGTTATTTCAAGCTCTGCTGTTCTTTGGCAGTTACCTTGGTTGCACCTACTATATTTTTTTTTTTCTTTCAGGACAATTAAATCCTTTTGAATATTAAACTATGTCTCCCTCTGTGTATCATGCACTGTTGCTATGCTATCTCAAAGCTGAAGTATCCAAAAGAGAAAGCCAAGCGTGGTTATTCTGCAAACAAGCACAGAATTACACAGCAAAGCAAAAGCATTTTCTCTCCTGTTCTTGATACTGAATTCTAGGCAGAAGTTTTCCAGTTTCATCTATGGCTAAGTTATTCTGCTTTGCCAGTACCAGTGTTAAAGCAGTACAATCCTCCTTCATATGGATTTAACAGCAGTAGCATAAGAAGTGAAATGACTACAGTTAGTCCCATATAGAAAAAGAATAAAGTTATGCTGCTGGAGATACCTTTAGGACTACGCAATTGTGCCCCTTCCCCACCCAAGTAGGACTTTTTTAGTTGGAGCCTTTTCCTCCTTATTCACACCATATTTATCATGACACAAGATCTGCTTGGATATTAAATTTTAAAGAACATTTTCTTACTAAGAATTAGATTCTGCTTCAGTGAAAGGATTCTGCAAAACACAAATATCTGAGGCCATTGAAAGCAGGCACCTGCAGAACCACAGGGCAAAGGTAAATGTGTGTTCAAAGGCAGGAGTTAGACGCAAGTAGTATTTTTGTAGAAGGTAAGATCATCTTAGAAACCCTCAATCTAACTAAGT
>NW_015090805.1:6467962-6522848 GCF_001431845.1 Calidris pugnax
AATTGAGTTCCTCGGGGGCTTCGTGGCCGTCGCTGCGCCTGGGCCGCCGGCGCGCAGTTGGAGCTGCACACAGGTGGCTTCACCTTAAATCCGGATTAGCTGTTTTCTTCCCTGGGAGATTAATAAAGCCAAACAAACAACCCCCCCTGTGCTTCCCGCACCTTGAGAGCTGGGAAGCTCCCTGGTGCCTGTTCCAAGCTGTGTTACTCCCCAGCTCCTTTTAGCTGTCCTGCTGGTTTTTCATTCCGGGATCTCAGCTTCCTGCGGCTGGATGTGATTTTGGTGGTGGGCAGATAGAAAAGAAAAACAAAAAAAACACCACCACCAACAAAAACCCAACCCAAAACATGCAGAGATGTAGGTACACATTGCAAAAGGAAATAAAAAGAAAAGCCTGAGATATTTCACGGTGACTGAAACCTTGCAGGCCACTTACTCCTTAGTTGAGGAGCAGCCTTCAAACGACCCGGAGGGAAATGCTTTCCCCTGCTATCTTCAATGAAAGCTGCCTTTTTTTCCTTTTTCCCTCTCTAGGTAGGGCCTCACAACCATGCCCCCCAACATCAGTGGGACTAATGACACCGCTAAGGTTGCAAGGTTGCCTGCATGGATGCCTCTGCTCAGGGAGCTATCATGGAAGACATACCTTAGCCTCTGTCTGGAAGTGTCATCAGTTTTGACCGATCACTTTTCGCCATCCACCTGCTCCCTCCATTCCTTTGGACTATTTGCAGAAACGGGATCTGGTGACCCAATCTGCTGAGCAATCCTCACTGCTGTGAGCCTCACCTGAAGCTCTGGGAACCAATCCCCATGAAACAATCAGAATTTAACTAAGGGACCAGCACTGGGGCAGTAATTGCAAAGGAGGGGGGTTTGCTCTTACTGCCAAACATAAATAGCCAACCATACTTTTCTTGCAGCAGATACTCCAGGAACATTGGGTGCTTTTGTATTACTAGCTGCTGTGCTGCAGCCTTTCCCAGCACGTGTACAGCATGTATCAATGATTTTGAACATATACAGTGTAATCAAACATCAACCTAAATGTTTCTATGGTTAGCAGCTTCTGAGGTGCGAGGTACGTCACACAACCTTACCCAAGATGTACAGAGAAAGGATGAAATCTGAAAAGCAGCTTTCACAAAGCCACCCAAACCATACCTCTCTGGCCTTAGGTTTTCAAGCTCAGTTCTACAGAAGAGTTTTCTTCCTTCTGGGCGAAAATGCAGCACGTTCAGGGCATTTGCCCTGAACATATTTATACTAGTGACTTTGTTCTGTGTTGCAAGACTTGTGAGTGCTTTACTGATACAAATATTTCTGATAATGCTTGCAAACCAGAGAAGCCTGTTGAGGGTAAGTGTGCAGCTTGATGGCAGATGAGATTCGCTGTTGACACTGAAAATCATGCACAGCGACACAATTAACATTAAAATCACTGTTCATTCTTAAGCTTTCAATATAAAAGTGTCCTGACTGAAGTTTGGAAAGCTCCCAAAGCACACAGAGAAAGCATTATGCAACAGCAGCCCCTAATTTCCCAGGGAAGAGGTGCTCCCTCCATAGAGGAAGTCAGCACCTGTCAGTAAATCCGTGAGCCCTGGATGCTGCAGCAGCAGCTTCCTCTGTCCACTCCACACAGTTCTTCCAGACACACAGATCCTGAAAACTTGTCCCATGGGACTGGGATCCCCGAGTGGAAAGTTCAGGAGTGCAGTCTTTCCCTAGACAAGTGTAGGGCCTAGCACAGACTAGCACTGAGCCACTGCTGCTGGGATCCAAAGATCCAAACTCAGGTCTGTTGACTTCTGTACAGAGCCCTCATCCATTGAAATTGAATTTGAAAGTTTTCACAGAATCAGATAAAAATTAAAGCTGGTGTGTGAGCAGTCAAGGTAATCTGAAAAATGAGAATTGCATTTGAAAAGTTATTTCAAATTAACATTTAATATTACTAGAAGAATTACATTCAAATATAGTATTGAATACACTTAACCATTACTTAATGCTCTGTTATTTCAAGCTCTGCTGTTCTTTGGCAGTTACCTTGGTTGCACCTACTATATTTTTTTTTTCCTTCAGGACAATTAAATCCTTTTGAATATTTAACTATGTCTCCCTCTGTGTATCATGCACTGTTGCTATGCTATCTCAAAGCTGAAGTATCCAAAAGAGAAAGCCAAGCGTGGTTATTCTGCAAACAAGCACAGAATTACACAGCAAAGCAAAAGCATTTTCTCTCCTGTTCTTGATACTGAATTCTAGGCAGAAGTTTTCCAGTTTCATCTATGGCTAAGTTATTCTGCTTTG
Source organism: Calidris pugnax (assembly GCF_001431845.1). NCBI lineage: Eukaryota > Metazoa > Chordata > Aves > Charadriiformes > Scolopacidae > Calidris > Calidris pugnax. Next base: position 6,470,276 of record NW_015090805.1, read on the forward strand.
CCAGTACCAGTGTTAAAGCAGTACAATCCTCCTTCATATGGATTTAACAGCAGTAGCAGAAGAAGTGAAATGACTACAGTTAGTCCCATATAGAAAAGGAATAAAGTTCTGCTGCTGGAGATACCTTTAGGACTACGCAACTGTGCCCCTCCACCACCCAAGTAGGACTTTTTTAGTTGGAGCCTTTTCCTCCTTATTCACACCATATTTATCATGACACAAGATCTGCTTGTATATTAAATTTTAAAGAACATTTTCTTACTAAGAATTAGATTCTGCTTCAGTGAAAGAATTCTGCAAGACACAAATATCTGAGGCCATTGAAAGCAGGCATCTGCAGAACCACAGGGCACTCCTGTTCAAAGGCAGGAGTTAGACGCAAGTAGTATTTTTGTAGAAGGTAAGATCATCTTAGAAACCCTCAATCTAACTAAGTCACTGGTTCACCATCTCCAGTTAGTGAGGAAACTATGTGAAGACACAGGTTTATAGCTTATGGGAGAATGCAAAACAAAATGTTTTGATGGCAAAAAGTTTTCTTAGATTTTAATAGCCCATTTGACAGCATCTCATCAGGATTTTAAAAGTATTTTTGTAGAAGGTAAGATCATCTTAGAAACCCTCAATCTAACTAAGTTACTGGTGAGGAAACTATGTGAAGACACAGGTTTATAGCTTATGGGAGAATGCAAAACAAAATGTTTTGATGGCAAAAAGTTTTCTTAGATTTTAATAGCCCATTTGACAGCATCTCATCAGGATTTTAAAAGAAATACCCAAGTATGGAATGCAACCACCAGAAAACTGGAAGTAAAACTACCAAATCATCCTGTTAGCAATATTCTCTTTAAAAATTATTAAAGATATGTAAATAACGAACACAAACATTTAAAAAATATCCTGCTCCAATTTTCAAGTAATACTTAAAAGGATAACTTTTCTCTTATGTTCATTCCAATTGCATTAGAGATCATTAATAATTCATATTAATACAAATAATTCACATTCTCAATACTACACAATATTACTCCTCAGTCTATCACTTTCCTTAACTGTAAAAATGCACATAAGCTATTTAAGTTTAGCATAAACCTATTATAATATTATCTTCATAGAGCATTACAGCATTAACATAGTAAAGCATATTGTTCAATGTTTTGTTATTTTATTTTATAATCCGAAGTTGAAAACTTCATATATCTGTAGGTAAAAAACATTGCAGAGTAGCCTTCCATGTTTGTTGTGTGGGTTTTGAAAAAATAAATCCCTGACCTCACAATCTAGTGACATTAAACCAGACATTTTTTATGTCCTCTTTTAATTAGCAAAAAGAAGACTTGTGAAGTCCAATACCCAGCACATTTTCCTCAGTTGTGATGTTCCATTTAACGCAAGTAGCAGGTACCAGTCTGCAGCTACTTCTCACAAAACCAATTTCTCTGCAGGCAAAGGTGTTCAAAAAATAAAGAGCTTTTCACCATTAACATATAATAAACTTCCCCTCTCAGACAAATCAGCATTGCAAATTCAGTCAGATAATCCACTAAATATGAAAATTCAGTGGCGTCTACCTCCTCATTTAAAAAAAAAAAAAAAAAAAAGTTCTGCTAAGCCTTTTGTTGTATGTGTTGTTAGGACGGTGCTTATCCACTGGCCATCAGAAATGTCCTTCAGAGATGCAGCTGGGCTGTTTGGTGGCAGAATTAATCCCTCTCTCTCAGGTCCCGGACGGTGGTAGCACTGCAGTTCCAAAATAAGTTGCACCTTGAACATTACTGTAGTCATGGCCCTGAGATGATCTCCCTACCTCTTTTAACACTTAGGAACAGCCAAATACATTCTTTTGTACAAAAAGTGTTTTTTTTTTTTTAAAAAAAAAGAATTTTCCATTTTAATTAGTCTGCTAGTATACAGCAATCTGCATTTTTACAGTATTATCTTGATTTAGTTGCATTTCAGAAGTTGCAAAGTGACCTTTAGTCACTGAAAGAACAGAGTTTTATACTTTAAAAAAACTGAATTAGAATATTTTTAGTCAATTAATGAAAATGAAAAGCCCTCAAGTAATGTAAACTACAAAATGTTACTGCATTGGTTTGTCTTTTACGCATGTGTTTGTCTTTTATTTAGGAATCAGTAATCCTGAAGAATGCTATTATAGTACAGAGTTGAAATTACAAACATGGTAAGTCTGCAGTTATTCGCATAATGCTAAGACTTATAAAATACATCTGTTTGAAATTTAGGTGATTTGTTTACAAGTTGGTAAGTTTTCAGACAAGTTAAAGAAAGGAGAAGTGGGCTTTAACCTCAGGAAATGGCGTATACGCAAACTGATTGTACACTGACATGCAATATTACCTTTTTCTTAAATTTACTTTCAGAACACAGTTCCAAAAGCCGTTTAAAATACTTACTGGAGAAGTTACCGGACCAATGGTACAGTTGCTACTTTCACCAGGTCAAAAATATTCTTCCTTTATTTACAAAATCTCTTTAATCCTTCACATTGAAAACAAGTAAAAGAATACAGTAACTATGATAATTTACCACTAAACCGTGCTTCTTTTTCCCCCCACAGGAACTGAAGAATCCTGCTTTTTAACACCAACTCAGAAGCCTGGATTATTGAAGAGCACTCCGTAACAGCAGGAAGAAAACCCAAAACGTAGTTGCAAAACTGGGGAAAAAAAAGAGAAGAACTGTGGTAAAGTTTTCCCTTTTTGTTGCTGTTTATTCACCACTAGCCTCGTGTCCGACGTTCAGCTTAACTTTCCATGTTTTCAAGGAAGTCACATTCAACACTCTCTTCAAGCTGTTGCAAGATCTTTACGCCATTACTGCCAACATAGTCCACAGAGAGAGATGCAGGAGTATGTGAGTTCTGGGATTCGCTCCTGTTTGCTGTAAACGCGCAACACAGAGTCTTGAAGAAAGGCATGAGCTGGGTGATACTAGATATAGAGCGGAAGTTCAAAAGAGGACATCTGTGCTGCTTGGATATTCCGTCAGCGTTGTTTGGTTCCTGTAAGCAAAGGTTTTGCATTAAGACACAATGTTGTTATGGCTCGTCTGAACCCTGTACTAACACGCTTCTTTCATACAAAGAGATCCACAGTCTGAATCACAATACAACTGTGTCACGATACAAACTGTATAGATGCTATACTGGAGTTATTTCTATGTTCAGATTGGAGTTTCCAGTAAATGAAAGTCTCACAAATTCAGAACACATCAAATTTGGACTAGTCTTCAGAATCAGATATCAAACAACAATTTAATACAGAGATATCTCTGAGAAATACTAATGCCCCTGTTTCCTTTTCTGGAAGAATTAATATTAAATTTAATGGCAATTTAAAATGCTATTATGGTAAACTTTTTTTTGACAAAGTACAGCATGCTCTTTTTTATAAATACCAGTCCTGTCTGAGATAAATTGTTTTAACTGAGTGGTTGTGGGCAGATTTAAGGGAACAATAGGAAAACTGCCTACTGTTCCCCCGCTCAAAAGCAATCTGACATCTTCGAGTTATATATATATGAAAGCAGGCAGATCATTTTTAAAAGTCTCATGAATCTTATTAAAATATCTAAAAACCTCTTGCCTAGCTGAAAATCTTGTCACTTGTTTAGAAAAGTAAGTTAATGGATTTAAAAAAAAAGAAAAAAAGATTCAAGTGAAGCATTCTTTCTTTACCCCATATTTCATCTTCAGCAGATCCATGATTCTTGTAATGTGTGGTCTGCATTCCTGATGATTTTCTACCAGATGAGAGGTCACAGTAGTTGACTCTGTGTCCACCTCTGGGACAAATGCCCATTTGTACCTGAAACAAATGGATTACTTGACAAGATGACAGGCAGAAAAAAACATTGTTTGGATCACATATAGTATAGTAGAGCACTGGTTTACAGAAAGCATTGTCATGATGATAATTTTATGCTATTACCAGAGCCAAACTAAATGAGAAAGGACGTTATTATCATGTCAGTATTTTCATGCAACTGGCTCCAAAAAATTTCCAAGTATCAACATCTGTACTTGTAAAATGAACTAATGCAAAATTAAGTCTGTAAGAAAATATATCTGTAATTACTTTATAGGATAAGAATGGTAACAGTGTGGAGAACAGCTAAGTAATTAGAGAACTTACATTTGAAACAAGTGCATCCTGTCAGGTGGAAATGAAAGTGCTGTGTCCAAAAACTTACAAGCGGATAAGTACAAGGTCAGCTCATTCTGCTGTATGTCAGATCCACTGCCATCACCCGAGACTTTCTGTTTGCTTATTTTGCTGTTGCTCCTGTGTTAGTTACAATGAAGAAATGTACCATTAAACCATAAATCCACTAGATGTTTTTCCTTCAGCAAAAGAGAAACGTACACATTTACACAAATGAGCACTTGCATATGTGTTCAACAAAAACTATTTTTATTCTGTATAAGCACTATGATTAATATGAAAGGCTGTTAGAAGAAAAAGGGAAGTGCTCAGAAAAAATGTCAACATGTTAAAATACTCAAATGCTGACGTAGCATCTCTTCTGTTTTTGTATGCAACTAACAAGTGGTACTTATGTTTTTTGAACATATATTTATGTTAACGGCTGGAAAAAAGTCTTAAATTATGGAAACTACACTAGTATCAGAAATATGCATGTGCAATAACAAAAAATCATGTTGTCTCCCCTCTATCCCAGGTAATTAATTAATTAAATAAATATTTGCAGATACGGAACAAGCACAATCGTTATCAGCTTTCACAAGTTCTCTATTGGACAAATGGGAGCTCTTACTTTGATGGTTCATCTTCCTCAGTTAAATCTTCTTCCAGCTGTAGAAAAGTCTGAATCTTTAAATAAATAAATAAATTATGAGGATGCTGAAACATTCATACTTCTCAATTACAAAAAAAGATATGCTTTACATAGTATAAGGAACTACAGACTCTCAGTTTACTCTTATGACTTGGAACAAATTAACAAATCATGCAAGAGATTACGTTAGTAACAACAATAAAATTAATCAAAAAGGTATTTCCCAATGACAATGTTAATTCTTTCCCCAAACTATCAGACTAATGTAAAGCTATGAAAACATTTCTTTTTTCAAACATCAGGTGTATTTGGGAGGAAGAAGAAGGTGAAATGGGAAAAGACACACACTAATTAGTTTCAAATTACTACTTATTCCTTACCAATTCAGTTACCATAATTGGCCACAACGAGGTTAGATGCTGAGGAGAAATCCTTAGCAAAAGAACTCTGAAGAAGAGAAACATCTGTGCAGCAACTATAGAAGTTTGCCCAACACGGAGGTTCTCAGTCAATCGTTCTGAAATATATTTGGCAAAACAAAATTTGTGCTTTATCATCAGTTTTGGGTTGAGTCGTTTGCACTCTATTAACAAAATTGTGATTCGGAAAAGTCTGAAGACGTGGTGGTTTTATACTGGACAAAATTTTGTCAAAACTGACATTTAGGGAGAACGACAACAGCCCCAGAGTGGCTGGAAGATTACCACAAAATAATCATGTTTCGAGTTATATTTCCACACCAAAGGCTTTGGAACTCAGATTCCTGTCTCCCTCTTGATGAGGTTATTTATTTGTTAGAATTCAGAGATTCACAGCGTCACAAATTTTGTTAAAAACTTTAAAAAAATGGAAGTACATGTTGCAAAATTGGTAACATTCCTTTCTTACACAATTTATGTATGTGTTACAGCCCAAAAAAAAAAAAAGGCAGGTGACATCACAAATCTTACCTTGTATTAAGGGAAGATAGAGATGATACTGGTCAGTCTCTCCACTAAAGACGGCGAAAGCTTGCCTCTTTAACAACATCGCTTTTTGCTCAAAACTTGGGTACAGTTTTAAGGCGCTGCTCTGCATATCTGTAACAGAGATAAGAATTATCTACCATATAAAGACTTCTTGTGTTTTGGGCTGAAAATAGTGCCCCTGTCCTGAAATCTTTTAAAAAGAAACACTCTCTTTGGGTCTACTGACTGGTGAATTAGTCTTGCATTGTAAGCCTTTAAGACTATTCTTTTAGAAGATTTGAAAACGAGACTAAAGGAGCATAGACTTTTCATTTTGTAGCTCTTAGGCAAATCCAAGGGGTCCTATCCCACCCTCTCCCACAGGACTTATTCTTCTACACTCTCCTCAAGCCTGAATTACAGGTCAAAGCACATTGCTCAAAAGTCTACTGTACTAGTAGAGCGCGTTCCTAGAGCTCGATGCCAGTACACAGACACCTGCAAAGTTTGACAGTCTCCTTCCTTTCTAACAGGGAACAGCTGCAAAAGGTCACACTCCAGCAACTTAAGGTTATGGCAAAATGTGAATGGGGAAGTTCAACATTAGCACTTCTAGAACAAAAATATATATGGTGTGTTTTAGAAATGACTAAAGTAGAGAACTAACACAGAATCACAGAATCACCATGGTTGGAAGGGACCTCTGAGATCATCGAGTCCAACCTTAAAAACCAAACCAAAACAAAACAACCCCCCAAACAACAACAACAAAACCCCCACAAAACACAACACCCCACCATATCACACCCACCCACAAACCAATAATCTTGGGCACTAGAGCATGCCCTGAAGAGCCACGTCTAAGAGCCACAGCTTTTAGCTGTGAATAAAGTTGGCAATATAGTCAATTATGCAGCTGCAGCATTGCCTGCATTTTATTGATACATTGGTATATTAAAAATGCACCCAATAGCTCAAATGTAAATAGATTTCAAATTAATCTAGAAGTGAGAAATCAGTAGCTGATACTTACTCATCAAATCTTTAAACATAGTTTTCTCGTGTGTTAGAAGATGATCAATAATGGATCTCCAACTGAATAAGATATAGGAGGAGTTAGATAACCAGAGAAAGCTTTGGTATAAATTCACCTCAGAAAAGGTTTTGGTCAAACATTTCATACAAGGAAACAGTTTCCAAACAATATTCAATATGCAGACTCTTGACTGTTTAACACATACTGCATTCTAGGTCCTCCAGCTCTAGTTCCCTATTCACTAAGTTGAGTATCAGCATAAGACAAGTTAGTTTGTATGCACTATAATGAAATCTTAAGTGCTTATAATGTGTCTAGTAGAATTAGTGGTTGAGACCCATTTTTAACATTACTACATTCTGTAAGAAAGTAATAAACAAGAATTTTATTTCCAATATTAGCCATTCTCCTTTACAGCCTTTCTTTGCAAATTCAGAATAGTATTTCAGGAGTGCTACAATTTAATGTCTTACTGAGTGCATGAAGTATCCATCTGGAAAAAAGCTGGATCCATGTACAACTCAAGAACCTCTTTTTTCCAGGCTCGCTTGGTATAGGCGTATCCACTCAATGAGCTCAGCAACTGAGCACCAGCACGAAAACTAGGAATGTTGTAGGCACTGAGGGAAGAGAGCAATAATGATAAATATATGTACTTTTAAAAGTTAAGTTTATATAAACAGAAAATAAACTCTGGGGTTCCCCAGAACTTCTAACCAAATTCTCTCAATAATAGGCTACGCCTACATTAGCTCATAACTCAGAGCAGTAGATCAGTAGACCAAAGCAGTTTGTGCAGAAGCTCCTCATATTTCCAGTGTATCTGGTTTGGGGATTATCACAGCACAGCACTGTCTGTCTCCAGTACAGGTGTGGTTCAAAACTTCCCCAAAAAAATCAAGTTTCCAATAAGCTTTGCATACTTGTCAGCAGACCCCTTTAGAAGGTACCACAGTAGGCTTCATCTGTCACCCAGATAACACTTATGCAGCAGTTCTCATGTCATCACCACCTGTATAAAAATCTCACACACAAGCCTTTTGGACCTTGTGCTGCCCTATATGCCATCCCACTCCAATTTGGACACCGTGCTCTGCAAGGCACAGCAGGGAAGGAGCCTTGGTCTCAAGGTGAAGGGACCCTGCTTGAACTAATGCTTGTCCTCTGGCACCTCAGTTTCACTGAGGACACAGATGCCAAGCAGCATCCTGCTACAAATCCTTGCTATGGTAACTGCTTTGCTCATGGCTGAATGAAGGTTTCAAGTTGCGGAGGTGGTGCTCAGACTAACAAGAACATGACTTTTGGTTGAGAAGGAAAGCTGTTAAGGTGTTCTGTTGTGAGCTGGCACCAAACCTTCACAGAAGGCTTCAACAGCCCCTGTGTTTTCAAGGTGCATGTGTGGGAGAAGTTACTGCCTTTTTGTGGGGCCCTGCAATGAAGCTCCTGTCAGTTGGGGGAGAACAGTGGTATGAAGGCAGTCTTGGAGGTTTTAACTCCTGAGCAGCACGTATGAGTGATATGAAAATCACACAGCCCCTCTATGGGCATGATAGGGGCTCCACATTCTTAACCTGTGATCATCTTAGAATCATAGAATGGTTCGGGTTGAAAGGGACCTTAAAGATCATTGAGTTCCAACTCCACCAGCCATGGGCAGGGACACCTCCCACTAGACCAGGTTGCTCAAAGCTCACTATGGTTATGGCTACATGGATCACAAGGGCTGCTGGCCTTGCCAGGCTGACACTGGAGAACCATCAAGGGACATCTCTAGGCATTTCAGCCACTTCATCAGGACTCTGATGTCCATGGCTTTTGAACTATAAGTCTCAGACCAAAAGGCAAGGTAGTGCAAGAAAAAAAAAAAGCTGGCTGGCTCCTGGTGTTCAGATCTCCATTTGCATTGCAGAAGTAGTCACTCATTCCCTGCACCAATTCACAAGGACATCATGACAGCAGTGGTGTCCGTGCCAATTGTAGCTGTGCCATTTCCACACATGGAGCAGTGATGGAACAAGTGCTTGGCTTGCAGCCACTAGCTCACAGCAGGCCAAGCTCGGCAGCATGATGCCAGTATTCCCAGGAACAGTTTCAGTGGTGGTTGTATGCAGGGTTTTCCATACCTGCTGCAAACGGCAAGACCACCAGACGCATGTGTGTGATAGTATATCCCCTGGTCAACAAGAGTGACACACGCTCCATAAATCAAGAATCTGACTGACTTGGTTCAGACTGAAGTAGGCAGAAAACATTGTAATAGATACAATGGAAAATGTACATATGTAATGAATAGAAAAGAATAGCTTCCTAAAATTTCTCTACATCATTTTTTATCCATCCTCCTTGAGAGAGAGCACAGAAATGTCTTCAGACCCTGCTGCACCCTGAGGCTTGCTGGCTTTAGTGCTCACTTCCCACTGACAATCAACCCACCATCCCTTTCAGGCGTGCCTGGTTATATCTTCCCTGACCCTCTATATTCTTTTTTTCTCTTCAATGTATTAACTGGCTAGTAGTCCTGACTGTGACCTATCTAACAGTTGAGACAATCCCCACTCTTCCTCACTACCTGTGAGTTCTGGCTGATGCTCTCCCACACCTCAGTATAGACTGATCTGCTCTGAAAAAATGAAGTAGCCAAAAGGTAGCAGCCAGGAGGAAGGAAAGCTTGATACCTGCTACCCAGGAGCAGCTGCATCTCAGAAAAATAGAAGGGGTGGTGAGCAGGGAAGAGAAGGGGAGGGATACCTCCTGCCACTTGGCAGAGAGCTGCTAGAAAAAGGAGAACTTGCTTCCTAAGAGGTCTGTGAATAGCACTGGGAAAAAGGTTGGGAAGACTGAGGAACCAGCACCAACCAATAAGGCCCTGGAAGATGGAAAGGAAACCCCCACAGCAAGGAAATATTCTCCTCTCCCTCCTCCTGTCCCTGTAGGAAAAGGGTCGTCCTGTTCCACTGACAGAGGATATTATCCATCTCTCCCACACCTATGTTTTTGGCTGAAAAACTAGGCAGAGTATAGGGAGATATTGCACTCTTCCTACTTGTGACCTCCTACTTCCTTCCTGTGACCTGCCCAGTGCTCTGCTGCCCCATCCCATGGCCTCTCTCCATTACCTAACATACACAGAAAGGGGAATAAGGCCCTTTAAGTAAAGGCCAAAAACCCAGATGGGAGGAACACCTACAGTTGAACAGCAACAATTGTCACAAAGCTCAAACAATAACGGTTTCAGATCGTGGGGGAAATACAGCTCATCCCCGTTTCCATTCTAATAAGGTGAGAGGACAAATAGAAGAAAAACCAAAAGCCTTACAATGTGGTCAAAAAACAAATCAGTCTTAAGAAAAATCTTAAGAAAGAAGTCACCTGTGGTTGCGTAGATAAGGAAATACATAATAAAGCAAACGTGAAATCAATGGCACAGCTTTCTCCTTCTCGTCGCTCCGGTAAACCATGTCCAAAAGAGAAGCAAGAACCTTAAAAATGAAAAGAATGTCTCTTTAAACCTCTAGTTGGTATTTCTGACAAAAGGGGAAAGCATGCCATATTTTAGGCTAGAATGTGTGTGCACATGGGATGCCTCAATAAAGATTTAAACTCCCATTTAATCTACCAGGAAAATCTAACGTATTCCTCTCCTAAATAATACCAATAAACAACCACCCCACAGGTGAGAGCAGCAAATACAAACTGGTTCCTACTTACTTCTGCAAGAAGAGAAAGAGCTTGGACACTGTATATTGAAGGAGCAGAGGCAGAAACCATTGAAGATGGTGCCACTGACGTATCTAGAAGAGGAAAAATGATACAGTTTTCCCTTCAGACATGTTTAAATTCTGCTGTTTCTTAATTTTCTGCCCAAAACTTGCATATAGGTATTACAGTGAAATACTTCTGGGCATGTTGCCACAATGACATACCTCATGCCCCATGCTGTTCTGTCCCATGTATTGCATGCACCTGCAATAAGTTTTCCTCCATATTACACACAATCTACAGGTATTTACTGAACCTGCTTAGGCTGACATTCTTATTGGAGAATAATGCAGGGGGGTTTTTTTGGTTTTACTTTTGGCTGTATTCCTCCTGCCTCATGCAAACTACACACTGTCAAACACCTTGTACTCTTCACTGACTTGAGCAGAAGAGAGAAAGCAGCAGAATGTCAGACAAAACCACATTACCATTCACATCTTCAATGTTGAAGTCATCTGGTAAAATCTGAGGCTGAGCTTTCACTTCTAAGTTTCGGCTCAGCCAGCTAGTCTGTTCCAGAGAAGAACCAGCAACAGTTCCTACAGCGTCCAAGATTTTTTGGGTCACCTCCTATAACATGACCAGACAATGTGGCATCAGATGAAAGCTATCATCACTTGGCCAATCCAGCAAAGTCCTTTTCATATGGAATGTGTTAAATAATAATAATAAAAAAATTACCCATAGAAAACACCTTTGAAAACTCCACAATTACCACTGCTATTTCATGCATCTTCAACAAAATTTTGTTAGAGGTGTTCTGCATAATATGTCTCTTACATTTGAGTCTCCCATATTTACCAGGCCTAAGCCAAAACATGTGGATGCACATTAACACATTCTAAAAGCACAGGTGAATTCAGATACAAAGTACAGATCAGGCCATTTCCACTTTTACTTAGATGTACAGTGCCAGATTTATGAACTAAAAGGTATACACGTATACACTGTACCTGCAAGTCTTTTTGGTCTTTTTTGTTTTCTAGAGTAGGTGTCCTAGTCACAAAGTCATTCAGAATACTGTGGGAAAATCAATTCACTCTGAGTTAGTAATTGGACAGGTCTACTCAATACATCTATAAACCTTCTTCTCTCTTGCACAGTACCTGAGAAGGAGAAAGTGTCCAGGAGGAGCCAAGTTCAACTGCACAGACTCTTTGAGAAGTCCTAATAAGGACTGAAAGTTCTCCTGCAAGGCTGAGACAGGCAGTCTGCCAAAAAAATAATACCAAAACACACTGAAGTCTGAATTAATGAAAAACCAAAAAACAACATACATGGGTAACTTGGTTGCCTTAGAGCTTCCATTAAGATCAGTCCTTTATATCCTGCCCCTTTGTAACTGATCAAACAACATGGTATAAATACCCAGCAGCACAGGCAATATGCATACAGCTCACTGCATACAGTATATTGTACAGTCTGACATATCCCAAGGCTTCCATATGGGAAAAGCCAAGTATGTGAAGAAGAGTTTTGATCAAAGGAGCATTTCCAATCAACTGTCTGACTCTCAATGTGTCCAGCACATGCTGCAGCCATAATATAAAACACTGAATTTAGAAATTCTCTATCCATTCATTTGGCAACACAGAATAGATAAGGAGAAAGATCATTAGAAATTATACAAGTGTCTTGCTAATAAGGTGTCTGAAGTATGTTGCTCTATTAGTATGAAATGAAGATTTCAGACTGGCATTATAAATAGATCAATGGAACATAATGTGATATCCCAGTTATTTTGTGTTTATCTGAAGCGGCAATAACCATTCTCTACATAAAGGTGCTCTGTGACATTGTGACATAAAGATCAAAGTAAAGCAGAAATAGTGATGCTAGCTGTTATCTTAACTCGAGTCAAACAGAAAATTCTCTTTTATAATGATTGTATTACCTTTGAATGAAAGCATAACTGAACTGCAGCACTGGAATATCTACAAGAGAAGATTTCTGAAAAATAAAAGCAAAACTGCAATTATTTGCCATCAGAAAAAAAAAAAAAGGTCCAGTCTCATTGAACTTATGTTCTATGGTTAACACATCCTTCTTAGAAGCCACTTGTAGTCCAACAGGTGATCAACTATGATAAAACTATACAGCAGTACAAGACAATTCAGAGCTTTAATAGAGGATCCTAGTTCAGAAGCAGTCACGTTACTTTGGAATACTGGCTACAGTTCATTCAGAGCTGTAGGAGCTCCTACAATGGCATACACAGTAGCAAAACTGGTTTCCTTGCAAACCAATTGGAAGAGAGCAGACTCAATGTGATGTATTTCTAACTGTTCAGGTAAGGGTAGAAAGATAAAAATGCATCACTGAGTTGTGTATCTGCAGCAGCTTTATGAAAATTGTCAGCACCTTTGGTACTGGAGGACTCCACACCTTTTCATTGCCAGCAACTTCTCTGGCAAAATGTTCTGAAGAACCTACTTACACTGACAGATGAAAACAGAAACCCAGAAAATATAACTTATTCAGGAGCAAAAGAGAATCACGTGTTTAAAAAACAAACAAAACCAAACAAAACAACCAAACCTTCCTTCTAACAATATTTAGAAGACACATTGGAAAAAATCCAGAAGAGAATATATTAAGAAAAGGAATGATCTTCATGGTTACCTCTTCACCCTTGATTTGTGATGGCTTCTTGACTACCTCTTTGACTAGATGTAATATAGTGTCAATTTTCAATGTGTTAAGTGCACATACTAAATCCACAAGAATAAGCTGAGACGCACTAGCCACCGGAAGAATCTGACAAAACAAAACAAAAGACACACCCCTCAGATCACTGTAGCAGGCAAAACATGAAGTTAAAAAACCAGCTTTTTGTGTGACTACTCAAATATCAATACTTAGACAAAATGTAAATTAGACATATTAAATCAAGCATGCAACAATTTGCCATATGCAGATCTTCTCCCAACACCTTCATGAAAAGAACTTCATTATGCTCAAATGAAAGCAAAAAAGAAAGAGGTGTTCTACCCAGAATGCTTAGTTCCAGAGAATACTACAACTCTAACCTTTCTCTGAAAATGGAACTGATTCAAGATCTTTAAAATATAATTGGCAAGTTGCAATCCTAAGATTACAATCCAGTGCTGAATAAAAAAATAGCTATTACTGTCAGACTTAAGCTGCCACACTGTCCATTTTATTTGGTTACTTATTTAGGTTTAATTGTAGTCCTGATGCTTTGTGGAATTATGTATAAATTAGAGTGTTTAAGATTTTTCAGTGGCTTACCATTGTTACATGTAAAAAACCCCAAAGAATCTATAAACAAGCCCAGTTAGAACTGATCACGTAAATGTAACATTTGCCTTTACACTGGAAAACTAAGGGTGCCTTTCTTTAGTTTCACCTTGATTTTACTTTGATTCCTATGAGGTTTCTTGCTATTCCATACTGCTGCAATTGCTGCCATCAATTGGATTCCAAGTTGTGCTGTCAATGGATTCAGGAAGTCCAGTATTTTAGTTCTTAATGTCTATAGAGGGGAAAAAAATAACTGTTAGTGCTAAACTTTGCAAGGGAAAAGCTACCTCACAGTTTGTAAAACATTCTTTCTTTTCCCAAGATGTTCAGATAATACACCACAATAAAAGAATCTCTTTGTATACTTGGCAGTCAGACTAATTTGATAATTTACTTATGAGTTAGTATATCCTTCTTAGATGGAAGGCACATTTGTTGGAAAACATTGTAAAATAGAAAAAAAACCTTTTTGTGTTACGTTCTCTCTTTTTCTACAGATATTTTTAACTACTAAGATCTACCAATATCCACAGATGAAGAGAAAAGTCTAGTATTTTTATTCCTTCAGGTACATGCTCTACGGCCCGTGTGAGGTGCAGACAACTCACAGGTGGCTAGCCCTACAGCAGCTATCATCAGAAGCTCACAGAAAAAGCATAACATTAAACAGATTTTGCAGATGGGCAAAAAGAACAGGGAAGAATCTACTGTTGTAGGTAAGTACTGTGCAAGTCATGAGAGTTCTTCAAAAATTCTTTGTGGCCCAATACCAGTTCTGGGAACGGCAAAACTATTCCTATGAACTCCATGTAAAATGGTGAGGGAGGGATCATAAGGATGATGAGATACACAGCAGTTTAAAAGAGCTCCTACTTTGGTTGCTTTAAAGTAGACAGAAGAAGAGCCCTTAGTTGTTCCAAAGAAGTCAGTTGGTCTTTTTTGAGAGTCTTCCCTCTTTATAACACTCCAAAGAAGGGACATGGTATTAATAATGCGAGGCAATTCTTCCAAAATGGCATTCCTAGCATTTCTCAGGTTTGCAGGTTCAGCTGAACATGATGACTAGAAAAAAAAAAAAAAAAATTAAAATACATTATATCATGCACCACAGATAGACTAGTCTTATTCTATAATTAGGAGAATTATAGTCAACTTTTGTAATGACAACTTTGAAATTAAGTCAACCATTCCATTTCTGAAATATACTGCTGCTATTAGGGTCTATAGAATTTGCTGTTCACTATTTTGGCACAGACAGAATTGATTTGTCTAGAAAATTATTAGGATAATATCCTCTTCTGACAAATGTTATAGGAATAAAAATTGTAGAGAATACATCAGCATGTTATCAACTCAAAAGAAAAGAGAAGATTTTATTAATGACAGAGCAACTGTAGATAAGGTACACAGGACTAATATTTATGTGACCGAGATCATCATGAACGTCTTCTGCTTAAAATTGACTTTCCTGTCTTCAAATAGAAAAATTAAATCCAGTCTCCCTCCCTTACACTTTTACTTATTTCACTTCTTTTGGCAAGCTATGAGGCTTCTTTAAGGTTATGTTTTCTGTACAAGCGCCGTTTTACTACTTATACTCATCTCTGAATGAAAAAGGGGTATTATGATGAACTGGTGCCGAGGAGTCAAGCAAGCGGTAGGCATTAAATGCTTACCTTTCTAGTTTGATTAGGGTGATCCAGAAGGCAGAAGTGACCAATGGTTGTCAGACCTTCCAAAAGGGTTAGTGGGTAATCAGGCGTAACATTTTCTCTTTTAGAAGTTAAACTTTGGATGGTAAAAAAAAAATGATGGTTATTAGGCCAAATAGCATTTCCTTAATTAAAAATTCCAATAGAAATCTGTTTCTATTCAATAGTTAAAAGAATACTGGAATGATAAGACAGCAATATCAAACCAAAGGATTCACAAACTATGCTTGGACAATCTTGCTTCCTTGCCTAGATCTTTTAAAATTTTATCCCCCCTGACTATAAATATTCAGCTTTCAATTATTTTTTCCCTACTCCTTTCACTTACTGCCTGTTCTGAACAGTACCACTGTCTTTTTCTTCTCCAGGGTGTCTCTCCTCAATCCTCCAAAATCCTCCGTCTTGTCGAAACCGGGAACTTTTTTACTTGGATGGCAGGCAGAGGGGGACAGGAAGCATTACAGCTGGTGGTCATTCTTGCTGCTGGTCCCCTGTCCTCCCTTTCTCCAAACACAGTGACCCCTGCTGCAACAACACTGCCTCCACCTCACCTGGGCTCAAGGGACAGACACCTGCAAGCGCAGCAAGGTTTGAGGATCAAACTCTGGGCCCCACCATGCTAAAGTTACCGTGCACTACTCTCTAGTAGGGGGAACTTTTCAGCATAAGAAATCCCACACCGCGGACTCTTACCTTGCAGATGTTTTTGCAGATGTCTTCACAGCTTCATTTTCATACTGTTTGACAAGCTCATCCAGGTTTTTACATATCTGTACAATAAATGGTGCCACGGTCCAGCCTAAGGACTTCCCAAAATAGGGCAGGGAACATGTGACTAAGCCTACCCAAGTGGGATGCATCCCATAGCCATACTCCGGTTGCAAACCTCTAACCACAGCAGAGACGAATAATCCCTGTGAAGTTATTGGGTGTGGATAGACATACTGCATTGCACCAATAGCCTGCTGGAAATTAAGAGCCTGCTGCCATTCCTTAGAGAGATCTGGCTGATTCTCCTGCTCCTCAGGAGTCTGTCCAAGATGGTGCTCCAAGACAATCAATACCTGCAAAAGCTTCAGCAACTCAATCTGGAGTGGGTGTTCGCTCCATATTTGATCATGCCCAAAATTGATTAGGCTCTCTTCAAAGAGTTCTTCTTCAGGAACATTATTAACTCCGTCTGCCATAAGCAGCTCATACCGTTTCTGACTTGTGTACATTGATGCAGACAAAGAAAGGAGAACAAACTCCTGAATTTTGCACCTTCCAAGCAAATTGCGTATGAACTCTACGTTCTTACTCTCTGCTGCCTTTGCCATGGTAGCTAGCTGGGTCATCATTCTGATCAGGACTTCCACACTTTTTACTTGAACATCTCTGTTGCCAAGCACATCTCTGTGTGTGACCTTCAGGTAGCACGGATAATATGAGCGCAGAAAACTGAGACAGAGGTAAGTGAGCAATTCTATTAGAAGAGAATGGGGACACATAGTTGGGGACTGAGTCTGAAGCTTGCCGTAAAAACTTTGCCCTACAAGAGCTTCCTGATGGCGAGCTAAAAGATTGTAAATGAGATTCAAATGTGCTGTGGAGCTGGTATCCATGCTTGTACTAGCTACGGCTTCAATAAATTCTTTAGGGTTTGTTTTAAGCACTGCCTCCAGAACAGAAAAAGCATACAATACCCTCTTAGAATCATAAGGCTGCAAATATAGCAGCATGTGTTTAAACAGCGCCTCGATCATCTCCTGTTTTTCCTTCTGTTGCTTGAGCAACCTAGAATGGGTAATTTCCTGGAGCTCCAAGTCCACCTCTTCATCACTTGACAGAGACTCTGATGCTTGAGTCCTCTCAGAGTCAGCACGCACAAGGTTTAGTGCTGCACTGGATTTGGAGCTTTCAGGAAGGAACGCATTGAGCAAACTCATCTGGTTTGTGGTCTCTTTGCCATCAGTTGCAGCACTGTCATTATCCTCATTGCTCATTTCTTGGAGCTCCAGAGAAGGAGAAAAAGAGGATGTATTTTCACTGTCATGGCCTGTGCTGGTGTCTGCTGATTCTGTGTGCTCACTGTTATCTTGGTCACCATCTGCTTCATGTAAAGTTATTGGATTACAAGAGCCATCATTTTCAGACTCTCCAGTTTTTAACTCTGGCTTCTCTGGATCTTTTTCCACTTCTGCCCAAATTGCTTCTCTATCCACGGTAGTAAACTGGCTCAATGGAAGATTTTCCTCAGAATTGCTCTCAGAGATACCAGATTCTTTCAAAGAGGCCTTTTTCTTGCAAAGCCAGTCACGTATATCTTCTGAAAAAAAAAAAAAGTTTTTTTTTTTTTTTCAAGAAAAGCATATAATCATCTATTTAATACACAGAATCATAGAATAGTTTGGGTTGGAAGGGACCTTTAAAGGTCATCTAGTCCAGCTTTATATTGAATAAATCATTGTAAGAAAAAAAGGTTAAAAAGCTACTCTGTTTTAGTCTAGTATTAATTATAATGAGCAGACCTAAAAAAACCTCTGGGTTAAGGCAAGAATTACTTTTTTCTTAAAGTGGTAGAGCAGTCCTGAACTACCATAAGTGCAAGAGAATAGGATAAAAATATAAAGTGCGTGCTGCTTCTCCTATGCTATGATTCCCTAGATGTGACAATTTTTTTTAATGCTTCCTGAACATAAAATGTTTGTTGAGACCAGGAAGGAAATGAGAAGGATAGCAACAGAGGCTTTTTTTTTTTTTGGTAAAGAGCCGTTTTCCTTGATTACATGCCATGGAACAAGGAAGGAATATGTTAGCTCTGAGTTTGTATAGCATCTTATAAACAGGTCCCTTTGGATGCTATAAATGTCTGCCATCTGTCTATTTGCCAATCAAGACAGAAAAACAATTACGCAAGCAGACAGCTAGGTTAACAGTAATGAGACAGACAGGTGACAAGGAAGTTTCTTTACACAAAAATACTGGACACTTCTCCACTGTCTTCCTGCTCTACTCCAGGAAACAACCTTGGCTACTTGGGCCAAATGGCGCAGAGTGTCTCCTATCCATACCACTCCCAGCAATCCCAAACCTGAACAGCCTGCCAGCCTTTGCAGGCCTCTACACTGTGAACAAGCCCTGGCTCTGTAACTGTCTCTATCTTCCTCAGCTGCTCCCCACAGGTCTCTGTCACACTTGCCTGTTCCATATTTGACACACAGATCATCTATGGTTCATATTGGGTTCTCATGATGGGTCTTAAAATGGACACCTTCCAGCTGTCAAATTTAGCCTGTTAAGGTAAAGACACCCTGCTGCATTCCTAAATGTGGGTGGCTGGAGGTCATCTTCAATTCCAAACACCTTTCTGCTTCTTCATCCTAGCTCTAGGATACCTCAAGAAATATGCCACAAGGAAAGCTCATCTTTCCTCTTGAAGATCAACCCTCTTTGGACAAAGACATTATAATCTTAAGATGTTAGCAGAATTAGGTGGGGTTTTTTTGTGTGGTGTGCCCTAAATAGCAATATGTTCCTCACAACCCATCTGATTGTTTTAACATGATGCTGAGAGAGTCATTAACAGAAAATATTCTGAATAAAGAAACCTGGTATGAGGGTGCATAGTGTGCTGGGGCAAGACTGGGTGGAGAAAGTAAGATTTGCCTGTCCATCCTGCCTGCTGGAACAGTTCCTGGACTGACACAGTCACCAAACTGCTCCTGGATTTCATTTGGTTGCAGACCTAGTTTTGCTCAAGAAGGGATCCCACAAACAGTGAACACACATGCAGCGTGGATCATCTGGGAATGGCAATGTGAAGTGAGGGACAAGATCCCAGAGCAAAGCAGGGAGCAATCCAAACCAACAGTGTAGGTGCAGCCACCATAGTAGAAATGATCACTAGGCCTTCAACTAGCATAACTTACTCCTGAACTCTGTTTTAGGCATCAGTAGAGGTACCTGGATGAGGAGGAATCTATGGAGCTGATGCAAGACAACTCAGGATAACAGGATGCCATTGCATTTCAGAGACTACCTTCAGTAGGTGTTCAGGAGTATGCAATGCTATGTTAGCACTTACAGTTTCAGTCCAAGAACAGTTTTACCTGCTGAATTTTTCTGTTTGATGTAGTGGATGGACGTGCGCTGTGTCTTTGGATGAAGCAGCAGCAGCAGGACTGGTTCAAGAATCCGTGCAACATCATTAAGTGAAAGAGCACGGATCAGCCAGCCCTGTGCTGCAGCACCAATTGCGCCATCCGAACAATTGAGACTGTCCAGTACGACAAACAGAGACCTGAGTGGAGAAATCAGAACGAAGAAGTACAATTGAAATCCCTAAAAAAGTTAATGCAAACAACAAAATAGTGGCAGGGAACAGACAGAGCGCATGTTCAAGTGAGCACCAGCCAATGGCTCATGTCTGCTAACAACAGCTTGACCATGCACATTTTTCTGAGTTGAGGCCAAGTACGCATGCGTTTGTAGAAGCAAGGCCATATGTACACTCACACTCTAGAAGAGCAGCACATTTTAAAGTTCTTTCACATATTTATTTAGAAAGACTCTTAATGCCTTTGTTTCATTTTATAAAAACATTACGGTGTCATAAATAGGAAGTAAAACTAAAACAAGATTTTATTATTTTTTTTTCCGCACAAGTAGCTGGTTCTATTTTCTTTGGGAAAAAGTCTAACCCACTCCAAGATAAAAAATATCTGCAAGCTACTTTTCATATACAAAGCTCTTTTATTTTTACAGAAACTTCCTTCACACAAGAAAGTGCACCATGCAAACAGAGTGCTTTACAAAGGTAATAGTGCAAGGAAGTTGAAGATCTTCCTTTTACTCATTTTTTGTTCGCTCCAGAGAGAGCATTTTCCCATCTCAGAAAAAAGAACAGAACAAAGCATGATATAGTTAAATATATAAATGCAAATCCAAGCCAGTGGAAATGGAAAAATACCTATCAAAGGACCGATTGTGAGAAGTCACTCTGCTGCCTTGGATCTCTCTGGTCAGATGCCACATGACAGAGAATCTGAACAGTGCTTCCAGCCTTGTCCCCTTTGCAAGGAAACAAGACAGATACATATTTTTTGCAGCATTTATCTCCGAGTAAAGTTTCAGCAATTTTAAACCTCTATTAGATCACCAGTTATTGTGTAGGTTACTGCTAATCTTTCTCAGGTAGTTTGAGAGCACTTATCTATTTTGCAATGGATTAAACCAAAGTGCCATATATCCATGAATGCACAACCAAAACTTAACAGCCACAGTATTTGTAGGAGGAAAAAAGTGTGCTGATACACCAAAAAAGTATTTCAGGATTCTTTGTATAAACGTTTTAGTCTTGATTTGGTGCTAGGGAGATTTAAAAGTTGAATGACAAATGGGAAGATATTGCTGTATTAGGTAATGTTTGTTACCGGTAATTTTGTTTGAAAGCTTTTAAAAGATTTCCAAACTTTTACATTTCAAAATTACAAGAGCAAAGATAAGAAAACAATACCGTGAAGACTGAAGGTGACTGTTTTAAGTTTTATTGTGCAAGGCACTTCTCACAAATAAACTGTAAGTTATTAAAGAACTGCTCTGTTATTAAACCAGGTAAGTAAAATAATTAACTGGCTCACTTAAAATACAGTTTACTTATTATGAGAACTAAATACTAAGGTGGACACATTGGTGGACAAGTGTATGTCAACATTTTGTTTATTGTCAACATTTTGTTGACATACACTTACAAGGTAATATAGTCTTTTGTTGAAAATCAACACAAAATAAAACTATTTTAGAGTTATTGGTGGAGCTGGATCAGTTTGGAAATACTGACAAAAATGGCAAGATTTTAGATACTACCTGATTTGGCCAAAATTAAAAAAGCTCCAGCATTGACTGACAGAGCTAGTATCCAGGGATTATGTTTAGCAGTAGTCCCATGATGAATAAAGCTGAGGGAATTATAAAGGCGTGGACAAAGCGTGTCAAACTCTTGGAAGACAGAGGGACCATGGGAGTGAAGATGTGGGGTGGGAGGGAACTGGAGACAGTCTAGGAAGCACTGGAACAACTCTACAGTGACCAAAGGGATTCAGTGAATACAGGACTTACTTTATCATGATCCAAAAGTGCATGGCAGATAATGTCTTCACAGATATTTGCTGATGGTGCCAAGCAGTGCAGCCTGTAGAACAGTTCCACACAGGCAATATGATGCTCCCGTGTCTCTTTGTTCAGCTGATTCCAGAGCACACATGCTACTCTCTAGGGAAAAATAACAATATTTAGCAATAATAATAAGAAGAACAGCAATAACAATAATAATGTGATATTTCTTCCCTGACTTAAAAGCTTTCCATTGCATAAACGCCAACTACTATAAAAAGGGGTTTCCAAATCATCTTAGTTCAGCAAAGAACGAGAATTCAGGTCATACATTCAGACCTAAAGAAATGCAACTTTGTGACCCTAGTAGGACAGGCAATTCAAATATACATGCACCAGAAGTTAAGAAAAGCATTTCTGCTTTTCTTTTCTGGGTCAAAACTTAACAGATGGTACATGTGTCAGGCACAGCAATTGGAAACACAGTAATTTAGAAAAAGATCTTGGAACCAACCCTCATGCCAACACTAATATCAATAATTGGTCAGGAGAAGGAAAACATCTTTGAAATATATCTACTTAAAACAAGGAGGAGGGATTGTTTTCATCATTATTCACTCACTATCATATTTTCTTATCTGAAAACTTAGAGAGGTACCAATGTTCTCTAATGTATAGCTTTCAAGCTAATGAAACCAAACCCTTCAAGTGAGAAATCAATTATACCTACCCCCCAAAAATTTGGGCATAAAACCAACTAGCAATTGGAAAATAACCTGCCACTTCTGAACATTCCGTTGGGAAGTACACAAAGAAGAATGCAATTTATTTCAAATGCTTATGGCAGCAAAAACCAGCAGTGTGTCATTGTAACACAAACATGCTGCCCCCAAACATTCATGCAAATAACATTTGCTTTCCCACCCCATCCTTAGAGATTGGGCAGTTGGCAGTAAAAGAGTTGGGCAGTAAAAAAAGAAAAAGAAAATTGACACCTGGTAGAAATCTGTTTTCTCAGAGATGATCTTTAGAACTCCAGGAGAAATGGGAGGAAGGGTGACCATCTGTAGCTTTCCAAAGAAGGGGTTGTGGCCAGACACTTTGTATCGCTTCATTCTGTCTTCTATCACAAGTGCCAGTGACTGGGAATGGTTGATCACCTCCAGCAGCGTGAAGATGGACACGTTCTGAACATAGCAGTCATTCACACAACAGCATATTGTCATTAAGGACTTCAGCCACAGAGGGAAGCTGGCATCACAACCTCCTCATAAGATAAGTGAAAAAAAAGTTTTTGAATAATCTCAAGGTTATGGTCATATTTCCAAGAATTCTTCAATCAAGCCCACAAGACCAACAGACAAAAATCTGCTATGGTTTCTGCTATGGTTTAGAGCTCCAGTTTTCCGCCTATACCCATATTCTTCTAACACATCCTTTTTGGGGGCAGGGGATGGGATGATACAACATGGACTTGGGGGGGATGGATTTTCTGAAAATCCTGAACCATGCCACAGGGCTTTACAGGCCAGAAGGTCTTTTCATTCCTTCAGCTACAAGTTTTGTGGTGAAAGCTTCCAAAATAATGTGAATTTTAAAAGCTTTGTAAAAATCATCCCTCAGCTGCAAGACACAAAACACGTGCTGATGTGGGTAAGTCTTTAATTCACATGCAACTTGCCTTCCACCCTGTCAGAAGGCTATACTACCGGCCCTGGTCACATCTTGCAAATAGCCAAGCTCACACTGCTATTTGCATCCTCAAATGCTCAAATTGCTCATAAAGGAATATTTTCTTACCAGGAACTTGAAACAGAGAGAGGTACAACTGTTCCATCTCCTCCTCTGAAAGATAGACTGGAAATGTGGTACAATCCAACAAAAGATGACAAGCCGCAGCGAAAGCTTCCTTGCAGTCCCCTCTAAGGGGTCCCAAGACAAGCATCACTTGCTCCAAGTCCCACTCTTCTTCCTCCTTTTCCTTTTTACTACCAGAGTTGCAGTCAGAAGGAAGAGGATTAGAACTCTTGTTCTTGAATGGTGACCCTCGAACTGAGAACAAGTCTGAAAGTATTTGTTTAAACTGAGGTACAGTGATTTGCTTGGCATCCCATGGGCTCTTTTTCTTGCTAGCACTTTCAGGTAATCTGTAGCCATTCTCTTTCTTCTCTTTTCCACTCAGATTCAGTGCTGAGATGCTTTCATTACTTGTTTCTTGAAATTGCACCCCAAAAATGTATTTACTGGAAAACTTGGCAACCAGCTCTTGGATGCAATACAAAGTCTTCTGAATGCTCCCCCCTTTCTTCCAGACGTCGTCTCTCTCGATGGTCACAGTTGGCACCCCCAAGTGCTGAGAGAGCTCCGGGGAAGAAGTGCTTAGACCAATGCCACTGTCTTCTGACTTCAGGGGAGGGAATGGAGTCTCATCCTCCTCCTGCAGCACAGACTTTGTCTCCAAGGTTATGTCCACATTTTCCTTCTTCACTGGGCTCTAAAACAGGAATGTTAATGTGGTTAATGTGGCACTGCATAGATCATTTTAAACCATGTAGAACTGTAGCAGGCATGGGGGAACGGCAATGACAGAAATAAAAAAACCCTAGTATTTGCAATTTCCAGATACAGATTACTTTTACAAAATAATGAGACGTAGTTATTTGTAAGTACTTCAATCTGACTGCATTTAAAACCTAACAAATGTTTGTATAATCCTCACACCTTGACTTATCAAACACCAACAGATCCATAGCTATGGATACTTAGTAAATGGAAATGTTCCCTTAAAAACAATTCACCTCTAGAAGTGTATTACATACGTTGGACTATTTCTAGTCAAATGCATGTATTTGTCCTACTGCTAAACTTTGGCAGGCTGTGCTTGTGTGATTGCTTTATGCCATCTATTCCTTATTCCCTATCATGGTCCCTTGCACACAAATAATACCACATTGTGTTGAACTAAAATATTAATTGAGAGCCTTGCAGACCTAACCAGCTGTACAGCTGAGCTTGATTTAGCAACTTGAATCTTTAGCAGCTGCATGATGCTGGGTGCCTTTTTAAAACCACGAAAATCACATTATTCTCAAGAGGTAGGATTATAGCCCAAGTTTCAGACAAGACTACACTCCTTTGCTGTCACAAATAATTTATCATCTGTCCCAGCTCCTTGTGAAAATTAACCCTATGCACTCCGGAACCAGGACACAATTCAAACAAGTCAGGACTGAATGTCCAGGAAGAATAACAAGGCCTCAGATAGCTCTGGAAGGGGCTAAAGGAGATAAGTTTCAAATACCTTCATTGCTGCAGTTATCATCTAGGTTTAAGTTAGGAGAACTAGCATTTTAAAATAAGTTATATCACTAACAATTTTAAACATCTGTAAGTAGCTGAAAAACACTTACCCCATTTCCACTTCCTGTCTCAATTTCCAAATAGGAGGGGGGCATTTGCACTTTGCTAAGCACCTTAAAACAGGTCTTTAAGGCATGAGTGAGTTCTGGTAAACCCAATACTTCCATATTTTCCAGGAGAGACTGCACCATATAACTGAGCATCTGTGGAAGATACTGGGTCTGCACTTCAGAGTAGAGTTCCTAAAATAAATAAGCATTGTCTAAAATAGTTATCACATACTATTATTCAGCTGTCTAGCAACACTGACCAAAGATTGATGAAGTCAGTTCATGAATGGTTAAGCTGTACAAACTTGCTTCAGTACTATTCTTTCTTTCTTCATTCTACATGATGACCACTGAATCAGAACCTAAAAATCTTATGATAGTCATCCAGCTGCTAAGAGACCAAAAAGTCCCAGGAAATTATTTACCCACGAAGAAATATATTTTTTTTCATTCCTTTGATAGAATCACCGTATTTTAAAATTCCAACAATTTTTATTTTGCTAGGCAAAAGAACGGGTAGCCATATATAAGTCAACGCATAAAACTGTACTTTGTAGAACATACATGGCATATGCACTATGGATGTCAATCACATGTATGTCAATTTGCCTATTTTCATTTTACGTAATTGCAATATGAATTATTTGATTTTAAGTTTCTTAAGACTTTGAAGCAGCTAATTTCAGGTTGCCTTACCAAAGGAATCACGTCAAGAAGAAACACCAACAGTGTGCAGAGCTCTGAAATTGTAGGAGTGCTAATATTTTCAAGAGGATATCTCATCTGTGTGGATTTGTTTCTGGATTGAGAGAAACATTATTATATAAGTTTTTCTCCAGTCAATATTCTTGTTACAATAAAAAGGCTTTCTGAAGCAAAGTAAAATGGGATTTCTAATACAGCAGGATAAAACAGTCTGTCAAAATCACCTAAACTGTAGTTGGTATGTGGAATGCTAAAGTGCCTCTAATTTTCAGACTGAATCTCTATACACAATCTCACGAGTTAAAGTATAATCTTCTCCCTTATATTTAGAAAGGGATAAAAAAGATATCTTTGTTTTTCTTCAAAAAAACACTTGTTCTTCCAAGGAAGACCTCTTGACCTCCCCTCCCAAAACTTTTCCTCCTTCAGTTGTCAGTTTGAAAGTAACTTCTTTTGTTCTCAGGTTGTTAGTTTCTAACTAATTGTATACCTCTTTGCATTCTTGATTACTTTAGAATGCAACCTGCATATCTGTCTGATTCTAACATGTGTTGTGTCCCTTCCAGAGTTTAAATGCTTCAGTAAACTTTACTGTCTTACACAGATAGTTCTCAAGTGGCATTTTTAAAAGGAGCACTATTGTTTGACAACATACGCACCTGAAACAATCTTCGAAACATTTGGTCATGTAATCCCAAAGAAAATCCGTGCTTAAGGATGTGATCAACAAATTGACTGTTTTGACAATTTCTGAAGCATTTTTATTCTCTTTGATTGCACTGTGTGAAAGGGGAAAAAAGGGAAAAAAACCCCAGATGTTAGTGAAGATTCAAAAAGCATGCACATCAAAGTATTAGCTGACGTGTTCTAAAATCTTTTCCCCCTTTTCTCTAGAAGCTAAAAGACATGGATTGTTTTAAATCAAGGACTACGTCACTCTGGAGTAGCTAGAGTTTGAGGATCTTTCTCCCATGTGAAAGAAAAAAAGTCTTCAGCTTTGAAAATCAAAAAGCTAAGAGTTCTGTCACCAGATTGATTCTTGGCCATCATCACTGGATTTAATCAACACCACACATATGCAGTGTACTTAATTTTCTTCTCTACTAATCAAAGAGAAAGCAAGCGTGTGTGGGGAAAAGGGGTAGCCATAGAAAAATCTCATCTTCTGTAGGGAAAGTCACTTTGTTAAAAAGCTAACCTTCCTTAAATTGATTCAATTTTAATAAATTACCTTAATATAAATCATACAGTTTCAGTTCAAAGTTGAAATTATACCTTGCAAGTATGTTACCACTTTGATTGTAGCTCAGCTTGAGATCAGAACCAAGTGCATCTTTGCAGTAGGAATAAAAGGCTCTAATAACTTCAAGGAATAGATCCCCAACAACCTGTGGCCCTGCAAGTGAAGGAAAAAAGAATCCAGTAGTTGCACTAAAGCGATTACTCAGCAGCTCAGTTACAAACTTGTATAGACTCAAATTACAGGTAGCTAGGCTGAAAAACCACAATCACTCAAGTAGGAAGAAAATGCTTACGTGTCTTTTTAAAATGTCAGATTTTCCAGATAAAATAAAATGAAATATGTAGTTAAATATTTGAGATTTTTTTAAATTCTAGTTAAATACCACTAGGAACTTTTTAAAGTGATACTTGCAAAGCCATAGCACTGGTTCTAGATTACACTTAAGTCACTTCAGCAAGGCACTAACACTGCAATTATTTATAAGTGGGGAGAATCATTACTGTAAATTGGCATTTCATGTGCCAAAAATAATCACCGTGTCTGTATCCATAAGAAAAACAAGCAGATTTCCCAATACGCATTTAATGTAGTAGCCTTGATTAAATTTTGAGGGACAGAAGCGGGAAAAATCAGCAAATTGAGGAAGTTCAAATGCCTAAACATATATAGAAAAATGCATATTTATAAAATGTTTTAAGAAGAAAGTATGTTAGGTGTGTGCTGATAACTGTAAGCTGTTTTCAAGGGTCAACACTTTTTTGTTTTATTTGAAATTTTCTATAGAGGAGGTGAACAAATAATAAGTACAATACTCTAAAACGGAACCATTAAAAAAAAAGTCATCTATAAAGCATTCCAGTGAGTGCTTCTAAAAAGGGAAAAAAAAACTGTGAAAGCAACTAAGAGTAGCAGAAAGGGTCAAAGATTCTTGCTGTGTTTTAGTTCGCTACCTTAAAAAAACCAAACCAGACCAAGAAGTTGCATTGCCAAATCCATTTCAAAAGGAAGTGAAAGGCTCAAGGTTTCTTGGCTTAAGGCTCAAGGAGTTATATTTTGTGTGCTGACTGGAGCAGAAAGATTAAACTGTATAATGAAGTTCAGTTAAATAACCCTTATTTGTAGTTCAGATTAACTAGCCAAATTTGTAGTTCAGATTGCTAGCCAAATAAAACATACAATAGGGTAGTACCTATCATCTACTTTCTAAATTAGATTAATCATTAAATTGAAAATTTAACAACCCTAGTCTTCTACAGCATTTTTGTCAGAAAATACAAATGTGTTATATAAAAGACTTTAATCACAATAGATTTTTTTTAAAATCAGCTAAAATCAGCAGAAGGAACCACTAACACCACTGTCATAAACAAACTAACAACTGCTTATACTAAGGTAGTATTCATTTGTTAAATAAGCAATATAGAATTCTCATTTTTCCTGGCAGTACTTTGATAATTCTTTAACAAGAAATGGGCTTAAAATTACTTTCCTGACCCATGAAAGAGGATAAGCTTAGCAGATACAGGAGCAAAACAAACTGCCACTTAAGTGTTTAGTCTCAATACATGAGTTTTATTCTAAGTCTACAGGCTTAGTTAATGGTAACATCACTCCCCACCCTCAGGATAATAGCTGGAACAACACTTTGGGGTACAGTCAATTGTTAAGACTTCAGCAACACTAGTTAACCAGTCTGTAGACTTCTCATACTTGTCAGATTCACAGAATATAATTTCAAACATTTATCTACACCTGGTTCTTACTGAATACCACTACGCCCTAAAAATCCATCAAGTCATTTTGGCTTAATATTTTGATGGAGAAAGGAGAACTTGCCCTTTAAAGTAAAGGGCCGGCAGAGCCTCACCCTTCTGGTGCTGGCAACTTCATGTACACAACAGGACACACATGTGACAGGGAAGAGGAGGAAATTATTTTCTGCTCAGTCACGAAGTCTGAAACCATAGCTCCCACAGCGGCGTCAGGCCGGCAAACGCTGGGAGTGCCACTGCCAGAGGCACCCCTGCCTCCTCACACCCACAAGAGGTTATTTCCAGCTGGAGCACCTGCAGGTAAGTGGCACTGCCCACTTTGGCAGCAGTACCACGTAGGCCAGCTGCTGGTGGGACTGCAGTGTTCGGAAAAGCACGCGGTCACGACAATCTGATGCAAGTGTCTATGAAGGCCGGCAAGCATGGCCAAGCACTGGAAACAAACCCAGGCAAGAGCAGTACCAGGGGGTTTCCAGGCAGAAGCCGCTTTATAAGACAGAACAAAAAGAAGCCTGACAGTGTTTTGGGGATTAACACCCAAGGAAGGAATTGAGCAGAACACAGAAATTAGAGCAGAAGCGGTTCTTTTTAACTGGCTCCTCAGGTCTCACTTGTGGGCATGGAAGAGTGTTATCCTCACTAGGGTATGTCCACGCTACGCACTGGAGTGCTCTGCAGAAAAGCCAGGGATAACCTGGAGAGGGTGCTCCAGACCACTGTCCTGAAACAGGTCCAAGGCAAGGAACAGAGCCCCCTGCACACTAACACACACGTATTCAGAATTAGACAGAATTATACAGGATGATGTCTCGAGTCCTACTGCCAAAGGTGATGAACACCGAATGGTAACAGTCTGTAGCAGCTATAACAGAAGTGAGAAGCACCATTACCTATTTCAGGTTTGTCAAGGAGACTGATTAGGATGCGGAAGGGTTTCAAATAAGCTTGATGCTGTTCCTCTGTATCAGACTCTGGGAATTTCTGATGTAAAATTTCAATCAAACTCTAGTAAAAAGAAAACATCGAAATATTATATATAGAAGAGAGACTGCAATTTTATTAAGACTTGAAGTGTTTCTAAATTCGATTTTGTTTAGTACCAACTACAACCGAACTTCCATTTTCTATACAGGGTAGACTAATCAATGACAACTTTTCAATATCTGTACTCAAGAGCTGATTTATTCAGAGAAGCATTTTTAAATAATTCAGGTAGTTCATCAAAAATGCTACCTTTTGGTTTCATTAGATTCCATTTGTATTGTAAGCACATACAATATTGGGATAAATATAGCACAGCAGGCATTCAGATAGATGAAAATATAACCACCAAAAGGATGCTGTCTTTAGGGACAGAAAGTGAAGGACAAACCAAGTGGCAGTGAACAATTCTAGACGCAGTTTGTGCTAACATTGGAAAGGATCATAAATACATCTGTATACAATGAACACCAACCTCAACCAAAAGATCTTTAGAATATTTTCCAAAGAAATAAATAGCATGGTCTTCAGAAGTTGTTGAGTCCGGAGCAAAAGTACCACCTTTAATATCAGAGCCTATAAGATAAACAGAGGGATTAGGGGTACAGAGAAAGACTACTGTACACAGCACTACTCACAGGTCATTTATACAAATACTGAAATCACACTGTGTTTTTAACCTTTGTCATTTCAACACTTTGCTTGAAACTAGCTCACGCGCTGTCCAAGGACAGCCCATATATCACAGTTTGAGGCATCCAGATGTGCTGTACTGAACAGATATGAAAACCAAGGCCAGATCCAGATATGGGGTCAGCAAGACCAGCCTTCATGCAACTGGATGGATGCAGCTCTTGCCCTGTCACATTTAGCTTCCTCTTACACTGTTAAAAGGAGACAGATGGAAAGAAGTTATAGCTCTCTTATGAGCTCCTTGACAATCAAGCCCACGTGGGAGTTTATAGACTATTACTTCCATAAGTAATAGTTAAATAACTTAAAATAGCGCTGCACTCCTTTCAGTCCACTGAACCACTTCAGAACAAACTGTGGATGGGCCCAGAAATAACTCAGCAGATACCCTGTGCTTCAGGACAGTGAAATTAATTCATCTTGGAAGAGAAGACCCGTTTGCCAAATGAATCCTTAACTTTATTAAAAAGGTACTTAATAAACAGCAACTAAAAACCAGTTTATTTTATCATCATGTAATAGTTAAATAACTTAAAATAGCGCTGCACTCCTTTCAGTCCACTGAACCACTTCAGAACAAACTGTGGATGGGACCAGAAATAACTCAGCAGATACCCTGTGCTTCAGGACAGTGAAATTAATTCATCTTGGAAGAGAAGACCCGTTTGCCAAATGAATCCTTAATTTTATTAAAAAGGTACTCAATAAATGGCAACTAAAAACCAGTTTATTTTATCATCATTCCCTAACTGCTGAAAAACATATTAACATTTTTAAGCACTGATTTTTTTTTCCTCTTAGGTATTCAGAATATTGAATATTACTGTATGTTGTACAGTACCTAGCAACCATGCGTATAATCTTCTATTGAGTGACATGTCTCTCCTCAACAATGTCTGTGTAGCTGCTGACAGAATATAGACTACATCAGTCCTGTGCAATAGAATCGCGCTTTCATTGCAGTCCTAGGATGAAAACCAAAAATACTTTAGCAGTTTATGAACATTTAAACAAGTCAAATTGGTAATAAGGTTGTTTTTTTAAAACTGGTAATATTAATGTTCTGGAAAAAAAGGAAAAAAACCATCATCAACAAGATATTTTGTATACTAAAAATCTCAAGAAATGGAATCTGACAAAACCGACAAAACATTTTCCTATTTAAAATACAAAGCTACAGTTAAGCTAAAAATACTAAAGACATCGTTATGTTAAGCCTTAAGACTTAAAATGACTTGCTACTTTCAAAATGCTGACTATACTACTAGGTAAGTTAGGAAATGATGGGGAATAGCTCTTGTTTCAAGTAGTATTTTATTTTCCAATCTTTAACAGAAGTATCTTAGTTTAACGCAAACAATTCCAAATGCTGAAATCCTACTTGAAAAAGGAGCTCAGTATTTTTTCCATATGCAGTTTCTGAGATCTGAATACTTCAAGCACATTCGAAATACCATGCAATATTCAATGTGAAAGCACATCTTCATTTGAAGCTGTAATGAGTCTGAGAAGCAGCAGTCTCCTCTACTATTAGAATTGATGCGGGAACAAGAAACTGCAAAATCTGTTCATTGATTTTGAAGGCACAAAATTCAGACTTTTGGCAATAACAGGGGCAGGAGCTGGATTGGTTTCACAGAAAACACCTTCCCGCACAAAGCGTGCATGTAACATTACCAAAATAGTCCTCTTACCAAAGCTGTATAAAATGGGAAGAAGAAGAGAATCACTTCTAGAGTGTTTCTTTGCACAAGGACATTTGAATCCAATACTGATACACACAAAGACTTTATCTGTAAAAGGAAAAGAAAGCACAATGGTGTTTTACTTCCTGATAACATTTAAACAGCGATAATAATCACAAGAAGGAAAGAAAGCAAACTTGGTTAAAAGTGAACAATATCTTTTTAAATAAGAGGATAATTACTCAGCCATTTAACTCCTGCCCTCAAAATGAATTAAAAAACAAAGTTTTGTTGAATACTGTTAAAAGAATCGTTAATACTTACAAAATACTTGTGTTTGTAACAATATAAAATGTCACAGTAAGATCACCAGCTATCAGACAGAATGTGAAGTCTCACAAAATGCAGATATTTAAGTACTCTAACCAGCATTAGTTATTTCATCACTCAAGATTAACATAACTACCTACTGAAGATTTCCATTTTACTGAAAAAAGAAAAAGATACTAAATTTCAGAACTGTCTTCTAGAACTGCAAACACTTTGAGAGACCAACATTAAACATTGTATATACTGTATCACAGAAAAGTTGGTCTTCAATCTTAAACGCAAATTCAGAACAAGTAGAGAAAAGTTACCAGGCTTAACTTCTGATTTGAAACAGACTCAGTCTTTTAAGGCTGTGTGCAATACCAATTACCAAAAACTGCAGAAGCTTCAGAAGACTTGCATTCTGCAGGCTGACCAAAATGGCTACGGGAGATTCTCTGCTATGTTTCAGGTAAGATGCTCCCATGAAGTAATCATATTAAGCAATTCCACCAGCCTCTCTTTCTCTCTCTCCTAACTATTTTTAAGAGCATGTCATTCTCATTGAATACAGAGAAGGTAAAATCTGCTAGTGCACAGGTATTATAGTAGATAAGACTGTTCTGCAAGGACTGTTCTCTTCTGACTGTTCTGAACTTACTGTGAGCTTATAATCAGTGCCAAGCATGTACTTCTGCTCTTTTCCAGACATCTCTCTGTTGATATGACTGACAACAAAAAGAGAAGCAGGCAGCCTGATGGATGGGCTGACCAGGACGCTGCCCCAGAGCGCTCCATAGAATATTTCTTGGCCCATCAATAAGGAGAGCTTCACAAGCAGAGCATCTGTTCTGTATGGAAATATATTTAACATGAGAAAATGAATTTTTGTTAGTTCCGTTTTATACCATAAAAAGGCAGATATACACAGAATTAGTACTGTAGTTGACATGATTTATTTAATTTCCTCATTTTTGTAATACCAGTATTATGTGAAGGTGGCCAGCATCTAGTTGTACAAAACCAATGAAAAATCTCTCAGTCCTTTATCACTGTGCACACTCACTGAAGCAAAGTTTCTGTGCGTACTTTGGAAACTTTTCCAGTA
The DNA here is from genome assembly GCF_001431845.1 of Calidris pugnax. Classification (NCBI taxonomy): domain Eukaryota; kingdom Metazoa; phylum Chordata; class Aves; order Charadriiformes; family Scolopacidae; genus Calidris; species Calidris pugnax. The sequence goes on from NW_015090805.1 coordinate 6,503,817, forward strand.
ATTGTCTGCAAACATTAAGCTCTGATCAAATTGCTGCGGTGGCTCTAATTGCAAAATATTTACAGTGAGAGGTGTGCAGTGCTGAACTGGAGATAATTCAAGCTGATGTTAGACTCTGAAAGTCAATTTTATCAGTCTGGGAACTGGAAGATATCCTATGTATTTGTACTTACAAATCAATGGTCTCAATTTGCAAGTCACTGAATGAAAAAAAACTATGAGATAAAATGACATACCGTCAGTTATTGCTCACAGGACCAGCACATTGAAATTAGTTTAAAGACAATCACATTGGAGGTCTTATGACTGAAGGCACATTCTCTGATTTGGCAACTTTGTCAATACTCTGTTATTTTACTAAAATGTAGGAATTAAAATGTCACATGAAAAATGTAAAAGTGAGAAAAGAGGAACAGCAGGGGATGTATTAGTGTTAGTCCTCAATGTTGAAGACTCTGAAAATGTTCAGTGAAGAGTATTTCATGAGCTGAAGTTAATCTCGCACATCTTCCAATAAGATATCTTGGTCTATCTTTCCTGCACCAGAATCATTATGATGACTAAACTAAAGACAGAATTTCTCATGTAATTTTATATTTCACAAACTAAAATTAAGTTAATTTAGGATAAATGTTCCACAGTGAAATATATGGTCAGTTTCTGTCCATGACCCTGTATTTTTAAGGCCAAGAATCATAGAACACTAGGTTGGAAGGGACCTCAAGGATCATCTGGTCCAAATTCACTATTTCAAAATTAGTCAGTTTCAGAATAAGTTCAGCCTTCCTAAAAAGACTACACGTAGACAGGAGGTTTTGTTCTAAGGGATCCCCTTTCTCCCCTAAGTTCCCAGCAGCTAGTGCTGTAGGAAAGAGAAAACCACACACCATCACTTATACGCCTGCCTGACAAAAAGCACATACTAAAATTCATGTTTCTACAGCAGATGTGTAAGAGGTAGATACCTCTTATACATCTGATGTTCTGAAATTGGCAACTGAATGCTACTCAACAAGTTGGGAACACACACTCTTAGTCACTCCAGCAACTGATATGAGCCTTCAATTTAATACTTGTTTTTAGAAAGAGGCATTAGAAGTATTTTGTTTATCAACTGTAATCTATGCAGCCTGGCATATCTCACCCTTCTTCTCTTCTTTTTTTTTTTCTTTTTTTTTTTCCTGATAGGTACACACAGCTATTTAAGATTCAAAAAGGGCAGAGAGAACAGCAACACATCCAGACTGGTAATACAGAAGGAAGTACATTACCAATGCAACATTTTGTGACTCTTTAAGCAAGGAACAATTGGATGAAACCTTCAGTCGTTGAGTTCTTACAGGATCTTACAAAGCAGTCCTGCTAACTGACTTAAAACCACTACACAAATGGGTGCTGAGCTGCTCTTCTCAGCACACTTCCTGATCCTCACTTTATCATACTGAATGCAGTTGTCGTTACTGCCATGAGCACCCAAGAGCGAGAGATATACATTTTTCTATGATATATTTTATAAGAGTTGCCTCTTGCTTGTGTTTTCAGAACCTGAGGGTAAGTATCTGGTATAGAAAGACTAGAAGAAATTCAGCTGCTTTCTCATGTTACAATATTTATATTGAATTTATTGACAGAGCAGTGGTTTGGGGAGTCAGGTTAATTATTTAGGAGTTCAGAGGAGCTTTAAGAAATATTTTTAATTCCTTTCTCTCAGCACATCTATTTTTAACTGTCCTTTTCCTCTTTTCTCCTCTTTTCCTCCTGAGATGAAAACAGAAGGGGAAAGATTTTTTCTACTTTAGCACTGTTCGTTGCATCTTTCAGGGACTCACCATTCTTCCAGCCTTAGAAGCTCTTTTATCAAGCCTTCTATATAGAGAACTGACAGAAAATTCTTGAGATTTCCCTAGGAAAAGTGAAATACTGTCTATTGCTTTTAAATTAATATTAGTTCTCACCTGTCATAAATTTCTGATCCTTCTTCCAATCCAGGCAGCAGTCCAATTACAAAGGCTTGAAGACCAGGCAGGAGGGACTTTTGGAGAGGAAGAAAGTATTTCTCGTACAAACCAAGGAGAACAGGCCTCACTGACATTGCTGCATTTGCCAGCAGAGGAAACAAACCAGAGCTTTTTTTTAAAAAAAAAAGAAAAAAAAAGAATAAAATTTAGTTAATTAAAATAGATTGTGAAATGCATATGCTTTTAAATATAAGTTTACCTGTACAAGAATAAATCCTTGGCAAGCCATTTTGTCCCAATAATTTTAAAGATTATTTCATAGGTTTCTAATGCCTTTAAATGCACTCCACTAGGTAGTGCTGGATGCAAACACTGAGATAATCTTTTACTGATGATCAGCCGTCTTGGTAATAGGGAATACTTCAGGTTACTCTGAAGAGCCTGTGGAAGAAAGGAGATGAGAATAAATATCTATAATGTAAAAGATGATGTGTATGATGACTGTATGTCAACTACTAGCAAATCGAGAAGAACTAAATACGTTCAAGAGTTTTCTCTCATAAATGCATTTTGTTAAACCAAAACAGCAAAATTCTGTAATTGAGTTTTCATATGGAATCAGTCACGAGGAATTTAGGAAAGTCTGGTGTTACTTTGTCGTGAGGCTGGACATGGAAGACAAAGGGCAAGACAGAGACAAGAGTACCATTATCCTATCTCCAGGGAAAGTAGGGAAGTGACAAGAGCAGCACCTCAGATTTTAAGCACAGGGAATAAAGTAAGAATTGAATAACTATCTTTCCTTGTAAGTTTTCATTTCACATATAGTTGAAATATAAACAAAAAAGCTTCCCACAAAACAGGCGTGATTAAATGGGACAATAAATGGGACAGTGTGGCTGCATTCAGTAAGCTATACCCGCTGCATTGATGTATAAGTAAAAGATCTTCAGGACAGGAAATAGTTAACCAAGTATGGGGAAAAAAATGTGGCACCTTTCTGTGGAAAGATTACTCTTCTTGAACCCTGCATGTGTTTCAGGAGGGTAAGTAAGTATGCCTCTTCAATTCAGAAACAATTGAAAAATGAAGGTGCAAGTAGACGGCACTTTAGCCTTTGGTCGCTGCCTGCTAACCCAAACAGATGTTTCACTGCAGATTGACATTTGGGATGTTCAGGATTAGGCAAATTCTTGACTCTCCCAAGGTTAAGACATGGCCTTATCCTACGTAATAGTTTTAACTTGAGGTTCTTCCATCCTGCCTGAAAAACAGTTTTGAAAAAGCAGCAGACAAGGGAATTATCCCTTCCTCGCTCATTTCTGAGAAAAAACCAAAACAGTTCAGCAGTGACCGTGGCATTTACTTGAATGCTGAATACTCTTATCAGCAGTAAGAAGAAGAGATAAACCCCATCATCTTTCAAAGGCATGTGCAACTTATCATTTAAGGCTTTGCAGTTGGCGGGCATGAGAAGCTAGAATCTGTGAGACTACCACGGTGTCATTTCTCCCACTTGCTGCCCTGCCGAAACTGAGAGAGCAGCTTTAGAAATAAAGAGCTTCTAGTAAATAAAATTTACTCAAGAAGAAAAAGGCTGAGAGTTTGTAACAACAGTAAATAGAAATGTCACACCATTCTCAAACATAGACTACAGATGCCTTTTAAAGCTAATTAATTTCCTTCCTTCACTCGCCCACTATGAGCGTGAGATTTGCATTTTAATATGTACTAAAAAATAGAATCCAAGAATATAGCAGTATTTCACATATGAAACTAAACCAGGTTATATTTGTGGAGTTATATTTTATGTGTTTTTATATCTTTTCCATTTGAGAGATTTACTCTTATATTACACAAGTAATATTATTTCAATATTAAGGATTAAAAACCTTAGTACTTGTAACAACTTTGAAGACTGCTTGAAAGCTGAACTTTGAAACATTCTGTTTATACTGGTTGGTATGTATTTGCCCACACCCTCTGTATATATAAAAGAAGGTGATTACAAAAAAAAAAAAAGAAATTAGAAAATATTTTTCCTCTCAATCTTAATATTCTGTCTGTTAAAATCTAAATATCAAATAGGTAGAAAATTAAAACATTCACTGTTTATTACATGGAGAATCTGATACATTACAGAAATAATGCCATCTAATAAAAAATGTTGCTTGGCTTATTGCATATCCTAAGGATGTGAAGTAAATCTTCATCAACAAATAAGAACTCTCCTTTACCAAACATCAGGAATAGCTAAGCAAAACATTTAGTCAGAAGAGGGAAAAAAAATCCAGGCACATTAGGAGTCAAACAGTGGATATTCAGGGATAATTCCATTTTAAGTATCTCTCCTGGGTAACTCCAAAAGCTTTGTAAGTCCATATTCTAGCAGGTGAGACTAACTTAGAACAAGACTACATTCATGTACCTTTGCCAACTTTATATGTATACATGAAGCAGTATTGCTTCACCTAAAGACTCAAAAGACAAAAACAGGAAGCAAGATTTGAAGACATTTATTATGATCCTCATACAGAAGCTGAGGAGAGTTTCAGCCCATCACATCAGAATGATTCTGAGATGAAGCCCCCTTCTCAAAAGCATGTCATCTTTTTTTCTGACTTGGGTTGAAAAAATACACAGTTGGACACAAGCTACAGATCTTCTCAAGAGTGGGTCTTCCTGGTTAACAGCTGCCTCTGATCTTCCAGCAGATGAAGGGACTTTAAACCACACTGCAATATATTAGAAGACTCTGGTTTCACCATGAGCCATTCCAACAAAGAGGTTGGCTGGCTGCTACCTTGCTGAAAGGTTCAGATTCTTAACAGCTTCCCCAGAATTGCAGGGCTTAAAGAATTTTAAAAGAGTTGAAAGACTTTAATTAGCAGATGGATCTAAAAGCGTTCATTGAAAGCAGAGTGCCATGATAATATACATATTTCCAAATGTTAGTTTCTGCGAGCTGACAGGCAAAGGTAAAAAGCTTGATTTTTAAATACCCTGAGCTCCCACAACCGTAAAAAAGAATCAGTTGTCTGTGAGATCTAGGATGGCTGAAATGCCATCATAATCTCAGCTGTTACAGGGAATTAAATGTTGTGGTAGCAAGTCTGGTATCACTGGCACTGTATTCAGATGAAGAGCCCATCCCAAACCATTGCTTCCACATTCACAATCTGACACTAATGACTGCAGATGGACAACTCTGCTCACAGGATTCAACATCTATTATTCACCCTTTCTTTTGATTTTTGTGAGCTTAATTTGACTCTCTTCAGTTACATATGGGCTGAAGCCCATATGTATGATATGCTTTGATGATATGAAGCCCATGCATGATATGCTTTTCTTCACTGCTTTCCACATGAGCAGTTATGGTGGCGGAAGTGTTAAATGTCACTGGAGTTGCTAGTAAGGGTTGTCTTCAGAAGCCTGGACTGCCAGCAAGCACTCCACACTGCATATATCATCCCAGAATTTGGTTTTCACGGATCAGTGAGAAATCAACAACCCCAGAAAACCAAGAAGTATTTGGCCTACCACTGGCTTTTAAAATAAAGACTTTAATCCGTAAGTCAGGGAAAAAATGAGACATGCAAACTAATGACTTATGTCTATGTGCATATCCAATTTTCAACTTCTTACAGATTCTTTTCCTTTATGCCTGACTAGAGAATACTTTACATATACTAAACACTTGCTAATGTATATGCATGCTCAGAGTTTCTTTGAATGTGGGCTATAAAGGTTAGAAAGGGAAGACTGTCTATTCTTCTTAGCAGTGTACACATGAGCCTTAAAAGAAAACAGAGACACGTGTGCACTCAGAAGAATATTCCCATTTCACTGAATCACACAATGGTAGGGGCTGGAAGGGACCTTTGGAGATCATCTACTTCCAACCCCCCTGCCAAAGCTGCTTAACTTGAGCGGGCTGGACAGGAACGTATCCAGGCAGGTTTTTAATGTCTCCAGAGAAGGAGACTCCACAACCTCTCTGGGCAGCCTGTTCCAGTGCTCTGCCACCCTCAAAGTAAAGAAGTTTTGCCACAGTTACTGGTTTAAGTCATTCTGCACTACTTACAGCACCGCTAAAGACCAGTTAGATCAATTTGCCTAGACATAAAAAACGCAAGCAAATCAAGAAAATATTTTTATTTATATAACTACAATTCCAGAAAAAGGCAGCACATCAATTTTTGAGATTATCTTCTACGAGGAGATACCATAACTCTTGTTTTAGACAACAGTGGTTGGGAGGAGAGGGGGAGAAGGAGAGGCTGTGATTCTCTTTTCCACTGATTCATTTTCCAAGTAAAAAAAATTCTAAACAGAGCTCCAGCTTCCATAAAAATAGCAGCATGAAGTTCAAAGATGGTTGTGAGGAAACTGTAAGGTAGGAGCTGGAGTGATACTAAAAAGCAGGGAAAAAAAAGATGTATGAAACACCCCTAGTCCTGCACACCGCATCTGTGCATTGGGTGTGGTGAAGCTCCATAAAGCAATTAGGTGGCAAAACTTCCCTTCTTCTCGAAGATATAAAGCTTGCCTTCAACAGAAGGCAAGTGGTGCTTCTGCCTGTAATTCAGCCAACAGTTGCTATAAAGCCCTGGCAGTCAGAATTCTCCTATTAAGCAACTGGTGTAATTAATGGCTATGCTCATTAAATCCGTATTTCAGAAGAATCTTTCTCTTCTTTCTCCTCTAGAACAGACATATTGTGACATTAAGTGTTACTACAGAAACAAACAATAATTGTGCAGCTGCAATGATTTATGTGCTTTCTTTCCCCTTCCCTGACAAACAGATCAAGTGTTTGGTTGAGATCATATTCACCTTGAAGTTTTTGAAGCGAGAAAAGCCTACAGAAACAAAAAGCAACATCCTTAGTTTCTATTGAAAGTCAAATTAAAAAAAATTAGTTTGAAATTGCAAACTAAATATACATGGCAAAATCCTGTCCATTATTCTTGTCAAACAGATGCAAGTTGGGGTTTTTTTGGTAGATTAAGTGACTTTTTTGTTTGGTTTTTTTGTTGTTGCTGTTTTTTAATATATACGGATTAAATGACTGGACAGGGGAGTTTAAACATTCACTTGCCAAAAACACAGTGAGATTTTGTGCTTTTCTATGAATCAGTAAATTTCAGACTTTTTTTGAAAACCTTCTTTCATAGTTGCCCTACAAAAGCAGGCTGTGGAATCCAGTATTTACTACTGCTTGGTTCTTCATTTTGCAAACTGTGTTATTTATCTACTGTTTGCCTGCACCCAGAGTTAAACTTTCTGAACAATATATGCTTATAATCTGGATTAAAAACCCTAATGCAAACGGTGCACCTGGATTTTCCTAACTTCATAATATTTTTAGCCTCTAAATTGCCCGAAGTTCCCCTTACATTAATACTTTTATATATATGTGTTATATAATATACATATCTGTTTATACCCCAAATAGAGAGTGGCAAACATTCTGGAAAACAATGTTGAAAGCACTTATTTAATTGACAAACTGACATATGCTGAACCACCACCCATTTCTAGGCTTAAAAAGATAACACCTCTACCCCCCAGCATTTTTTTTTTCTATCAAAGCATTGAAGTGATTTTGCAGAGCTGTATTCTTTTAAAACATTGGAACAAACTGGCAAAATCTGCAAAAACACAATCACATTTTAGTACTAAGACAATTGAAACAGATTACTGTGTTCTGGATGCAGCAATCTGTACTGAATATCTGAAAACCTCAGTCACAAAACAGTGCTTTCCAAACTGAATGTATGCAAATTTGCAATAACAATAAAAACACAGTTCAAAGCTGTATCCAAGAATAGTACTGAAAATAATGAAATAATCCTATATCTAGAAGCATGGAGCAGCCTAGGCTGCAGCTACTAGTTGACCTGTTTATAGTAACTAGAGCCTGAACAGAAGTAAAGCACAGAGAGAAAGATATTTACAAGTGGAATATGAGTTAAGTTTCAGGGCAAAGCTGAAGACCCTCTTTGAAACACTAACATCCATATTTACTGCCTGTTTAATTCACCTGCTTCCATCTGTCCATTCACATTCTCCCATAAGTTTTTATAAATATTACTTTCAGCTGTTTCTCCTTCATCATGATGATGCATAACACCCACACTATTCAAATTAAAACTCAAAAAATCTTTCCGTTACAAACTTGGGGTGTAGTGTAAGTTGGCAAATTCTGCCGACTCTAGCTGTCTAGAAAACTTATTTTCCATCCTTCACTCATGCTCACACTTGGTACCTGCAGTTCTGTACAGAAAACTGCAGGGGACACTCACCTTACCTAACCTTAGAAGACTAGGTCAGCTAAAAAACATGGACAACATTGCAGTAACTCACCTCAGGCTCCCTATAAAACCAGTGAGGAAGACACGCAATTTTAGGACAGCGTTCATCTGACCTACTTTAAATAGCAGGAGATGAGTCACAACAACGATGACAACAAATAAATCCCTTATTCATCTCTCTGCCTAAAAGTGATTCAAGGTGAAGCTGTCCACACTGAAGTCATGTGAAGTTAGATAAGGCTCATCTCCCATAAGTGACAAAAAATAATCTTTCTAGATCTACAGACTGACCCCTTTGGCTGACCATTCAGATTAAAGTCAACCAGTTTCTCTGTTGCTTCTTTGTTTTTACAAGTCACTGTGAAATATCAGTTAGAACCACAGAAGCAACAGAGAAATTGTGAAAAACAACCTTCAGTTTAACCTTAGTAGCTAAGTAGTAACAGAAAGAAGCAGCGGAGTTGTCTCTTTTCACAAGGAGTAATAGCAGCAAAAGCTCCAAGATCACTAGTCTCAGCCAAGGCCAAGGGGATCTGGATCAGCTTCCTCCATTCTTTTTCCCTCACCTTTAAGGAGCAAGAGACTGCTGATTCCTTCAGACCTTGCATTGAAGGATTATTGCCACCGAGCTTCTACAGAAATAAGAGTGTGTGTGTGTTAACTTGTGGGACTCAATAGTGCAAAATATTGCTGAAGCGTGCCTATAGAAGAAAAAGCCTCAGAAAATATTACACCTATATAAGCAAGAACACCCACAATTAAAGTCAACAATACAAAGATCCTGAAGAAATATGTGCTTAAGAGAGATCTTCCATGCTACTCTAGAAGCATGAAAAGTACTTCCAAAACTCCACTACTTACTCATCCTCTTTTATCTCTCCCTTTCTCAGCATTTTCACGTTTGCTTAATAATAGGCATCACTGCACAGCTGTTACTAACACCCAAGTTCCTGAATATAACCATGTGCAGTGTTTAAAAACACTTTTGTCATTGAGATACTGTTGATGTCCTCCCTCCTACCCATTCTCTCCCTGTTCATTCATTCACTCTCAGAACTGACTGTAGAAGCTCTTACATGAGAAACACCTCACCCTCCCCGAACAGTAACAGGACTCAACAACTATATTTATGTTTTAGGATGTAAGAGACCAAGTAATCACAGGAATTAAGAGAATAGCTATTGACATCTTATTTCACAATCTTCCTTTTGGCAGCACATTCCCCTGACATATCATCCTTATTTTCAGATAGAAGGCAGGAGCAGATGAACATTGGGGATGATTTGCTCTCCCAACTCTTAATCTCCTGAAATGATTAAGCCCATAAAATACCGCAGCAGATGGACTGATGTAACAGCTAAAAGCTTTTTTGCTTTGTTTCTACTATGCTGCTACATATTTTGGCAATTCTGTAGCTGAGTAAGAGTTTCAGCTAGGTGTTAATCAGTTCAGTGTGCTCATCTAGGTCAAAATAAAAGATCAAAGCCTACTTCTTGCCACAGGTAAAAAATCTCTCACTCTAATTATTTCTTATTTTCCCTTTTGAGAGAAGCATTCTGAAGACCTCTAGCTCTCCTAATTGACTTGAGAGGAATAACGATGAAACAGCAGAGGTAGAAATGTGTAACTTCTATTGCCAGAACAACATTCATCTTCTCTCCTCCGAAGAGGAAAGAACATGGTTGCCCTTTAAAAAACCTCAATTTGACAAATATTGTCCCAGTTTTCAAGAAGGGTAAGAAGGAAGACCCTGGTAATTACAGGGTCTCATTTCAGCACCCGGTAAAATTAGGCAGAAGGCTATTCTGGGTGTTACTGAAAAATATTTGAGACACAATGCAGTCATTGGTCATAGCCAGCACGGGTTCATGAGGGAAAAGTCCTGCTTAACCAACTTAATTTCCTTTTACAACAAGGTCATCCATCTAGTTGACCAAGAGAAACCAATATATGTGGGTTTTTTGGATTTTAGCAAAGCTTTTCATACTGCTTCTCACAGTACCCTTCTGGATAAACTGTCCAGCACACAACTAGATAAGTCCATAATGTGTTGGCTGAGCAATTGGTTGATGGGTAAGGCTCAAAGGGTTATATCAGGTTGGTGGCCAGTCACCAGTGAGGTTCCCCAGGACCCAATTTTACAGCCAGTGTTCTTTCATGTTTTTATAAAGGATCTGGATGCAGGAATCGAGTGTACATTAAGGAAGCTTGTCGATGATACTGAACTAGGAGGATCTGTGGGCTCCCTTGAAGGTAGAGAGGCCTTACAGAGAGATCTGGAAAGGCTAGACAGCTGGGCAATCGGCAACCATATGAAATCTAACAAGAGCAAGTGCCGGATCTCCACCTGGGATGGGATAATCCTGGTTACATGTACAAACTGAGGGATGAGAGGCTGAAGAGCAGCTGTGCAGAAAGAGATCTGGGGGTTTGGGTTGATAGCAAGTTCAATATGAGTCAACAGTGTGCCCTGGCAGACAAAAGGGCCAACTGTGTCCTGAGGTGCATCAAGCACTGCACTGGTGTGGCCCCACCTTGAGTACTGTGCGTGGTTTTGGGCACTTCAGTGCAAGAAGGAACCATTACAGCGCGTCCAGAGGGGGGCAACTAAGATGGTGAAAGGTCTTGAGGGCAAGACTTACAAAGAGTGGCTGAGGTCACTTGGTTTGCTCAGCTTGGAGAAGTGAAGGCTGAGGGGTGACCTCACCAGAGCCTACAACTTCCTTAAGGGGGGCAGCGGAGGAGGAAGAGCTGATCTCCCCTCTGCGGTGACCAGCAATAGGACAGAAGAAACAGAATGAAGCTACGTCAGGGGAAGTTCAGACTGGACATTAGGAAAAGGTTTTTCACCGAGAAGGTGAAACAGGGTCCCCAGAGAAGCGGTCAGAGCACCAAACCTATAAAAGTTCAAGGAGCATCTGGATGATGCTCTTAGTCATATGGTTATTTTTAGGTAGACCTTTGAGAAACAGGGAGTTGGACTTGATAATTCTTATGGATCCCTTCCAACTTGAGATATTCTATAATTCTGTAATTCTATGGATTCTCCTCTTCTTTGGAAACTCTGTAGAATTAAGGTTTAGCAACAACAGTAAAGGCATGTGAGGCATCTATCTGGAAACAACAGATGTTTCCTTATGAATTCTGCAGAAGTTGCCTCCTCCCACTCCTATTTCCTTAGTGACTGCAACTCTGTAACTACTCTTGCCCCACAATCAGGTAAGAGCTTTATGTTAAAAGAGGCCAAGTGGGATGCAAAGAACATACATCTTGTTTCTTGGGCAGGAGGAGAGGACACACTTTGTAAGTGTTTTCCCATACAAGTCTTCTCTCTTCCTATATTCGGCCATATTTTCCATGGTCACACAAAAACACCACCAGCAGCAAATCAATTATTTCCCCAAATACAACGGAAGGACGTAGTCAAGTAAATGAGATCTTTAAATATAAACTTTGACTCCAAAAATATACTAAAACTTGTGACCTCCTGTTCTCTACAAAGACTTTTTAAGCTGCTCTAGAGTGAGTAACCAGAACCCTGAGGGTTTCTTTGATGCAAAAACTAGATTAACTTAGCTGTATAAAGGAAACAAATACCATTTGAAAGAAACCTCTGTTGGTCGTACCAGAATTTCTCACATTTATACAAAAAACGTAGCTGCTTCCATTATCCTTACTTTATGAACTAATATTTTTCTTCAGTGGATTTTCAATTTTGCTAAGTACTCTAAGTTACAGGAAAGATAATAGCAATACAAAGATAATAAACACATGAAAAAATATGACACTGTGACACTGTACCTTATTGAGTTTGCCAAGGGAAGATATAAGATCTGCCCATTCACTCGATGATTCAAAGTTTCTCAAAGCTTTCTCAATGGCTGAAGAATAATTTCTGTATCTGTAATCACCAAGTAACTCCTGCTCTTCTGGGTCCATCTTCAGTTCTCATAGCAAGGCGAAATTTCCTGGTAAACTAAAACATGCACACAGTTACAAAAAGATAACCTGCATTTAAGTTCTGGCAAAGCTGAAGTACTGTAAGATAATAATAAACATGTAGAAGCACAGACAGATCACAATAAACAGGTCATCTGATAAAGTTTCAACACAAAGTTAAAAATAATTTAATAGGCGTGACTCCAACTCCCCACTGCCTGTTTTAGAGGTTTTGTGGTCACATTTTCCTATTTATGAAACATGTTTTTTCCTTCCATGCACGTGGATCTCACACACAATAACAACGTAAAAGAATACAGATTCTCATTATAAATGGCCAAAGTGCTGACAAGGAGTTAGGGATAAGTAAACAGTTTTCGTAACTTATCACCTGTGCAGTGTTTTGAAAGGTTACCTGTAGCTGTGGAATGAGAAATATCTCATATCAAAATTCAGCTTCCCAGAGGAATCCCATTAAAGGGCCTCTCAGCCCACAGCAGAAGGAGCCCTCAGAACTCTGCATCTCAACTTGTCAGCAGCAGATGCTGAAGTACAAGACTAAGGCGCTGTGCCAAAGTGCCGAGGCATGTATTCAAATCTTCCTTTATTTCACAATCCGTTTCTTTTCACGGAGGAAAAATAAGTTATTCAGACCTGATTTTCTCATCTTTTGCAACACATTTAGGTAAAAAAAGCAACACACCTGTTTCTGAACAATGGCAGACAGGCATGGCTGGATTTTACGTATGCAAAAGTCATACCTTTGGTTCTATGCTAGATATGACACTACTTCTCCTGTTAGCTAATACAAAAAAAATTCTTCCAGACAGATGCTTAGGTTTAGGAATGCCAGCTTGATGTCAATCCATGCCATATCACCAATACAGAAAAGAAAGCACAGTGCCATTACAAAACATTTTATAATGTTTCTGAAAGATGCCTGCCTTCATTTTTCTGTTGTTAGGACACAAAAATAAATCTAAGTAGTCTTCTATGTTCTTTTAAAGCAGCTCATCTCTCACAGCACTTTAAAAAAATAATCAATGGAACAACTCTGTATCATCATTAACTTTAATAAACAACAATAACTACAGGAAAATTTTGGTAGCAAACTCTCAGAAACAGAAAAACGCTGGATGTGCCCACAAAAGAGAAAGGATTTTAAAGGCAGGTTTATGCCACTTTTGCACTCCCTGATAGTTGGGTTCAGCTATTGCTGATAGAACCACACTATGTCCAACTTAGATCCATCTCTATGGAAAAAAAAAAAGTATTCTCACACAATGTCATCAGGGCCATGGTTGATTGATTGGTTTTGTTTGTTTAGCTTTCTATAGCAAAGGCTGAATTTTCTGTTTTCACCAGGTTGTATATAGTGCTTCTCACAGCACAGAGAGTAAAAAACCCCCACTGCCTTGCAGGGTGTAACATTCATCTGGGATACAGCTATCCTTGCTCCAACAAGGATTTTAAAAAAAAAGTTAACCCCCCATAAAACCTAACAAAGTGGTAACCTTGCAATATACTGGCAGCAGAATATGAAAGTATACTGCAATTATATATTGCAAATTATGAGTAATCTGACGCAGACACTGCCCCAAAATAAGCAGGACAAGAAATTTCTCCTCATCTCACGTAAGTACCTTAACCGTTGGACTACTGGATGGTGTTCATTCTCTGTAGAACAAACCATGAGCTAGGAAGTATCCTAGCAGCTCCCTGCCAAGTCAAGAGTGCTGCCACTTTCATAAATAAGAGATTTGTCCAGATCATATAGAATTGGGCAGCTGTTTTGCTGACAGAACACACCAAAATTCTTAAATTGTAAGTGCTATATACCCACATGAATCCACTTTGAGAACATGAATCAATCAAATTATCAATAGCACTTAAATATTCTGTCCTAAAGCATTCTCATGGCATTAAAACCTCATAGTCCATTTAACTAAAAACTAGTTAGATTCTGAGGCTAAAATAGAATGTACCTACTCAAGAAAAAACAAAAAATCAAACTAATAAAATTTCAGTTGGGGGAAAAATCGTCTCATTCAGTTCTTAAGACACTTTATTTGGACTTTGCCGTGAAAAGACGGGTGAATTATTTATTCCCACCCGGAGAAGCAGCGATGCACTTAACGACTTGGCCGTGCCTTGATGTTCACCTACCTACAGTGCCAGATGGCAGCAAGGTTTGAAAAAAAAATAATAATCCAATAATTTAAATATGGCAAATAGATCGTATTTGTGCTTATATGCAAAGGCAGGAAGATTCAATAATAATAATAATGATGATGATGATGATGATGATAAACAAACCAAACCCCAAACCAAAACAAAAGCCACTTGCCAGTGACCTTCAGGTCTTCCAGATCCCGGGTCACGCAGTTCCTCAGCCGGCGCAGAGGTGATAGTTAGTCCCCAACTCCAGCATTGTCTGCAGGCTGAGGAGGCGGCCGCTCCGCCTTTGATCCCCCGGGACCAGCCGCTGCCCCCCCCACACCCCCCGCCCCCAGCCAGTGTTCTTTCATGTTTTTATAAAGGATCTGGATGCAGGAATCGAGTGTACATTAAGGAAGCTTGTCGATGATACTGAACTAGGAGGATCTGTGGGCTCCCTTGAAGGTAGAGAGGCCTTACAGAGAGATCTGGAAAGGCTAGACAGCTGGGCAATCGGCAACCATATGAAATCTAACAAGAGCAAGTGCCGGATCTCCACCTGGGATGGGATAATCCTGGTTACATGTACAAACTGAGGGATGAGAGGCTGAAGAGCAGCTGTGCAGAAAGAGATCTGGGGGTTTGGGTTGATAGCAAGTTCAATATGAGTCAACAGTGTGCCCTGGCAGACAAAAGGGCCAACTGTGTCCTGAGGTGCATCAAGCACTGCACTGGTGTGGCCCCACCTTGAGTACTGTGCGTGGTTTT
Organism: Calidris pugnax; assembly: GCF_001431845.1. Lineage (NCBI taxonomy): Eukaryota > Metazoa > Chordata > Aves > Charadriiformes > Scolopacidae > Calidris > Calidris pugnax. The sequence continues at coordinate 6,518,959 of NW_015090805.1, forward strand.
GGGCACTTCAGTGCAAGAAGGAACCATTACAGCGCGTCCAGAGGGGGGCAACTAAGATGGTGAAAGGTCTTGAGGGCAAGACTTACAAAGAGTGGCTGAGGTCACTTGGTTTGCTCAGCTTGGAGAAGTGAAGGCTGAGGGGTGACCTCACCAGAGCCTACAACTTCCTTAAGGGGGGCAGCGGAGGAGGAAGAGCTGATCTCCCCTCTGCGGTGACCAGCAATAGGACAGAAGAAACAGAATGAAGCTACGTCAGGGGAAGTTCAGACTGGACATTAGGAAAAGGTTTTTCACCGAGAAGGTGAAACAGGGTCCCCAGAGAAGCGGTCAGAGCACCAAACCTATAAAAGTTCAAGGAGCATCTGGATGATGCTCTTAGTCATATGGTTATTTTTAGGTAGACCTTTGAGAAACAGGGAGTTGGACTTGATAATTCTTATGGATCCCTTCCAACTTGAGATATTCTATAATTCTGTAATTCTATGGATTCTCCTCTTCTTTGGAAACTCTGTAGAATTAAGGTTTAGCAACAACAGTAAAGGCATGTGAGGCATCTATCTGGAAACAACAGATGTTTCCTTATGAATTCTGCAGAAGTTGCCTCCTCCCACTCCTATTTCCTTAGTGACTGCAACTCTGTAACTACTCTTGCCCCACAATCAGGTAAGAGCTTTATGTTAAAAGAGGCCAAGTGGGATGCAAAGAACATACATCTTGTTTCTTGGGCAGGAGGAGAGGACACACTTTGTAAGTGTTTTCCCATACAAGTCTTCTCTCTTCCTATATTCGGCCATATTTTCCATGGTCACACAAAAACACCACCAGCAGCAAATCAATTATTTCCCCAAATACAACGGAAGGACGTAGTCAAGTAAATGTGATCTTTAAATATAAACTTTGACTCCAAAAATATACTAAAACTTGTGACCTCCTGTTCTCTACAAAGACTTTTTAAGCTGCTCTAGAGTGAGTAACCAGAACCCTGAGGGTTTCTTTGATGCAAAAACTAGATTAACTTAGCTGTATAAAGGAAACAAATACCATTTGAAAGAAACCTCTGTTGGTCGTACCAGAATTTCTCACATTTATACAAAAAACGTAGCTGCTTCCATTATCCTTACTTTATGAACTAATATTTTTCTTCAGTGGATTTTCAATTTTGCTAAGTACTCTAAGTTACAGGAAAGATAATAGCAATACAAAGATAATAAACACATGAAAAAATATGACACTGTGACACTGTACCTTATTGAGTTTGCCAAGGGAAGATATAAGATCTGCCCATTCACTCGATGATTCAAAGTTTCTCAAAGCTTTCTCAATGGCTGAAGAATAATTTCTGTATCTGTAATCACCAAGTAACTCCTGCTCTTCTGGGTCCATCTTCAGTTCTCATAGCAAGGCGAAATTTCCTGGTAAACTAAAACATGCACACAGTTACAAAAAGATAACCTGCATTTAAGTTCTGGCAAAGCTGAAGTACTGTAAGATAATAATAAACATGTAGAAGCACAGACAGATCACAATAAACAGGTCATCTGATAAAGTTTCAACACAAAGTTAAAAATAATTTAATAGGCGTGACTCCAACTCCCCACTGCCTGTTTTAGAGGTTTTGTGGTCACATTTTCCTATTTATGAAACATGTTTTTTCCTTCCATGCACGTGGATCTCACACACAATAACAACGTAAAAGAATACAGATTCTCATTATAAATGGCCAAAGTGCTGACAAGGAGTTAGGGATAAGTAAACAGTTTTCGTAACTTATCACCTGTGCAGTGTTTTGAAAGGTTACCTGTAGCTGTGGAATGAGAAATATCTCATATCAAAATTCAGCTTCCCAGAGGAATCCCATTAAAGGGCCTCTCAGCCCACAGCAGAAGGAGCCCTCAGAACTCTGCATCTCAACTTGTCAGCAGCAGATGCTGAAGTACAAGACTAAGGCGCTGTGCCAAAGTGCCGAGGCATGTATTCAAATCTTCCTTTATTTCACAATCCGTTTCTTTTCACGGAGGAAAAATAAGTTATTCAGACCTGATTTTCTCATCTTTTGCAACACATTTAGGTAAAAAAAGCAACACACCTGTTTCTGAACAATGGCAGACAGGCATGGCTGGATTTTACGTATGCAAAAGTCATACCTTTGGTTCTATGCTAGATATGACACTACTTCTCCTGTTAGCTAATACAAAAAAAATTCTTCCAGACAGATGCTTAGGTTTAGGAATGCCAGCTTGATGTCAATCCATGCCATATCACCAATACAGAAAAGAAAGCACAGTGCCATTACAAAACATTTTATAATGTTTCTGAAAGATGCCTGCCTTCATTTTTCTGTTGTTAGGACACAAAAATAAATCTAAGTAGTCTTCTATGTTCTTTTAAAGCAGCTCATCTCTCACAGCACTTTAAAAAAATAATCAATGGAACAACTCTGTATCATCATTAACTTTAATAAACAACAATAACTACAGGAAAATTTTGGTAGCAAACTCTCAGAAACAGAAAAACGCTGGATGTGCCCACAAAAGAGAAAGGATTTTAAAGGCAGGTTTATGCCACTTTTGCACTCCCTGATAGTTGGGTTCAGCTATTGCTGATAGAACCACACTATGTCCAACTTAGATCCATCTCTATGGAAAAAAAAAAAGTATTCTCACACAATGTCATCAGGGCCATGGTTGATTGATTGGTTTTGTTTGTTTAGCTTTCTATAGCAAAGGCTGAATTTTCTGTTTTCACCAGGTTGTATATAGTGCTTCTCACAGCACAGAGAGTAAAAAACCCCCACTGCCTTGCAGGGTGTAACATTCATCTGGGATACAGCTATCCTTGCTCCAACAAGGATTTTAAAAAAAAAGTTAACCCCCCATAAAACCTAACAAAGTGGTAACCTTGCAATATACTGGCAGCAGAATATGAAAGTATACTGCAATTATATATTGCAAATTATGAGTAATCTGACGCAGACACTGCCCCAAAATAAGCAGGACAAGAAATTTCTCCTCATCTCACGTAAGTACCTTAACCGTTGGACTACTGGATGGTGTTCATTCTCTGTAGAACAAACCATGAGCTAGGAAGTATCCTAGCAGCTCCCTGCCAAGTCAAGAGTGCTGCCACTTTCATAAATAAGAGATTTGTCCAGATCATATAGAATTGGGCAGCTGTTTTGCTGACAGAACACACCAAAATTCTTAAATTGTAAGTGCTATATACCCACATGAATCCACTTTGAGAACATGAATCAATCAAATTATCAATAGCACTTAAATATTCTGTCCTAAAGCATTCTCATGGCATTAAAACCTCATAGTCCATTTAACTAAAAACTAGTTAGATTCTGAGGCTAAAATAGAATGTACCTACTCAAGAAAAAACAAAAAATCAAACTAATAAAATTTCAGTTGGGGGAAAAATCGTCTCATTCAGTTCTTAAGACACTTTATTTGGACTTTGCCGTGAAAAGACGGGTGAATTATTTATTCCCACCCGGAGAAGCAGCGATGCACTTAACGACTTGGCCGTGCCTTGATGTTCACCTACCTACAGTGCCAGATGGCAGCAAGGTTTGAAAAAAAAATAATAATCCAATAATTTAAATATGGCAAATAGATCGTATTTGTGCTTATATGCAAAGGCAGGAAGATTCAATAATAATAATAATGATGATGATGATGATGATAAACAAACCAAACCCCAAACCAAAACAAAAGCCACTTGCCAGTGACCTTCAGGTCTTCCAGATCCCGGGTCACGCAGTTCCTCAGCCGGCGCAGAGGTGATAGTTAGTCCCCAACTCCAGCATTGTCTGCAGGCTGAGGAGGCGGCCGCTCCGCCTTTGATCCCCCGGGACCAGCCGCTGCCCCCCCCACACCCCCCGCCCC
>NW_015090805.1:6523711-6808090 GCF_001431845.1 Calidris pugnax
TCCAACCCCCCTGCCATGGGCAGGGACACCTCCCACTAGACCAGGTTGCTCAAAGCCCCATCCAGTCTGGCCTTGAACACCTCCAGGGATGGGGCATCCACAACTTCCCTGGGCAACCTGTTCCAGTGCCTCACCACACTCACAGGAAAGAACTTCTTTCTGGTATCTAAACTATTAGGGTTGTCACCTCCTCTTCCAGGCAAAGCCAGTTTCAGCGTCTCCCTACAGCGGAGCCAGGAAGAGGTGCGTGTAGCAGTTTGACTCTTAGATGAAAAGCACTTCTGAGAAATTTGGGAGATGCAGCTTTCACGGGGGACTCAGTGGCCATGCTTGTAGCAGGCTTGAGGCCAAGGTAAGAAGCCCTCTGCTCTGCTCCTTGCAAAAACCTTGAAAGGAAGTTAATGTGCTCAGTTTTTAGTACGCTTATGGCAAAAAACAAACAACCCCTCCCCCTGCAAAAAAACAGCAAAATGCCTGTGGAAATCAAAATACATGATCTTGCCTGACAAGAATTTTTATACTGTGGAAACATATTATTTAACCTCAGTTTTGGGGTTTGGTTAGGTTTTTTTTTATTTATTATTTTTTTACATGCAGGCAGAACATAATCCTGGCAGTTCAAAGTAGCTGGAAAAGTCAAGAAAAAAACACCAAACCTGTTCAGTTATTCAAGATGAGAGAATAGAAACTGTGGCTTTTAAGATTATGACAGATACTGTTTCAGCAACCATCTCCAGTAAGTTTTACCCTCATATTCTTTTTTATTTTCTTGAGACCACCTACCTTTCCCCTTCCCGGCTAGATTTGAGTAATAGAATTTGGCACGTTCTTCTTCTAGCAAATAAAACCTCGGGTTACTGGCACCCAGTGAGATGGCTTTATGCACCTGCTGGAAGCCTGGAAGCAAGAAGGGAAGGTGGGAAGGCTTCCGCGTGTGCTTTCCCTCCCCAGTTGTGTGCATCTCCGAAAGCTGCATCAGGCACTGCAAAAGCACTGCTGGCCGAGCTTCAGAGTGTCAAATTTTATCATGACAAAATTTTAGCAGTTGTTCTCAGGCTTTTGTACCACCCACACAGCTCTTGCACATCCCATCCATGTGGGAAGTCAGTGTCTGCCTGCAGTGCTGAGGACCACGGGGACGCCTGAGAGGCTGGGTAACCTCAGAGAAAGGTCTAACAGCTGGGGGAAATTTGTGTGGCAACGTATTAAATCGTTTTGCAGTGATTTCCAGGTTTATTACAAATCTATTGTCATTTTAAAAGACTCATCTCCAGAAATGGGGTGGCATTAGAGGATACAAGCAATCAGGTTCTAAATTCAGACGGGGCTCCCTCCTGATACAACAAACTGACTCAACCCTTTGAATGTAATATTTTTCCTTAGGTGTACAAGGCTGTCACGGTTTCGGCCAAATTTACCAAAACCAGACTGACAGATAGCCTTCCTCCACTCCTCCTTCCCCCCCTGCCCCAAAAGAGAGGAGAGGAAGAGATAAGGAGATTTAGACATTTAGCATGAACTAAACTACTTTAATGAGGAATTAACATTAAAATTTAAAAAGAAAGGAAATAATGAAAATAGATACAATATATACGAAACTGTATCAAGCTCCCAGGATGACATCACCAGCAGGCACTGGGGAGTCTCAGACTGGACAGATGGGAACGGGATTCCAGCTCTGGAGTCAGGAACACACGGATTGGGATCAAAGTCAGATGAACAGACAGGATCTTCTTCAGACGTTGGCCATTGAAGAAAAAAAGTTGACCCTTTGATCCCTCAGCTTTTATACTGAGCATGGGGCAGATGGGATGGAATACCCCAGTTGGTCAGGTTTGGGTCACCTGTCCTGTCCACTCCTCCCCACAGGTGGGACCCCTCTATGCTTTTTCTGTTTCTGACCCTCTAACAGGGCAAATAACGAATTGGCTGACCTCAGCTGTTATAGCAATAAGTATAAGCAAGGGCCTCTCTGCATACCGTTCCTTGGCATGGAGCACAAACATTGGTCTTAACACTGAGAACGAGCAGTTTTCTCCGCAATATGCTGTTAATTTCAGAGAGTTAGAAGAGGCCTCACTAAGACGTAAAATTACTGAACAGAAAGTTGGTTCTGTTTTACTTGAAACCGGGACAAAGGCAGTAAATATATTCAGTACTATGGCCATCAACATAGCTTATCTTTCTAAAATGCAATGCCATCAATTTAAGTTCAATTCTAAATTTTAGGTTCTTGCAACTTTGAAGGCAGCATAGCTTAGTTCCTGGAAATGAAGGTCAGTGCTTCTATACACATGCCTGACTGAGCAAAGAACTTGCATTTTTGATGATGTCCTTAACACACGGCATTTATGTCCCAAAATATAGTACATTTCTCAGAATATTTTAAAATTAGTTTCTGAGGGTTTGCTATCCCTTTAGAAGCTCTTTTTCTTGCAAATGTGTGTCCTTTGACTGCACCAGTTGTATATGGGCTCCTAACCGTATTCCTGTCTGATTTCCACCTAACTTCTGAACCCATTTGCCATTCCTACCACAAGATAGAGGTCTTCTGGAATTTCAAAGAACCAGGCAGCTAGGTGGAGGAGAGGGATTCTCCTGGGCTCCAGCTGAGGGAACGGCTGCTGGCAGGCACCAAAGCATCTCCTGATGGAGAGGCCATGGAAGTGCTCTACCTGCTGGGAAGCTCTGAACATGCACCAAAACCAACTGACCTCCAGAGCAAGCCACTTCCTCTGCTTTGGTGCTTACAAATCTGCTGGTTGGTAACCCATCTGAAAAATAACTCTGAATGCTGGGTTTTGTATCATAGGTTATGCTAATTCAAAGCATGCCTATTGTACTAACCCTTCAAGACTTCTTTTCAAGAAAGGCTATAAATCAGTTTGTTATATGCACCATGGCAGCACTGCCCATGCTAAATCCTGGCCCTTGGGATGGCATCAAGTGATAGATTTACTGATGTAATCACTGCTGTAGGCAGCCAGGCTGCATTTCAGTCTAATGAACATTCACATTAACTTCCATGTGACATTGACATAAATCTGTTTGGTTGATCCTGGAAAAGTCTACTCCAATTGTTTATCGCTTGTCAGATTATTGTTTGTTTTTTTTCTTTCAGAAATACCCCTCGCAATTTAAAATATAAAATTTCTACCATGTAGCATCTCTATCATTTACTGTGGGAAGTTTAACAAGTTGCTTGCTTTCAGTATTTTATCTCCCTAGCTGCATCTAAACCAATGTGCATTCACAAATAAAGCACCACCGGAGCCACTACTGCCATACATCTTCTAAATACCGTGTAACTCCAACCAAACCAAACAGACAGTGCCCATCAGATCAGGGCATCTGAGTGTGTGGGTATGTACCTGAAGAGAGACAGGGTAGGACTTTAAGGGTGCTGAGTAACCACAACTCTGGGTCAGTGAGCAAGGTCCCAAGACACGACAAGAATCCAAACTGGGAACTGTGAGGTTGGGTATTGTTCATTCGGATCTAAGTGCTACAAATAGCTGAGGTTGTGAAGAGATCTATAGATGGTGAAAAGAAAACTGACCTCCAAGACCAGAATGTTGTCCAGCTGACAGTTTCCTTTATTGTCAGCTCCAAAATGAAGCCTTTGCAGAACAAAAATGAAACTGAAGGATTTCCATTGTAAAGCACCACTATTGTTCCTTCTCGCTTTTCATTATTTACGATTAAAAAGGGAGAAACATTCGTATACTAACGGGAGACTGGAGTTTGAATTATATTCTGCATTGGAGTGCTTTAAGTAGTACTGGGCAGCATAAATAATCTAAATTTTCTTGACACGTTTTTAGGTCAAGAGGAATGTCACAGCATTCAAAGTCAGGACACTGCCTACTTGTCAGGTTATACTACTGTAAGAGGTGGGTTCGATTAAAATTATCTATGGACAAAAATGGATTCTCAAGACCTCTTGCCACCTTCTTTATTTATATAGGAAAACAGTTAAATGGAAAATTTAAGGAAACAATGTGTTAAGCTGGGTATATTCTCTTCATCTTTTTAGGTAAAGTGACTTCAAACTCTCTAGGAATGTCTATGGTGGAATTATGAAAACCAAATGCGCTACACTACACAGCATTGGAACTGGAACAGGCATGGAAGCCTTTAAAAATGCTGCACTTTGGAATAATTTGAAGTGTTTGTTTGTGTTCAGTGCATCTGTGACTCCAGAGATGAAGATAAGGCACTCTAGGACAGAGGGAAATTGTCCCAAAATAAATTTATGGGTTTTTTTACACAATAGATATGAACTAAAGTTGTTAAAATATTTACAAATTTTCCATCAGTTTTGACTGGCAATTGGTTTTGAACCATGTGAAATTCATGATTTATGTCATTTCAGCACAAAAGCTCAGTGACTGAATGCAACTAGTAAAACTTGATTTTACCCCTATCTAACAAAGCTTGGGTGGCATCAGTCTGTTACAGGAATTGTGGAATTGTGAAAACCAAATGCACTACACTACACAGCATTGGAACTGGAACAGGCATGGAAGTCTGGCCCATGCTGCAGCAATCAGCACTGCAGGGGATCCAGATGGAAATGACCTGGTTGTAATCCCCTTTAAATTCAAGAAGGTTGAGAGCAGACCTGTCTCCTTACTGATTGCCCCTGTACCTTCAGATCAACAGCTTTCCAAAGCAAAGCTCCGCTCAACAACCCCTGACAGCCTTTGAAAATGATGGTGGCACTGTTAACCAATGGACAGGGATGTCTTCTTGTGTCTCCCTCAGGAAGTCCCAGAGGCCTTGCATGGTCCCAGCTGATGTGGCAGCAGGAACAGCTTTGCCACTGCTGCCTGACTATGCCCTGCACAAGCCATAGTGTCCCTAAGAAACTGCCTCTACACAGCTCCCACAATTGTGAATCCAATTCCTTTATTGTCCCACATCACCACAGCTACCGCACTGCCAGGCCATTTCTTTGGCTAATAAATCCCAAAGTAAAAATGGCAGTGACGTGCCATCAAAAGAAAAGCAGTAAATCACGTGTACAAGTTTTATACAGTAGAACAGATCATTATTATTTCATCCCTTTCCTAGTCCTTAAACTTTACACAATAACCCCTTGGCAAGCGTGGCGGCATCTGAAAGCAATAAAATACTTCAGACACAACAGACATGGGAGAGAAGCAGGGAGGCAGCTCAGAAAAAGAGAAAAGCCATTCTGGTTGAACAATGCAAGCCCCGTCCAAAGCCCCAGCCAGCCACACACGCTGCCCTCTCGTTCTGCTGCCAGCAAACAGCCCTCCCCTGGCAGCCTGCCCCGCGCAGCCCCAGCTCTCTGCCTGGGACACAGCCCTCCTGCCGGTGCCACCAGGGTACCTGCTGCTCCTGCACAAGCTCCTTGTGAGCAGACAGGATTTTCTGCCTCTTGTTTCTCCCTCCTACAGCTGAGGTTGATTCCACCCAGCTGACTCTCCTTTCTCCAGCGCTGCACCACAGCCGCAAAGGTTGTGAAAAAGACCTGTCCTCTGTTCTTCTTTCTGGTCATACCAGAAGAAACTCTCTGTGTCATAATCAGTTTCACCATGAGAAATGCTGATTCTGAAGATGGTTACTTAGCCATCATCTTCCACTTTGCTTCCTTACCCTGAAACAAACCCTTTGTAGGTTTAACAAAGAATAAGCACTATGAAAGGGCTTAATATAAGAATTTGAAACACATCTTTTGTAAAACTTTTAAACTTAAAATTCTTTTGGCTTAAACATTAAAAAAAAAAAACCTAGACCCTGAGTTAGACTTAAGCAGCAGCTTTACAGAGCATACTTAGTATCCCTTACAGGGATACTTAGAAACTAATCTGTATTTAAAAACAGACAAGGTCTCTCAGTCTGGTCTTTGCAGAAACCGTATGAAAGCTGGGTCAAGGTTTGTTTGGAAAGTCTGTACATGTCAGCCAGAAGGACAGGCAACTTTCAAAACTTCATGACTCAAGCAGCTTTTCAAGTATGAAGAACCAAGTATGATTCTCCACTGTTGGATGATATCTCTTAAATTTCTGCACAAATTATTACTAAATCAGAACAGCCATGTTTTATTTTGCTGAAATGCCATTAGCACAACTAGAAGAGCACACGCAAACTGTAGTTCTTTCTGTGGCACACCAGAATGACAGTCAAGTTCCTGTATTAACTGGATGGCTTTTGGGGCTATCATACCGTAGGCAGTCTGTTGGTAGTACATGCAATTCATCAGAACTTTATGCAGGGATTTTGTAACTGATCTGTTGCCCTTAAACTGAAGGCCTCAGCTTTTTCCCTTCATTGAGAATAGATTATTATGAGAACTGTTGGGGCAGCACTCATCCTGCTCTTCCACAAGCTCTGGGGCATGACTCACTTGGCAATACTTCCATCTTCATAAAAACAATAGCTACTGTATCCTCAAAAAAAACCCAAACAAACCAACCAACAATCACACCTTTGTTCTGCACTGATAACCACACGTATTACTTATGTCTTTTGATCCAAGGCTTCTCTGAACACAAACTGTACTAGGGGGAAGCCCATGTTAAACCCAGTCAGCTAAGGCACTTTGGCATTGTCTTGCCGACTCCTGATTAAGAATTAACACGTCCATTGCTGATTTGTCATTATTCATGACAAATTTATAGGCAATTGTTTCCAGCTCCTTCGCTGAAGGAGCCTCCCCCTGCCCAAAGCAGGGCTGAGAGAATCTTGCTGGAGAGGGGCTGCAGGCTTATAACCTGGGGGTGACCAAGCCCCAGCTCCCTCCAGTCCCCTGCAGCCCCCTGCCCCACAGCCTGGGGTTGTCCCAGGCCCCCTGCCCTAACCCCAGGCTGCCTCCACTGCCACACAGCTCCACCCCTACAGCTTGAAATGCCATGGTAACCTTTCAAGATTTAAGCATTTGAAATGCCATAACCAACATTTAAAATAAGAAAACAAATCTGGTGCTCTCCACATCGCTGCTTCCTCCACTTGTGACTTTGCTTGGATTACTTCGTTACCGTGATAATTATGTATTTAAGTCCTATCCTGTAATAGTAGTGTAATATTTACAGTTTGTTTTCTCTACTACATAGAGAGCATTTAATCTAGGTTTTAAATAAGGAAACTTCAGGCTGCGCAATAAATGAACTGGAAGTCCAGAGGAACATTTTGCTACATCAGTTTTGTAGTTTATTTTCTCTTTATATAGTCCAAACATCACACATTCCAGCTACAAAATTAGCTGCAGAAAGTGAAAGTGTATTTTCAAACATTATACATTTTTAGTATCAGAATAAGCCACTTGGATGAATACAAATCAGCAACTAATCATTTATTGATACACATATTAACAAATGAATCAGATTAAGTTCTATTAATGGCATAGCACTGCTATTTTTGTTTTCACCTAATTCCAATTTGTACTGATAATAAAGAATCTCTATACAGCAGTGGTTCTGTCCTGGTCTTATTAGCCTCCCCCCAAACTGTAGATCTCAGAACAACCCACTCCCCCTCTAAGAAAACCTGCACCACCCCAAGAAGCAAGTACGGTCCCTAGAAAGATCTATTGTGCCAAGAAAGAGTAAGGCATCTGCTGCCTCATCCCAACTCACATCTGAGATCTGTACTGGGGGCAGTGGGAGAAGGGCTGGCAATGATTTAAAGTAAACTCAGGTAAACAAGGTCAGGCACTTCTACCTTAGGGCAACACCAAATTAGCCTGTATCATCTGGGCTGGAATACCCACAAATCAGATTTTGGGCTATGCAGTCAGTGCTGTGAGCAGGGACATAGAGACTGCTGGGAAGTGTACCCCTCTGTAAACTTAATCCCAGAGGAGTACCATATAGTTGTAACCTCATTATAATGGTAAAGGACCCTGCTGCTGCTGCGGACAGGATGAGACTGCTCTGGCTAAATGCCCTACCAAAGCACAGACTAATCCACAGTCATATTACTGCTTGCACGGGTCCACAGATGTACGCTCACCAGGTTCGAACTGTTTTGTTACTGAGAAACTCACCATGAGGACCATCAGCATCAGAAGGCAAAAGGGCCAAATAAACGGGGGTCTCAGCCCCTTCATCTGGGGATTTAGTGGCTTGAGGACCTGCCATGTCTGTTCTCACCCACCCAGGACAGCAGGCATTGAGAAGGATGTGGTCACCTTTTCTTTTCTCATTTAACATCCGGGCCTGAATCCTGGACAAGACTGTGACACCAATTTTGGATACCCCGTAGGCAGTATTTGGCCAGCCCTCTTTCTCATGCACACTTTTCTTGGTATCTTCCACAAATTTGTTCATGAGTTCCACTAACTCCTCCTCAGTGATCGTGTCGCTGCGAAACTTCTGCTGTAGTTCCTGGCTGCAGCCTCTCAGAGCTGAGCTACTTACCATACTAGAGACATTCACCACTCTACCTGGTAAAAGAGAATAAAGACTGATTACTTCTACACACATAAAACAAGCCCAGACACTAACGTGGGCTCAGTCTACAGTTATGTATTCACCACTTAAGTGAATGCCTGTGAAATATTTTGTGTGCACTATTTTGCAGAGCTTCTGGAAGACCACAGGTAAATCAACATCAGGTGTTTCTAGTAAATACCATTAGAGAGGGTAATTTAAGGTGTGAACCTGCAAGAGCTCTCTATTGAACTTCAGGTATTCTTCCAGGAAATAGCCACTTACTACTATGAATATGCCTACAGATGTAAGAGGCTCAGTAATAGCAGCCAGACTTTACTCTTGAAATTCACTTCGGCAACAGCTTGAGTCAAGTGCTGTGAGAAGGCACCTCAAAAATCAGAATACTACGGAATTCAACAAAAGCAATCTACATCTTAATGCAGTGAGACCATCAGCTTGTTTACAGAACACCTGAAGATTTACATCCCAGCATGCAAAACTGCAGTAGGTTATTTATCTCCCAGCACTTCAGTACAGAGGAATGAGTCAGCTGAATCAGTAATTCACTCCTCTTCCCTAAAATTATGTTACACTGCTTCCTTCCCTCTTGCTAGTTTATGGCCATTCAGCACATCAACAAGGGAACAAACATGAGGACTCTGATCTTAAAAGTTACAGAAATTAATCCTTTCCGCTAATGACTTTATCAGCACTTTTGTCCTTCACCCTTAGTAAAACAGGACTAAACTGCAATTTTGGCACCGTTTACTCTCTCCCCTACCAGCCTCCCAAAATTCAGTTACTACTAACAGTTCCAAACTTCTCTCTCATCTACTCCTTTTCTCTTAAAAACCTAGATGTATTCAAATGTTGGTGTAGACAGCATTTCATTCATAGCAGCAAGCACTTATGCAAATATCCATGAAAATATCTAGTGATCACAAGTTTCGAAGAGAACTGCATTTAAAAAAAAACCCTTAGATTTGGTGTGAGTATTAGATCCAAATACCCTCTGTTCAAATCATCCATGATATGCCAGTAGTGCTTCAGTAGCTTCCAGTGCTCCCTGGTTTTGAGAACGGGAACATTCTGAGCAGACCAATCACCCAGCGAGTGCAGGTTATTTGTGTGCTGCTAATACCTCTCTATTATTGACGCATCCATCTTCTTTGACACTGGCCCATTCTATTTACAATTTTTAGTAAAGTGTTTTCTTCAAGTTCCCCCCAACATCACCAAATCACAGTAACTTAATGTATCACATCAAACTCAGCTGAAACACTGGTTTTAGGTACTTCTTTATCCAAGTTTGTATCCTCAAAAGGTCCTTTCTGAAGCAATAACAATTTATGTAGGCAGATAACATGGACAAAATATGCATGGGTACATTCTTCATGTCTTCTCAAGAGCACCATGAGAATTCCACTTCAATCCATAATGGAAAAGAGTGACCGGCTTGAAAGCAGATATAAACATACCCACCAGAGACATTTTGGGGGTCAGGAAAGGCCATCTGTTCTCTTACCTACAGTACAGCAAGGTGCACTCCTCTTGCTATGGGACAGGGCACTTCTGACATGGGACAGGATTTTCCTATTTAACAAGGGCTAAAGTTCATACAAAACTAATTCTCTTCTTGTTATGTTACACTTACCATAAGGCTTCATAAGAGGCAACAATTCTGTGCAAACATTCCTGGTTCCAAAAAAGTTTGTCTTCAGTGTAACCTCAGCTTGGACTGCAAACGGAGTTGAGTCATGAACTTCTCATGCAAGGCGGCAGCAAGGGAGAGTGGGGGGGGAAAAAAACATAAAATCAGAATTGTACTACTGTTTGAAAGGAAGTTCAAGAACTACCAAAACACGAAAGTTTATCTTAGTTTCTTTTTTTCTTTTTTGATAATTAGGAAACAGGCATATGATCAATTAAAATACATTGAAATAAAAAAAACCATCACTGACACATTCTTATTAATGAAAAGATCCAGCTCTGCAATTTTATATTAATAATGACCTAATTATATTTTCACCTGTTCTTAGCTGAAGGCTTTGGCTTTGACCCAGGAGAGGTTGTATCACTCTGCAGAGTCATTTGCCAACCCACAGGCCGTTTTTCTTTCTGCCTTTTATATGGAGGAGACAAGGAAAGCCTGCTCTCACAGGGTGTGCTGCCCGGCCTGCCGACTGACCTCCCTGCACTTATTCACACCCAGTGCTCAGCTGGGGCTGCCACTGTGACAAGAAAGTAAACTTTGAGGTGCCCTCTCCTCTTAAATGCATAGCATGGCCCTTCAGCACCATTCTGACATACCAAGGGAGGGGAAGGGGAAGCTCCTGAATCTAGGATGCTGCCACTGAAGATGCAAAAGTTCGACTATGACCCCAATACTAACATCCAACAACGCGGCAGACAACTGCTTCTATACCCTGACTCTTAGGTTGCCATGCCTTGGGTTCTTAGCTGGTACTTGAAGCCAGAGCAGTGCCAAAGTGCAACAAACACTGTAAAAGCTTCTATAAAGAATGCAGGGCTGATTTGGTGGTCTGAAAAAAACCAACCAACCTATCCCAAAACTGATAAATACTTGTGTCAGTAAATCGTCCCCTGAATCAACAGATCTGTGCCAACACAAGGGAAGGAGGGGGAATTAGCAGCTAGGAAAGGCAGCTGATTTAGGTAAGCATAAGCAGACCATGGAACTGCTCTGTAAGGGCATGATTTCAGCAGACAGAACTGACAGCTTGCCACCACAAGTGGGGTAGGTATGTGCCATCAGCTGACAATTTGGCTCAGCCATAAAGCCATATGCTACACATCCTCCACTTTGAGGGGGAAGTAGAGTTGAAGTAACAGCATTTCTCCTCTTCTGCTACAGGCTCTGTCTCTGCAGTGATGAAGGCCACCTACATAGATTAGGCAGGTCTTCACTTGTCTCCATAGCTCAGACCTTTGTAAACTCAAAAGAGAAGCAGTGTCATTCAGTATTTGATGTAGTTGTGTTTTTATTGCAAAACAGAGCTTTAATAGCTAACTTATTTATACTCTCAAGCAATGGCCACTGATGACATCAAGTTTTGCAAATCACTTACTTGCATTTAAATCTGAGACACGAAGCCAGATCGTGACCTATTGCAAGAGTTATGACAGTGGGAGAAGAAACTAAACTAAAAACCTACACAACTCCAAACTCCCACTTCCCACCTTGCAAGACAGAAGCTTCCCCAAAGTCCAAAACCCACTCATTTGCCTAATAAGATATATTACTTGTGACATCTGATAGATCCACGCTCCTCTGATTTACTAAGCATTACTGGAATGACTGTTCTCGCAGAAGCTCATCCAGAAGGCAACCCACGGCTGCATAATCATTTCATACATGAATGGTTTTGCTGGACTATCTGTAGTGCAGCACAAAAACTGAACAATAAATTAAATTCAGTGGTAAATCTAATCTTTGACAGACAGCAATGATACACAGTACTACAATAAAGAAAGGAAAACATAAATCTGGGATGGTAGCAGAAACCTGGTGAGGCAAGAAGCAAGCTTGGGTAGAAACATCAATCTCACAAGCAAGAATTAAATCCAAACAATGATATAAGCATCGCAGCAAGTTCTTACACAGGTGTTAAATCCTCTATCCTCTGTGTTAAATACACAACAACAGCTACAACTGGCTCCTCTATCACATTTCTTAATCGTATGACCCACTGCTGACTCACAGTAAATTAGCAGCTTGAAGAAAATCTAGGCTAAACATCTGGAAGCAACTTCTAAATAATAATAATAAAATATCTATGGTGCAGTAAAGGATGCTAACAGGAACCTGACCGGTCACGCTGTTTTAGCTATTTATCTGGTCAGTGGCTCCATGATAATAAATCTAAGATCTCTCACAGATGAGCTCTAACAAATCTTGCTGCAGCAACTTGAGCTTCTCTTTCACCTGCCCACGTACCTACACTGATGGAGGCTACAGCTGCTGCAAAGTCACCACCAGGAAACACACTGCAATTGCTGTAGCTGCAGCCCAGTCTTGGGCTAACTCACTGTCACTAGTAGGCTGAGCTAAGGCCCTGCTTATAAATTGCAGAAATAATAGTTTGAACACCTGCAGGCTTTATAAATGATAAGCACGGGCAGAGACACAATCTTTTAACTCTGTTGCTACAAGGTTTTAACATTTATCTTGAGCACATCCTGAAGCTCAAACAATTATATTAAGAGCTGCCTCCTATTAAGCTAACCTTGAACATGAGCAATCTTCCCGTGAAGTACCATGTGAAATTGTATAACAGTGACTGGACTTCATTGCTGGACTCCCACTACACGAGAAGCTCCACCTTCAGCAGCAGGTGGAAGTTTGATCCATACTACCTGACAGGCCTCCTTAACTCGTGCAGTAGGCAGACGAGTCAGCACAACACCATGCTTGAACAGTTACATGTCCTAACTGGAGATCAGGCAGAGAACTTAAAATAAAACCGAAAAACCCCACCCTAAAATATGGAAAGAACAAGTTTGTACTGGTGGAGAAATGAACTTGTCATACTTGTGATTTGCTCTATCTGGACTTAACATGATTCTCAATTCGTTTTTATAAACACCTACAAAAAAAAAAAAAATGTATTCTTCTACCTTCTAGCTGCTGTGTCTTCCTCACTTTCCTTGCCTTCCTGTCCACTAGAAGATGGAAGGGTTAAGTTCTTGCTCAGCACAGCAAGATTGAGGTTAACTGTTCTATAGGTAACTGAACGGCCTGAGAAAGTTAAAGATAAACAAAGATGACAATCACCCAGGGCCAAAGGTTCTTTTTTATCAACTGGAATCCTTTAGCAGGTAATGGAACAAAGTATGGCGCTTGCTGAAGAGAGAAAACACAGATCCCCCAGGAACAAGGCTGATATTCACAGAGATAATGGGCTCCCGTGGGCCTGATGAAACTCACGGACACTGAGGCAATAAACCCAACTCTGCTCACATGCACTGTGTGCCTGAAGTATTTCCATGCTCTGTATGTGATGCAAATACAATACTCATGGGAAGCATGTTTACATGCACGGTTAGCCCAACAGATGCTAGAGGAAGCGCCATTTCACATTGCCCTCTCACCATGCTTAAGGCTGGTAGCTTGCCCAGCCCGAAAAGCAGCATGCCATTGGCACAGAAGACTTGCATAAGAAACTTTGTAAAATCCTCGATGCATCTACTGTCCTTCTCCATGTAACTTTGTAGAAGATAGGACTATCCCAGACAGTTCGCTTCCTACCTTTGAAAGCGATCCCTGCATTGTTAACCAGCACATTCAGCCCTCCATATTTCTCTTTTAGGAAGTCACGGAGAGCTCTGATGCTCTGCAGATCGTCGATATCCAGCTGGTGGAAGAGTGCATGCAGCCCTTCCTCCTGGAGCTTTGCCACTGCTTCCTGGCCACGGCTGGGGTCCCGGGCTGTCAGGTACACGTCCCCCGGGAACTGCTTGCACAGAGCCCGCACAATGGCGAAGCCGATGCCTTTGTTGGACCCGGTCACCACAGCCACCGGCACGCTGGACATTGTCCCCTCTGAACGTACGCCAAAGCGACACTATCTGCAAATGGCAAAGAAGAAGGTTTCACACTTGAATGGACAAAAATGGCTATGTGAAAATGGATTAAAGTGTTTTTTTCTTTAAAATCCTATTTACCATCTTGAATTAGGTGAAACTACATTAAAGTGCACACTGACTGTAACTTACTAAAGCAGCATGAGGCATTCACAGAGAAATACAAGTGCGGTGTTAACGTTCTGAAGAAAGCCCAACCAGTGACTGGGTAAAAAAAAAAACCCAAAACAAAACACCAAAAAAATACAAAAAGAAAGAAAGTCAATGACTAATCTTCAGTACTAAATTAACTTTTGACGGGAGTAAGCTCTTCTGGACATACAAGTTACAGGAATACCATTACCCTCTTTTGGGAATATTCAACTGGTTCAATCCAAGCACTGAGGCAGTTAAAGCCAAAAAAACAGGCTCAAAGGGGGAGGAGTGGCTTGATCTTCGAGTGTCAGGCAGAGAACCAAATCTAGCATTTTAAGAGGGAAATAGTGGACTACAGACACTTTCTGCTGTTTAACACACCAGTCAGCTCTAGATACAAAGCCTGCTTGTTGTTTTTTTCCACAGCTATAGCACATTTCAAGAAGATGCCTCTCCCCCATAAAAAGCGCGTTTATAACGCTGTTTTTGGTCACTTTTGACTTAGTTACCATTTCTCTTCCAAATTAGCTCGCAAGTAGCCACGAGCGGACAGACATCGAGCGACGGTGAAATCTTAACCAGCTCCTAAAAGCCTGTCCAGCTACGGACCGACTTCCCCGGGGCCAGCAGCCGCCCTCTCCCCGTCCACCTCCAAGGTCCCACCTCGCTGCAAACCGCCACATTCCACTCGCTGCCACCTCCTCGGGGCCGCTTGTTTCTTCCCCACAAGGAAAGAAGCCCCCAACGCCTCAGGGGACTCCCTGCTCCTCACGGGGCCATCCTGGCTGAATGCAGCCAGGAGCTGCGGGGTGGGCCCGGAGAGGCAGCCGGCACTCCCTCACCCACCTCCAGCACCGCGTACCTTCTCCCTTTCGCTCCTCAGCTCCACACGGCGACGAGGACGGGACCAACTGGCAGCCGGCCACGGCCGCTCACGCAGCGCAAGAGGCGGGCGGACGCGCCTAAGATGGCGGCGGGGGCGGCCCGCCTCCCGCCACGGGAAGGGGCGGTGCGGGCGGGCGGGGACCGGCGATGGCGGCGGGAAGCGGCGGTGTGTGCCTCCTCTCCGGCAGGTGTGCCGGCGGGTGGGCGGCTGTAAGGCGGCGGCGGGGGGTACCGTGCGAGCATCGCCATCTCTGCCCTCTCCCCCGCCGCCATTTCAGCCCGCGAGGGAATTGGGAGACAGAGCCGCTGAGGGGAGATAGCGCTTATCGTTACACTCCTCAGTCGTCTCTGCCTTAAACCGGGAGGGGCCACCGGCGGTCCCAGGCGGTTTCCTAACGCTCGGGTGGTTCTCTGTCAGGGCAGGGAGGTGGGGAGAGGCCTGGCTGTGCGGCCGGGGGGGCGCCGGGGCTGTGGCGAGTTATGGCCGTGCCGTGGCCAAGATGGTGTTTGGAGATGAAGGGCTTCCCCTCTTCCCTCACTCCCAGCACCCGCCCTCCTGGCGGGCTTTGCTCGTAGTGCCTTTTCTGAACTTTAAAGAGGCGGCTTATTAAACAGGCGGTGCGCAGGTTTCTGTTACTGATGTAAAAGAAACATGCAGTATTTGAAAGGGACTTTGTATTTTTAATTAACGTTTTTGTTTCTTTTAAAGTTCAGATTGTCTAATTAAGGCATAATCTGTTTCTGAATATGAAGAAAAGCAGAGGCCGGACGGGTCGAAAGAGAAGAAGAAAACGCTTGCAGAGTTTTGTGGATGGAGGTACTGCTGCTGGAAGTACTGCTAAATAATAAAAGAACCAGTTGTTTGTGAAGGTGTCATTTTGCGGTGTGCGTTTGTCAAACACCTTTATGCTTTGAAATAACATTCATAAGTGTTAGCTTTTTTTTTTTATGCAAGTATTCTAGCATTTGTTTACAGTCCCAAGCAGAGCATGGTGAATATTTACTGTGAGCTCTTTTCTGGCTAATGGGAAGTACTATAGAATCATCGAATCATCTGGGTCGGAAGGGACCTTCAAGGTTCATCTAGTCTGACCCCCCCGCAGTCAGCAGGGACACCCCCAACTAGACCAGGTTGCCCAGGGCCTCGTCGAGCCTTACCTTGAATATCTCCAGGGATGGGGCCTCAACCACCTCCCTTGGCAACCTGTTCCAGTGCTCCACCACCCTCATAGTAAAGAACTTATTTCTAATTCTTTAATTCTTTGACCCTTGAGTATTCTGGATAACTCCTGAAGTTGTGCTAGGTCCCAATTCCCAGAGGCCAGTAATTTACTAAGCTAGTTCAAGGGCAGCTACTGTACTAAAATGTCCAAAATCTGGTTTTTCTGACCATACAGTAAAATTTTTTAATTTCCTTTATTTTCCAATAGAGTGCTATTAATAGCATTAATCTCCCTTTTTTTTTTTTTTTTTGTTTTTTTTTTTTAGTCAACTGTAGTCACAAACTGGAATACATTAAACTTAAGAAGTGGCTGAAAAGCAGAGGATTTGAAGACAGTAATTTAAGGCCAGCACAGTTCTGGGGTAATGTTTTCATTATTTATTGAATATCCTTCTTTTATTCTTCTAAGAATGTTAGATTCCTGCTTTTGTTTGGAATCACAAACCTGGCTGGCATCAAGAAGAAAGCCAGTCACTGTGAGCAAATGCATGTGAACATCATTTAATGTAAACAAGTAGGTATGGAGTACTGTCAGCTGTTTCTTATATAAAGATGTTCTCATATATAACTCTGGTATGCTACAAAACATGCACACCTATGTCAAATTCCTTGTAGAAATCAAATCTTTAAGTGTTAATAGCGCAGTTTTAAAGAAGAAAGTAGTATCTCTTAAGGTTTTACAGTATTAGAACTAAACCTTATTTTAATTTCTTTCACTTTTTTTCTGTACAAGTTCAGCAGATCTAGTCATACGGAAAGGTAAATAATTTCAGAGCTAGAATTCACTTAGTACTGTTTACAGAAAAGGCATATACTTGTATTTTTTCTCTTTAAGTAGATTATGTTTCAAAAACTTTTGCAATGTCAAAGAGAGTAGTCTGAATCACAGAAAAGATATCATTAATAGGAATTGTAAAGTTTAGTTAAAACTTTGAAACCAAGAAGTGTTTAAATAAAAAATAGGGGAAAAGAAATTGAGTAATTGCTAAAACTGGACAGCAAGTGTTGCAGGGAATGCAGGGGAAGGGCTTTCACAGGGTCCTAAAAAGCAAAAAGAGAATCGGAGAACAAAGAAATGAGTTATCTATCTGGAACAATACACAATTGGCTTTTATGATTTGTAGGAGATAATGTATGTCCTTTTAGAGCTTTTCCTTGCTGGCCTGCTAATTTACTGCAGCTTATCATAGTCTCCGGTATTTTACACGTATAGATGTATTTAAGCATCCTTTTTGTTCCTGCTTCAGATACAGGAAGAGGACTGATGACAACTAAAGCTCTTCAGGTTAGTAATGTTGACTATAATGGGAGAGCTCCCCAGGTGCTTAGAGATGTCATGACTTTTGCAACAGGCAAAGCTCGAAATTCCGGGCAAGGTCTTCACAGTCCCTGTTGTGGATGTAATTTCTAACATAATACCAGCATTTGCAATATTGACATATCTGTAAGGTGATAGCCTATGTACCCTGACGACTTGTAGGGTGAAGACATTCCTGTCCTCATTTACAGAGATTTAGTATGTAATGTAGTGTTTCAGTGTAAGCCAATCAGTGGCTAACTGAAACCCTAAGAAGCAGATCTCTTCCCTCCTGTATGCCTTCTCCCTCAGCCCCTGACTCTTACAGCTTCTTTTGCACTGGCTGTAGCAGTCTTCCCCACTCGTGTGATAAGTTGTATTGAGAAGTTAAACTAACAGAAAACTGTCTTTTCAAAAAAATTACTAGTTTTGATAGCTTTGCTCCTTGAAATCTTCCACCTTGGTCAGGCCAGTGCTGGAAGAATGACATATCAGGAAGGGGGATTGAGGAAAGGAACCTTAAGTGGTGTTTGACTTTAGATTATCTTAGCCATAATGTGAAGCCATGGCTTTAACCTCGCTTTGATGGTCCTCTTCCTTGTTGGTAGACCAGCTAATAGAATAATAATTTCTATGATTCCCAGCAGAAAAGAGGAATGGTATTAAAAATACCTTACCCTTAAGATATTGACACAGAAAGACCGAACTTTTACTGAAAAGTGCCTTTCAGGAAATGGGCTTGTTGGAGAAGTTTCTGAACTGGTATGGGAATTGTATATCAAATAATGAAGAATCAGACCCAGAGTCTTTTGCAAAATAGAGAGTATAGCAAGAAGTAGGAAGGAGGTGTAGTGGAGATACACTGTTCTCCAGACATGGTATGTTCTTATGCTTGCTTGGGGTTAGAGCCAGCAGTTGAAGCCAGAGGTTCAGGTTATTTACAGTGCTGGGAGTCTGCAGTGAGTTAAGTGCCACCTAGATTTAGCTGGGCTTGACCAAGATAAGGAAACTCAGGAGAATTGGAAGGGGATGATTCATGTCCTTTCCATACAGGCATTGACACTTATGGCTCAAGCCAGGCATGAAACCTAATTTATACATGCAGCAGCTTGGCAAACAAGGTCAGCATAGACATGACCTAAATTAACCTTACCACATACTGCTATGTTGATAGAAGTTCAGGTATTTGTGAGATCTAATCTAAAATATGTCTCAGCACAAAGAGTAGCCAGACACCAGATTTTCTGTGAACAGCTAACTTTCTGCAGGTTACAGTTCCTACTGACTGCAGTTATCCTCCTTCCCTGGACTGTGACTGTCTTGAAACCATGCCAGTTTTCATCAAGTTCAACATCTCATCTGTTTGCTTTCTGACGTTAGTGTTCTCTGAGGAATGTCTCTCTGTTCAGAAATCACACAGTAGATGAGTCATTTACACTTGACCTTTACTATTCTTTGTGTGTGTTGTGTTTTTGTTTTTTTTTTTTTCTTCCTCAAAGGCAGGGGATCTGGTTATTTCATTGCCTGAGAAATGCATACTCACCACGGGCACTGTCCTTAGTAGTGGCTTGGGAGAATACATTATGAGGTAAGTGAAAAAAGACAGTTTATGGGCAAGCTGGCCTTTCCTCTGGGTTGCTCGTTAGTAGATTAATCATCTTAAGTGGTATTAGGGCTTTAAACTGAATACTCTAACGTGTATGACTGTTTTTTATGGACTTTGATGCATGTGGAATGCTCAGATAAGTAAGGCTTGGACACAGCATCCCCTTTTAGCTGGGAAGAACTGGAGGGATGGTACAGGCTTGGACTTGACCTGCCTCCAGTTTGCACCTGGATGCCAGTGAGGAATGTTTTCTTGGGAATTTGTGGATATGCTTTAATAGGAGAGGGGGGATAAAATGGGGTTGCAAAGCAGGCATGTGAACATAGCCTTTTAGAAAATTCAGAACAAAGACCTATGTTGTACTTGTTATATATCCTAACCCCTTCTCCCCCACGCCCCAAAACAAAGCCAAAAAGCAACCCAAGAGGTGAGCCAGCTTTTTATAGCCCCTTTGAAATCATCAAAAGGACTTGGAGATGAACTACAAAGAAGTTTAAAAGAGAAGCTATTTATAACATTTAAAAGAGCTAGAAGAGAGAGAAAATACTGCTGCATCCATTTCCTATCTCACCTCTGTGTATCTGTTGTGTTGATATTTTTATTTTCTAATAGATGGAAGCCTCCTGTATCTCCTTTGATAGCACTGTGCACATTTTTAATAGCAGAGAAGCATGCTGGTGAGAAATCTCTGTGGAAACCATATCTTGATGTTTTACCCAAGACGTACACTTGCCCTGTTTGTTTGGAGCATGATGTAGTGAGCCTTCTTCCTGAACCTTTAAGAAAGAAGGCTCAGGAGCAGAGAACGCTGGTCCATGAGTTGTACATGTCTTCCAAAGCTTTTTTCTCTTCCCTGCAGCCTTTGTTTGCTGAGAACACAGAAACTGTTTTTAACTACAGTGCTCTACAGTGGGCTTGGTGCACTGTTAACACCAGGACAATATACATGAAACATTCACAGAGGGAATGTTTTTCTCTTGAGCCAGATGTTTATGCATTGGCACCATATTTAGATTTGCTAAACCACAGTCCAAATGTTCAGGTAAGAAACTCAAAATAGATCACTTAGTGCATTCACAAGTAAATAAATTATCTCAATACAGTATGCATTTATGTGATGTATTAGGAGTGTCTTGAGGTCAGTGAGAGATCTTGTAGTGGGGAAATTGTCTATTGAGGACACGCACAGGCTGAGTACCCGTGGTTCATATATACCCAGGAGCTTGCTGTTCAGCTCAAGGCAGTTGAATAAAAAGGATTCAAATGTTTCAGTTTAGGTAGAAAAGCAAATGTATGGGGAGAGCCAGCAATGGCTGGGTAAGATTTGCATCGAGGTAACTACTGGGAAGAGCCGATTTTAAGTATAACCCTACTCTGCTCTCCCAAAAGGCTCAGCTCCTGAGACAAATGTGGAGTTACATGGTCCATATGTTACTTCACCTGTGGCTGAAGCTTGTGGGCAGCCTTAGGAAAGTGTGTAGAGCGGTTCCACCTTATGTCAGGGACTGTGTGCCAACGTAGAGCTGGGATAGCACAAAGTGGCCAGCTCTGCATGAAGCCATCTTTATTTGCAGATCTGGGGCCTCTGTAATAAGTCTACACAGTGGGTGGTGCATCCTGAGGACTAAGGTTTTGATGTTTGTTCTTCTAGTATTTATAGTATATTAAACTAGTATTTATAGAGTAATCCTGGTGGCCTGATGTGGAATCGTCCAAATGGCTTGCCTTTTCAGACATCTGTAACACTATCTGTTTTATTGCAGTTAGAGGAATGCTCAATACTGTTGGGTTTTAATATTCAAGATCTGATTTCTTTTTTACCCTGTCCTCCTGCCAAGAGTAAAACTTTTTCTTATTAATTTCTCGAAGGTAAAGGCTGCATTTAACGAGCAGACAAGAAGCTATGAAATTTGGACAAATTCACAGTGCAAAAAATACAAAGAAGTATTTATCTGCTATGGGCCTCATGATAATCAGCGACTGCTACTAGAATATGGATTTGTTGCCATGAATAACCCTCACAGCAGCGTTTATGTCTCATCAGGTTGGATATCTAGATTGTCTTGACATGGAAAGGTGCAATAGCAGAGAATCTCAGCATATTCATGCTGTCTGTCTTCACCAGGAGATGTGTGGGTGCAAAAGGATAACTAAAGGATAGTGAGGAAATACACTTGCAGATATATATATATATATAGACAATGCATAATGTGCACAATACATATCAAGGCATTATGACTTATTTTTTTTTTAGTGCCATTAAGATATTTGTATCTTCAAGAAGTGGAATAGAGTTTGATACCACTTTGAACTGTATAGAACATAAGGACTGGCGTTTTAAAATTGAGTGCTTTTTGGAAACTTTTTTCTTTTGTAAAATTGCAATTCTTACCAGCATGTATGTAGAGCTTCCAACCGTTTGTCTTAGACTGTACCATTGACTTCAGGACTTAAGTCCTGATCCCCACAAATTGAAATTGCTGAGAGTGGTTCGTAACTTTAGTTTGAGTCAGGATTTCCATTATAAGGATACAATCTTTTAGACTGCTGATAGCTTTTGAGAAGTAGATACTTTTTTGGATTATGTTAAAGTTCACCAAAATGTAGAAGGTTTTGGTCTTTGTCCTGTAGCTATGTGAAAAATACAGTTGAAATGTCACTTCAAAGATTGTGGTTTCTTCTGTATACCATTTATTTAAATATCTAAAATGTATTTTTGTGCAGATACTCTCCTCAAATATCTTCCCCCACTGGACAAGCAGAGAAATGCAAAAATTTCAATTCTAAAGGATCGCGATTTCTTAGGGTAGGTGTCTGTGGTTTTGTTCCCATGTGTGCTTTCTTTACGGGTTTTTCTGGGAGTCAAATTTGCTTCTAGTATCAAAATCCAGCATAAAATAATTACTTGTTTTACTTAACAAACTGATTTACTTGGTGTTTGTGGGAGAAGGTGGAAGTGATAAACACCAATATCAAAGCTTGAGATAGGAGACAGCCTGGACCTTGAAACCTAGCTGTGGACAAAAGCAGGGTAAGGGGAGTAAAGAAGTCCTAGTTCTGAAGAGCAGACCTTCCCTTGTTGACACTTGTCAGGAAGGAAGCTATTAATGCTGTAAAAGATCATCTATACTTTCTACATCACATTGTTTCTGACTTTTTAGAAACCTGACCTTTGGATGGGATGGGCCATCTTGGAGACTCCTCACAGCCCTTAAGTTGTTAAGTCTCGAAGCAGATGAATTGTAAGTTTCAGTACTTTTTGAATGTTTTGACAATGTGCACGTGCCATTTTCCTTTATTTGCTCTTTGCTCGCTGTGTATGAGATACTGGGGCAATTTGGATTTCCTGTGTCTGTCTCATTGACTCCAGGTGAGAAGTGAAAAGAGGAAAGGCAAAGAAGACCATATAATGTAAAGTCATTGCTTATTTGGTGCTTTGGTCTTTTACTTTCTTGTCTTAAACAGTAGAAGAGCCCCATTGTTTTCCCTTTCTATTTTGGGAACGAGATATTACTTTAAGGTTCAGACTGCAGACCTTTTTCCTGTTGGTTTGATGGGACTTCTAAATGCTGTTGACCTTGCTTGATTTCTTTGAAGCACGTGTTCCACAGGCTGCCTCTGAAATTCTAGGACCAAATAAATTGCTGAAATTAATCTCCAGTGACTGTCAGTGCAGTTTTGATCATTTGTTCCAAATAGCAAATGTGCCTTGAATAGCATGAATAGAAGTTGGTTACCTGGACTTTGCTTGTAATAGTAAATAATAATTAAAAAAAAAATTGAAGCTGTTTATGCTTTGAAGATGCATTGCTGAGCGGAATAAGTTGATTAGAAAAAGTAAAAATAAGTCCCTGTGTTACTAGTTTCAAGTCCATGAAGTGTGTCAGTATGTGAGGGGAGGTTTAGCAGAAGCCACACTAATAGGTTCTGAGTGAATGGCTTTTACTCCTCACCAGTGCTGCTGAAGCTGGTTGGCAGCATGGCAGAGCAGTGAAGACTGGAAGCCTTGGTCTAAGTGTGGACTGTGGCTTGGGCTGAAAGGGGTGAAGGACTGGGAGGTGAAGTTCTCCTTTGGACCATTAAATCCCTCTTCTCTTTTGCTTGCCTTATCAGTCTCATATCTGAAAGCCGTGTGCCTTTTTGATATATGCTGCCCCTACTTGCCTTACGCCAGCGATGCTATTCTTAGCATAACCATATGTTTGTCATTCAGTTGGGGAATACGCAAGTGATTGTGTCTTGTCCAAACATTTTTGTTGTAGTACTTCCTGGAGAAGAATACTGCTTGGTGATGTAGTTTCAGCCAGAAACGAGCAGCAGACTTTGACTATAACAGCAAAGATATGCCATTTTTTAATAGAGGAGACACAGCATGTCCTTCTTCAGGTAATTTGACTGGAAGAACAAGGGAGCTGAGATTCCATTGTCTCCTAGCATAAATGTCCAGCAGTGATGGAGGGAATTGACTACACTTGGGGTGGTGCTGGATTTGTTGCCAGGGTGACTGACAGCAGTAAATTGCCCAGCAGAATTTGTGGCTGCAGCAAAGAAAGGAGCCGAGTTACAAAGCTTACATGAAGCCATGTAAACAAGGGAAAAGCATTGAACTTGCTCTGCTTACAGTATCAATGTGTTTGTTGAAGTTATCTCTTAAAAGAAAATGCTGGGTTGTATGAGGTGGGCACATAAGATGTTGCAGACCTGCCACGAGTGCCTTGTTGCAGAAAGTGAAGGCTGTGTTCATTAAAGCCAGTCAAACCAAATCAGCTACTGATGTCAGCCAGTCTCCTGTGAGGGAGGTCTGTACTCTTAGGAAAACAATCTCTCCTTCCTTTCTGAATTTTGGCAAACAGCATTTGTATTTAATGTCAAGTTGGATAGCTATCATGGAAAGCAGTTATTAAAACCACACTTTTGCAAAGGAAACGCTTACATGCCCAGAGTATGAGCTGAATCTGGTCTTGAGCAACATCTTAAGGATAATAGGGCTTAGGAGCCTGATATCAGGTAAACATTTCCCTTCCTTTCCTTGTTTTTGGTCTGCTTCCTATCCATGTATGATCTTTTTTCCTTTATTTTCTTCTTTTTTTCTTCTTTTCCTATTACAGTAGAAGGTTAAAAAAAATACTGTATTTTGACATAGGTCATGAAATCCCTACCACAGAGGAACTTTGCACAAATTTTGTGTTCATGTCTTATATTAAATAATGTGAATTTTTAGTAATTTAATCCTATTTGTATAAACTTCAGATTTCCCAGTTGAAAAGGAACAAAGAGAACCTCAAAGACCAGCTGGCTTTGGTAGAAGCCCTACACTTGGAAGACCTGAAGTTACTACAAAAATCAGCTGAGATTCTTGGCAACTTGAATATGGCAACAACTTGACCCTTCTGGAGCTGTGGTAGCATTGGCTGATTGGAGCTCATGTGCCATGGATGTGCCTTGCTCAACTGTTTTAATAGACTTCAGCAGCAAAGTGTAATATAAATAGTCATCAGAATATGCCTAGTTTTGTTCATACGGTCATACGAAACCCAGAGTCTTATTTTGTTCTGCGCTGACCTTCTTCAATAATTCAAAATGTTAGCCCAAATGCTAGGAGGGGAGCACAGGTGGCTTTCATCACGTCTCATCCAAATCACACTGCAGTGAGCAAAACAGCTTCTGGGGTCTTTTGAGTCATTTGAGCAGCGCCAGGACTGGGAGCTCCAGCAGTCCTAGGCTTTAGAGCTGCCTGTCTGGCTAAAGCATGGATCGTAGGTCCAAGCAGGTACTCCTCAGCAGGTATTTGAGTTCTGGCACTTGACAGAGAGGAGGAGGACAGAGCCACTTCTGTTTACCCTGTGCTGATCCTTTACTTTTTCACAGAGATCTCTACGTGTCCCCAAGACCTGGCAGTTCATGTAGAGTCTGTTAGTTGCTGGAGTAGTAGATACCGCCAAGGCACAGATGAGTCTTCTTGTGACCAACTCCAAATCATTCCCTTTGCAGTTTCAGCCCAAATGCTTTTCGAATGTAAGGAAGTGTGAATTTCCCTCCTGAACTCTCAGAACTCCCTCCAAACTCACTAGTTCTTGTTCTGACTCCTGCTGCGAATGAGAACTGAAAGGATATATCACTTTGAACTCTGTTTCTTATTTGGAAGACCACCCAGGCAATTAATTCTGTTTCCAGTCAGTTCTGGTGATCACACTGAAAAATATTCCCATCCTGTCTACAAGGGGGTAGTCTCATGAACTGCCTTTCAGTATTAGTTATACTTTATAGGGAGCTCAAGCTCCCTGCTTCTGTTTACAGGAGGGGCTTCCTTAAAGGGTATTGCAGGGCAGGACCCTTATTTAAGCTGTGTAAACTTCATTTATAATTGTGGTTGTGTTGTGGTTATTTTCCATTTTGTGGGGAATCGCATTTCATGGAATTTTTCATTACTGTTTTTAGCATTTTTTAAGAACTGTGTATTTTAAACGTTTATTTTTGTAAATATATTGGGTCATTTTCTATAAGACCTCTATTTTTGAAATAAATGAAATTCTATACAGCAGTAAAGACATTCTAGCTAATGATATAATTTAAAGAAAAAAATGCAACGAGTGAAAACAAGTATTCAAGCTCAAGCACACATTCAGACTTTCTTTGGTATCTTGTGAACAAGAATGTTTTTATGTAAACTTGCTTGGATTTGAGGATTGCAGGGGTTTTCCATGCTTTTTTTTTTTCTGCATCCGGTCAATTTGGCTGTGCTGGTTTTGTCAGGGGTGGAGTCAATATTCTTCATAGTAGCTGGTATGGGGCTATGTTTTGGATTTGTGCTGAAAACAGTGTTGATAATTTGGGGATGTTTTAGTTACTGCTGAGCAGTGCTTACACAATCAAGGCTTTTTCTGCTCCTCATGTGGCCCCTCCAGTGAGTGGGCTTGGGGGGGACACGGCTGGGATGGCCAGCCCTGGCTGACCAGAGGGATGTTCTGTGCCATGTGGCATCGTGCTCAGCATATAGGACTGGGGGCAGAAGAGGGAAGAGGTGGAACATTGGGAGTTGGTGGCGTTTGTCTTCCCAAATAACTGTTACGTGTGTTGGAGCCCTGCTTTCCTGGAGATGGCTGAACACCTGCCTGCCCATGGGAAGCAGGGAATGAATTCCTTGTTTTGCTTTGCTCGTATGTGCAGCTTTTGCTTTACCTGTTAAACTGTCTTTATCTTGACCCATGAATTTTCTCACTTTTACTCGTCTTGTTCTCTCCTCCATCCTACTGGGGGAGGAGTGAGCTAGTAGCTGTATGGTGCTTGGTTGCCAGCTGGGATTAAACCGTGACATTGGGACAGGAACTGTCTTGATACCTGGAGCTCTGAGGAGCTTTCCTTACCTTGAAGGAAATGGTTTAGATGCAAAAGCCTGGGGGAACTGAGAAGTGTAATTGTTTGCTGTTATAGAATCATAGAATTGCCCAGGCCGGAAGGGACCTCCAAAGGTCACCTAGTCCGACCTCCCCGCAGTCAGCAGGGACACCCCCAACTAGACCAGGTTGCCCAGGGCCTCATCAAGCCTCACCTTGAATATCTCCAGGGATGGGGCCTCAACCACCTCCCTGGGCAACCTGTTCCAGTGCTCCACCACCCTCATAGTAAAGAACTTTCTCCTAATCTCCAATCTAAATCTGCTCCCCTCCAGCTTGAAGCCATTTCCCCTCGTCCTGTCACTACAGGCCTTTGTAAACAGGCTCTCCCCAGCCTTCCTGTAGGCCCCCCTCAGGTACTGGAAGGCTGCTATTAGGTCTCCCCGGAGCCTCCTCTTCTCCAGGCTGAACAACCCCAGCTCCCTCAGCCTGTCCTCATAGCAGAGGTGCTCCATCCCCCTGATCATCCTTGTGGCCCTCCTCTGGACCCTCTCCATCAGGTCCATGTCCTTCTTATACTGAGGGCTCCAGACCTGCACACAATACTCCAGGTGAGGTCTCACCAGAGCAGAGTAAAGTGGCAGAATCACCTCTCTGGACCTTACTCAGTTTCCAAAACCAAAAGTTCTTGGTTTTAACATACCATCTTTATAACCTCTTCCTAGAATTAGAAAATCCTGAAAATAGTTTTTCTGCCTTGTTAACTCTAATGTACCAAGACTTTTGTACTCTCAGGCTTTCTGTATTGTTCACATGAAGATGGTGACAGTGTGTGGTAACTTTACATTGCAGAGCAGACGGCAGGGGGAATGGGTTGGGAGAGGAACTGAAGTTCTTTCTGGAGCTAGGAGCACATTTATTACATTCTTTGGGCCAACTTAATATCATATTTGCCTAAACTGTGGTTTTAACCCCTGCAAGTCACTTGGCACCATATTTCATACTCCGGTCCGTCCTGTTGTGGAGTACCTCCTGGGGTGAGATGTCTGGATTTGGGAATGCAATTTCTACTGATCTCACCAGGGCAATTCTCGTAAGCTTGTGTGAGGGTCCTTCTGTACCACTGAGCCTGGCTACCTCAGGGACAGCAGGGCTGAGACCCTGACCCTGTGACTCTTGCTCATTCATTTTGATTAGGTCTGCAAACAGGGCTACAGAAGTCATGAAGAAGGTGGATGGCGACTGAGTATTCACAGTGCAAGAAATAAGGGCTTTCAAAGGAAGCTCGAAGAAGTCAAGTTCAAAACTGTCAGAATGTGGTAACAAATCCATTGATGTTACTAAGGAATATGGATACAAAAGTTGACATGGGCGGAGAGCACATATACATGGAAAATAGAGCTGTTGGCACTTACCAGCCATCTTATGTAGTCCCTTGATCTCAAAATACTTGAAGTTTGGGAGGGTATTGATGGCAAGAACTGTATGTGCTCAACCTGTGGTTTTATGACCTTCTTTTAAGGTGTTGGTGGACACTGGGAAACAGGGTACTGGGCTAGAGGGATCCTGGCTTTGAAGAGGTCCTACGGTTTTGATGGTTACAGTTGAACTGCTTGACCTCTTACTTTCTCTTAATAAAAACTTTTTCATTCTCTAAGAACAGATGTGTTTCTCATTTTATAATTTTATACTGAGGTGGTACCAGAGTTAAAGAAGATAAGGATGTTTGGTTGTTTTTTCTTTTTTTCCTGCAGTTGGCTGTTTTAAGAACAGCTTCGGTACGATGTGTCTTGCACGATGGATACCACTTTTGACAGAAGTTTATTTGCTTCAGTGTTGCGCTATAGACTACACATTTGTACCAGGTGGTTTGAATATGGGCTCTACTTCTGTGGCTCCTGCCCGCCCTCCAGGGAGTGCAGGAAGGGGATCTGGCAGTGCAGGAGAGTAGAGGGTATGAATTGCTTGTCTGTCTCGTGCGTGGAGGCACGGCAGTAAGCCCCCAGCTTTACCTTAAGCACTGTAGCAAGTGTTCTGAATAGCGCCATGTGTGTTTAATGTCAAAGGCAAAATCCTGCCTGAATAAACTATGGGGTTGGAACTAGTGCTTTTGTAACATGCACCAACAGCAAAAGGATTTTTGACAGGAATAAACCAGCGTAACACAGGTCATGATTCAGCGTTTATGTCTGTATGTGTCTAGTCAGCAAAAGCTTAAATTCTTTTTTGAATCAAACCTAAACTACGTGCGAGACAGGGCGTTCTAAGCTGGGCTTGGAGCGAGGGTGCCTGAGGAAGTGACTGCAATGGGAGTACTCTCCAGCTGTCTTACAGAGCACTAAATCAAGGTTTCAAAGAGTGAAGATGCTTACTGTCAGCCTCTACTTTAACTAGAGCCCCTTTGAGCTGCAAACATCTTAATCACGTAGCTTCAGTGACGTGCTGTTAACATTTGGCTCTGGCTCTCTGTTACTCTAAGAAGGGATTTAGCTGTGATCTTAGCATGGAAAGACATACTTTATTTCTCTCTTTGTGTAAAGTTCCTTACAGATTGTATCTGCAAATCTCAGCGGCAGTAGGAACAAACCCCAGCTGTTTACCATTAGCAATACAAGCCTGGTATAGACCATGGCAGTGAGCTAGATTCTCTTCCAGCTGGTGCAGCGTTACTCAGAGAGCTAGAAGTAAGAGTGCATTTTTGTGACTGCAGTGAAAACACTAGGCTTGGGTTGGTGTAAACCAGAGAAGCTTTATTTCTTGAGAAGCTTTTCACGGTAAGACCATGAGACAGAAATGGCACAGCTTGGGTTTTTTGGTTTTTGTTGGTTTTTTGTTCTTTTTTTTTTGAGGGAGGACTTGATTTAGTGCAGTCTGAAGTCACTGAAAAAATGATAAACATGAAGCTTCATGACAGTATTTTTCCTGTGTCAATTTATGTAAATATGGCAGGGATTTTCTTTGATCTGCTACAGAAAGTGGCTTCTAGTTTACAGTTTTCCTCAGCTGTAATGTGTGGAGATCATCCATCATTGCTAAGTGCCTTTAGACCTGTCTGTTTCAGGACAAGATAAGGGAGTATCAACTCTCACACCCTGATAATTAAAGCTTTTAGATACACTGCAAAAACATTTCAAAGATGACATTCCCGAAGAAAGAGCTTTTAAAAATGATAACTCCCAGGGTAGCCCTTCCCCACCTAGAAGGTAAAGAATACCCCTTTAAAAATGCTGCACTTTGGAATAATTTGAAGTGTTTGTTTGCGTTCAGTGCATCTCTGACTCCAGAGATGAAGATAAGGCACTCTAGGACAGAGGGAAATTGTCCCAAAATAAATTTATGGGTTTTTTTACACAATAGATATGAACTAAAGTTGTTAAAATATTTACAAATTTTCCATCAGTTTTGACTGGCAATTGGTTTTGAACCATGTGAAATTCATGATTTATGTCATTTCAGCACAAAAGCTCAGTGACTGAATTCAACTAGTAAAACTTGCTTTTACCCCTATCTAACAAAGCTTGGATGGCATCAGTCTGTTACAGGTTGGAGTGAAAAGGAAAAAAAAATCACAAATATTTCCAATTCATTCTGTTAACTATTTCAGTGGATTTCCGTAATTCCAGAATTAAGTTTTAGAAAGCATTGCCGTGAGCTATTCAGTGGAAAAGCAAAGATACTCCATGAATCAATCCCAAACTAAATGGTGTGAAACTAGGGTAAAACTAATGCAGTCTCTGTGTTGTCCACTAGATGCTGCAACTGCTCTACAGAGAAATAAATTACAGTATGTCCACACACAGTTGTATTCCTATTTACTGCATTATGTTTTTAATAGTAAAAAGTGTTGTCTTCAATCATGCACCATGGATGATATAAGATAAATAGTTGAGAGTTCTGCTGGTTTCAAGTGAAACGTGAAGGTTTGTAATCTTTTCTCTTCTGTCACTTTTATTGTATTTTAACTTTTTTGGAGTTGCTTCTCTCTCAAGTTGAATCACGTCATTTTAGCCTGAAATGATCACCAGAGACATAACTAATGGTTCAAATAATCTTTGTTACATGAACTTAACCCTATGCAATGGAGAGCTGTCTGCTTACATATTTTTTATTGTTTTTTTTTCTTCAGAGATTAAGGACTAGATTCATCTTTTGCATACATCTCTTTCAATAATGTCCTTTGATGTGGCTAATTGAACTCTGGTTGAAACATTTCCTCTGTGTAGGGCGATTTTGTGGACTCTCCCTCGTGTTGGTTCTCCAGTGTCTAATAGTAATAAGCTGATGTTTGACCATTTCCTTCACTGGGGATTTCTTCACAGCCCGTTTTCATGACTTGTGTCTGCTTAGTACTTTTGATGCGTTTGTTGCCTTGCTCACTTTCTCAGAGGCTTCTGAAATAGCCAGTGTGTACCTATACCACATGACCTCAGAGACCCTTCGGATTGCCAGTTGCCTTGCAGCTAAAAAGAGGAGGAATGGAGGGATCTGCTGCTTGCAAAGCTACCGTTGACTCCTGAAACCCTCTCTCCTCTTCCTTGGCTCTTTCTCCCTGCCTCTAGTGCTGGACCATATTGTGACATGCCAATCTTGGGAGCACTGGAGTGGATTGGGCTCTAGTACCCCCCTGTGCGTGGCAGGAGGTAGGTATTTTCAGTGCACTTTTAATGTAAGAACGCTTTTCCTCTTTGCATACACCTGTACTTGTTCCAAATCTGGCAGGAGCAGCTATGTCCCAGCTGTGTCCAGTGCTTTACCTCTCCACTAGTATGAGGGTAGATTTAGATTAGATATTAGGAAGAAATTCTTTACAGTGAGGGTGGTGAGACACTGGAACAGGTTCAGAGAAGTTGTGAATGCTCCATCCCTGGAAGTGTTCAAGACCAGGCCAGATGGGGCTTTGAGCAACCTGCTCTAGTGGGAGGTGTCCCTGCCCATGGCAGGAGGGTTGGAACCAGATGATCTTTAAGGTCCTTTCCAACCCAAACCATTCTATGGTTCTATGATGCCAGACTTGGGTTGGAGAAACTGTTAGATGAGCACTGTGTCCCTTGCAGATAGATCCAACGCTGGATATGCTATTTTAGTAGCTCCCTCCTGCTGGGGCTGCTCTGGAAGGAGCTGGCAGTGGCAGTTTGGCTCTTTTGACCCTTGGCAGGCAATGATGACTATGGAGAGGACAGAGGGACATTCTCAGCATGAGGCTGGTGCCATGCCTGTCTGTACCACCCTGCCTGGGCCAGCATCCAGAGCCTGTATCTCTATCTGTAAGAAGCCAGCAAGAAAGTGCCAGTGAATTTGTGTATCCTTCCCACGAGATGAACTTTGCATCGACAGAGATGTTTTGGTGTGGGTGGGCTGGCCTGCAGAGGATGTTGGCGAGAGATCAGAAGGGACCATGCCATCCCAAGATGACTCATGCTGCTCTGAACTGTTTCTGAGGAGTACTGAGATGCTGGGCTAGCCAGTCCCTGCCTCTGGAGTGGGAAAACACTGTGTAGGTCATGGGAGACTCCTAATGGCCTGCTAGGGGTGCAGTGTGGGCTGGGCCGTGGAGGTGGAAGGGGAAGGGTGGGCTAGGACAGAGGAGGCAAGAGTGGTCCCACTGGAGAGGGGATGTTTTGTACAGTAATGAAGGGCACACACTCTCGCCTGGCTTTTCTCTAAGTTAATGTAGATAACTGGGCAGGCCTGCTGTTCCCTCAGAAATGGTGTGGTGGCCAGTGTGGAGATTTCCATGACTTTTTGGGAAGGGGTGGGAAGGTGAGAGGGGTAAATGTCCAGTCTGGACAGTAAACCTTAGAAGATCATGTAGCCTCAGGCCAGTATGTATGTGTGTGTCTGTGTGTGCCAGGCCGTGGCTAGCCAGTGCTACCCTGGTTTCACAGGAGCAGGGCTATTTGGTTTACTTGGCTGCGTAACCCTGCTTTGGCTTATTTTTTGCAGTGTTAGAGCAGGGGTCTTAGGCTGGAGGACAGAATGGTCTTTGTGCCGGAGCTGCAGTGACAGAGGGAGCCTTTTGGTTGTGCTGGTCCATCCGGCTGTCTCGCTGCTCCCTGCTGTCATGCACAGATGGAGAAGGGCATGCATCCCTCTCTGTTGCCAGGTGTGGAGATCTCTCCTGTCAGGCTTCTGATCCAGCAGTATAGTCAGTCTCTGTGTCGTGGAGAGACATGTAATGCCTCCCACTGTCACTCACTGGGGGGGTTGTCCCGCTGCATGGAGTAGGAGTTTGGAGGATGTGAGTTGCTCTGGCTGGGATGCTCTTGGGTGTGGAGGTGTTGAGTGAGGTAGGGAACGTGTATTGGAGGAAACGGAAAGCAATGAGCAGTCCCCAGATTTCCTCTGGCGTTTCAAATGGGGTGCTCTCATGCTCACCCTTTTGAATATGCTCCAAGGCTAAGGTGGTGTGGGTGGTCAGAGAGCTGGGCTTTGAGCATACAGCCAACAGCATTCACAAAGACAGTGTAGGTGTGGCGTTTGGGACTGCTCTTCTATGTCACACTTGATAGAGGTTGGCTAATGTGTTCGGAAAATAGGTGAGTGGAAGGGGAGAGTAGCATACTGAGATATACAGAGATTTGTTTTCTCCTGTGTCCAGGCTAAAATCACGATATAAAGTCAGAAATTTCAAACTCGAGCTTAACTATGTTGGAGACAATGGCAATAAAGGGTGCTTGTACTCCTCCAAAGAAATCCCTGCCATTGGGAATGGCCATTCCCTTTCTAGATACAGGTAGAGAACCACATAAGCTCGTCGTAGGCCCTGAGGAGCACAGCAGATCAGTCTGGTATGAACCTCAGGAGACTTAACATTGTCTCTGTCCCTGGCTGCCTCCAGCAAAAACTGTGAAAAATCAGTTCATTTTATGCTGATTTAATTGCACTTGACTCAAATGGAGTTACACCTTGCCTTTGATATCTGGCCTCAGGGCTTCACTAGGCATAGTTGTAGTCCAAAACTTGCTGACAGAAATCAGTTTATGTAGGTTCAAGCCTTATTTTTTTTTTTTTTTTTTTTTAAATAAAAAAAAAAAAAAATGCATTGCAATTACAGGGGGGGCCCTACTGCCTGGGAGTGATTTAATTGCACTTGACTCAAATGGAGTTACACCTTGCCTTTGATATCTGGCCTCAGGGCTTCACTAGGCATAGTTGTAGTCCAAAACTTGCTGACAGAAATCAGTTTATGTAGGTTCAAGCCTTATTTTTTTTTTTTTTTTTTTTTTTTCAAGTAAAGAACAAAATGCATTGCAATTACAGGGGGGTCACTACTGCCTGGTAGGAGGATCAGAGAGCATGACTCCTCTTCCAACCTACTGTTTGCACTGGAAGTACCGGGGTGTAGGTGGAGCTCTTGCACTTGGGGAAAGCTCTGTGTGTGTGAGGGAGAGAGAGACAGAGAGAGATGAAATTCCCCTCTGTGCAGTGTGGCTGGAGGAGGCAAGAGGTGGCCAGGTATGGTACTGCTCAGTCTGTCACAGGCATATACCCCGGCCTTGGCTCTCCTGAAGTACATTACACTGGAGTCGAGACATCCTGTAGTGTGGGTGGAAGTTTTGGGGTCACAGGGTTAGCACCACTTCAACCTGCTCACTCCTGAGGTAGCACTTAATCTCTTCCAGTGCAAGAGCCATAGAGGAACAGCAACTGGCACAGATGAAGTGCCATGGTTGGGCTGCCAATATGCCTGGCTTTTTACTGAAAGGAGTGTTGTTTGGGTGGAAATAGCAGAATTTGTTTCAAACTCTGGGTCTTCCAGGAGGCAGAGAGCTCCTTTGGTGCAGCAGTGATTGGAGTGTGCCTGAGCAGCCACATCTATCCAGCTGAGCAGTGTGTGAAGAGCTTTCCATGTCCAATGAGACCTGCACGTGCTGGTCTTAATGTATGTGTGCCAGGCAATTGGCACCTGTGCTCCTGTGCAGTCTGATATATGTCACCTGTACATGCTCTGGCCACCTGGGTCTTATAAATAAAGCCATATGTGGACAATAAAGCCACCACATTCATGCCTGTGGGACTCACTGACAAGTGAGTGCTTGGTTTATGCCCCCTGGAGAATAATCAGGGAGTCTGAGGCAGGAGTCCTTTCCTGAAGTCTGAAGTAATATCCCTGCTGAAGTTTTGAGATGTAACATCAACAGTATGTGGAAACTCATATTGCAGCATTGTTTATTTTTATTAACATATTTTTCAAAATTCTTGGGAGGATCACCGGATGAGGATAAACATCTCCCCTCACCTTAAAAAAGAAAGAGAAGTAACAATGGAAAAACAATGGGTTAAACATTCCTAATTTCAAAATAAAATGTTTTTGTTAAATAAAACGTGCAGAGAATTGTTAAACAAAGAAACCCCAGACCATTGCAAAATGAAACAGCATGAAAAATGTTCTTAATGTACCCACATTCTCTGGAGTTTTCCCTCTGCCTTCCCCACTGATTCAAGATGAAAGTAAGATTTGAATCTCAGTCAATAACAAGATGCAACTGTTGAATGTCAAGTAGGGGGGAAAATGTGAGCATTACTTGGATAATTCAGAGAACAGCTGCTGCAGCTACTCAGCATTGCACTAGTTGGAAAAAGATGCTACTCCCCTTGGGAGGAAGAGGCAAATTTCTGGTAACTTGATGTCCTCGGGGCAACAGGCAACGTGGTTGTGATGCTGTGTGAGTCCAGGCCAGGCAGAGATTGGAACAGGGATCTGACAGGAACCTGTGAGGGCTTGGGCTTTAGCATCTCTGTGCCACTCTTCCTTCCTCCTAAATGCTTGCCTGCCTCTGGTGGGGTGTAGAGTTAGAGACGGTGAGGTGAGCAGATACCACGATACAAAGACCCGAGACAAATATTCTTGAGAGTCTTAGGTAGTAAATGTATATCTAAATGGACCACAATCCTGTGTTTATTAGTCAAAAGAGGACTAATAGTCTGTTATTTAAATAGTTCTTTAAATACCTCTTACAGTCATATAGCCTGAGCTATTTTTACCTGTCTCAAGGCTCTCCATGACGGATAAATATTTTTAAAAATACAGTATTTGCTGGTTATTACTGGTTGCAGGTTGCAGCTTATATGTAAATCAAGTGCTGCTGACAGAAAGCTCCACTGTATGCCCTCTTTGCACTCTGACCACTTCAATATTAGAGAATCATTCTCTCCATTAGTGCACTTACATTATGAAGAATGATGTGGAACAGAGGTACTAGCAACTCCTCCTTTGTTTATAGCTAGAAAATATCTGACTGCTTAAAAGAACATGAAAACGAGTTTTGTCTTCCTTTCCTATTACTGTCAAACAAACTTCACCTCCGCGCTCAACATCACATGGAATTTGTCACTGGCAGGAAGCGTAAACCCTACCTTGTGAATATATAACTTACAGTCACTTCAGAGGGAGAAAAAAAATCCTTTCATCATGTTCAGTTTTCTTCACTGTTTTATTTCACTTAAAACATCACTCACTACCAAATGGTATTTGTCAGTAGTAATTGGCAAATGCTGGAGGCGGTTTTCAAGGCTGTCTGAATGGAAAATCTCAAAGCAGTTGTCTGCACTGAAAGAAAATATTACATTTGATCTTTTTATGATTCTTGCAGACATGATGTATGTCTGCATTCCTTAGTGTGAAGAATTCTTGGTGTTTGGGTTTCTTTTCCTTTAAATGACAGGAAGTAACACTTCACTGTTATGTTGCAGTATTGTCTGAGAATTAACCACAACATAATGGTAATGTACATTTTTTTATGCTTTACAGAGATTCG
The DNA here is from genome assembly GCF_001431845.1 of Calidris pugnax. Classification (NCBI taxonomy): domain Eukaryota; kingdom Metazoa; phylum Chordata; class Aves; order Charadriiformes; family Scolopacidae; genus Calidris; species Calidris pugnax. The sequence goes on from NW_015090805.1 coordinate 6,559,955, forward strand.
TTTTTATTAGCCATTTATTGTGGTTTTGCTTGTTGGCAAGCTTCAGATCCTCTGAATGATAACTATGGCTATTGCATTTCAACTACATTTGTATTTAGACATGTATTTCTTCTGATGTCTTCTTTCTAAATAATGTCTTTCTCAAAGATTGCCTTGCAATAAATTGGCTTTCCCCTAATGCAACTGTAAAAATGTATTATTGTCACCTCTGCCTCTCTACTTTTTGTTCATCAAGACAAAGGATAGATAGCATGTTACATTAACACTGTGGTTCAGGCTTGCAGAGCTGGGGTGTTCTTAGTGCCAAGTAAAGCCCAATACCAGGGAGTGGAGGACACAATAGGTGAGTAGGAACTCTGAGAGGCCCTGACAGCCTCAAACACTGCTTAAAATCACCATTGTTGGGCTCCTCAATGTTTTAAAACCTATTGGCATGTGAAGTGCAACTGATTCCCATCTTTCAATACTTTTAACTTTGGGTTTCCATGTAACAAAATGCCCATTGAGGGCTTTTTTTACCTGCAGTGTTGGCGATGGCTAATCCTGCAGTGTGCTAATAGCCTGGTAGCACAGGTCAGGCGTGCCAGATGTCCCTCTGTCCTGGAGGTGAGCAGGTTGTTACTGGTTGCAGGCCTAACACCTTGCATCTGGAAAAGTCACTAATGCCCTAGCCTGGTGATTCTCAAGCATCTAAGGGCAGCAGTTCTCTGCAGCTACCTGAAACACAGCAATAACTTGGTGGTACCATGGTCTTCTCAACAAAAAAAAACCAAACAAACAACAGGGGAGCATGCAGCTTTGCATGGAATGCTGCTTCACTGGTGGATGGCTGCTTTCTGCTGCTCCCAGCCCAGTGAGGGAAACCCCTCTGTGCCCTGGCATCCTGTGAGGATGACTACTCCCTTCTTCCTGTGAAGAGGCACCGCTGGGCTGGCCTCTGCCATCAATGTCTGTGTGACAGGCAAGGCCCTTCTGCCATCTCCTGCTGGCTGCTGGACCAAAGAAAATTAGCACTCTTTTGAGGTCTTACTAGAAGAGCCAAAATTGCTGAAAACTTATTCAGAAAGCACCTTTGCTGTCACCTAAGGGCCTACCATCTGCCTCTTTCTGCCATAGTATGGTTGGCCTGAAAATGTCAAGACTATATGAAAAATAACCACGCTGATTTTTTATTTTGTTTCACTTACCTTCTGGTTTCCAGCTGTATGAAACTCAAATCTTCTTTACAACAATCAGAAGAAGGAAAGAATGATTTTTTTCCATGCAAGCTAGAAGCTTGATTCCACAAACAGAGGCTTTAAATTCTGCAACAAGCAGAGTCTGAGGGCAGCTCCGAGGTACTCTGTAGCATTTTGGTTGTATCACCAGAAACAAATGCAATACTAAAATCCTGGCTATCACCTGCAAGAAAACTGTGCTATGTGGCCTGGTTTGCTAGAGTTAAACACAATGCTGTCATTCGTATAGATGGTGCTCTGAGAAACAATGCTCATAGCGAGGGGTGTGTGTGTATACAATATATACACAAACACACGTGTGTATACGTACAATTTCCTTTTAAATGTCAACACACCCTTCTCCCATGGGAGAGAAATGATGGCTTATTTGAAAACAATGCTGTGTTTGTTTTATTTTGTACCAACCATGAATTAAGTTATTTTCCCTCCATGAAAGGTTGTGGGTTTTGCACTGAGTCATTGTGGGACTGTTGGCCAGGACAGGTCAGATAAGGCTTGTGTGTTTGCAAACGGAGACCTGATCAGCTAAATTAGGTGTTTGGGGTGGCTATAGGGGCTTCTCTTAGGGTGCCTCCAGTGGGCTGCAAGTGGGCAGAGTCAGCTCACAGGTTGGGAGAGGCGAGTTGAAGGCACCTCAGGTACTTGCTCCTCAAAGCGTTAGAAAGGCTGCTGGAGGCTTGAGGGGACGGTGAGGGTCTCACCCTCCTGCCATACTGCCTCTGCCCACAGCCTTCCATCTGCTCCCCAGGGTGCTGCCACCCCAATCCCCCTGCCCCACAGCCCAAAGCCCCCTGCACAGAGAACCAGGCTGCTTCAGTCCCAGCAGAACCATTCCTCCTGCGTGGTGGAGGCATCAGGCTGCTGGGGACGGTGGATGCAGACACATAGGAAGTGGCAGTCTGTTAATTTTGCTGCCTGTGGAATAACCTGGTCTCAGTGCAGTGTATTACTTCATGTTTTCTCTCTCTTGTTTGTCTGTGACGAGAACTCACCCTCTCCTGTGTATAGAGATGCCCTCCCACACTCATTGGGCAGTAATCAATAAGAAATACCTTTTTTTTTTTTTTTTTTTTGCCTGTGCTTCAGAGCAAGACTGCAAAAACTCATTTTGTTGGAGTTATGGAAAAAAAAAATTCCTTTTTTTTTTTTTTTTTTTGCGGCCTGTGACTTGAGCTATTCAGCCACATCTGCTGTGGCTCTGAAGGCTGTCGCTTTTCCACAGTTCCCAAATTAATGCCACATCACAGATTCCTAAGCCAATAACACAATTAGTTAACAAAACTATGGAAGATCATGAGCAAAAATTAAAGAGAAGCTGCGACAGTCTTCTATCCCCCAAAGTTTTGTGGGCCTTGTTTAATTATTATCCACAGGCAGTTACTGTTGTCTTCTTGTAAATCTTGTGTGAGAGTATTCAGGAATGTTTTGCTTTATTTCTGTCACCAATCAGCAGAACAATAAATGCACAAAGAACCCTCCATTTTTCTCTCCTCTGTTGACACATGGAGCTGAGGACTCAGTGATGTGCGTGAGAAACGATCAGTCTTTTACTAAAAAGTTACAGTCAAATGTTTTCACCAGAAGGGGAGGGTGCGATGCCAGACCCAGCAGAATAGCTCTGCCTTACGTCACTTAAGCTCTTACTTCTTGTGCAACATGTGTGGGACCATGTGATCAGTGAGAAGGCAGGGGGAACCATGGTAATGTTAGAGCATCAGCGTCCTTCACACATAGAAGGGCGCAGCAGCCATGGATCCAAATAAGGACATTGGGTCTAAAATCTGAAGGTTTTGGGGTCTTTCAAGTCAGTCTAGATTTGATAGTCTGGATCCATCTCTACATGACAACTTGGGAACAGCCTTGCTCCAATGAAGCTGGCAGTGCTGGAAGGTGCCCTTGTTGCCAAGAGGGCCAATGGAATCCTGGGCTGCATAGGGAAGAGTGTGGCCAGCAGGTCGAGGGAGGTCATTCTGCCTCTCTACTCTGCACTGGTGAGGCCACAACTGGAATACTGGATCCAGTTCTGCGCCCCCCAGTTCAAGAGGGACAGGGAGCTACTGGAGAGAGTCCAGCGAAGGGCAACAAAGATGATTAAGGGATTGGAGCATCTCCCTTACGAGGAAAGGCTCAAGGAGCTGGGACTCTTTAGCCTGGACAAGCGAAGACTGAGGGGAGACCTTATTTATGTTTATAAGTATCTAAAGGGTGAGTTGAAGGATGTTGAAGCCGGACTCTTTTCAGTGGTTTCCAGCGATAGGACAAGGGGCAACAGGCTCAAGCTGGAACATTCAAATTCAAACATTCCATTCAAATATGAGAAAAAACTTCTTTATGGTGAGGGTGACGGAGCACTGGAACAGGCTGCCCAGGGAGGTTGTGGAGTCCCCTTCTCTGGAGATCTTCAAGACCCGCCTGGATGCAGTCCTGAGTAACGTGCTCTGGGCAATCCTGCTTTAGCAGGGGAGTTGGACCAGATGATCTCTAGAGGTCCCTTCCAACTCTGACAATTCCATGAAACATGAGAAAGGTGCATCCTAGTGTGTCAGAGATGGGAGGAATGGCAAAAAGAAAGGGACAGAAAGAAAGAAAGAAAGAAAGAAAGAAAGAAAGAAAGAAAAGCAAACAGATGTGACTGCAAGGCATATAGGAAAGAGAAGAGTGTATGCAATAATCATGAAGGTTTAAGAAGCATTAGTCTTGGTTTTCACATGAAAAATCACTTCTGAATAGGAGATGAACTTTTTCACAGCAGAAGCATTCTGTAGAACTGGTGGGCTGCTTTTGGGTAGTGCAATATGAGAGCTTGCTATATAGCTTTCCCCAGGTGTCAGTCGATGAGGTATATTTTTAAATGGCCTTTTAAATAAAACCTGTAACCTGGGCTGTGATTAATTGTTTTGTTATATTTGAAAGCACATTGAAGTTCTAGCCAAGATCAAGACTTATTTGATTTGAGGTAGTCATTAGAAGTTGTTTTTCATTAAGTCAGCTACTCTAATTTGTACATAATGTTTTAGAGCTTATAAATTCAACAAATGCATATTTTTATTTGCTTTAATAATTGTTAATATATTTTAATAGCTAAAATCATTAAGTATGTGTAATTTTAAGATTATTTTAGGGTACATTTCCAAATGTTCATCTCCCTATCACAAAGCGTACAACTGAACTCAGTTTAAAACATTTTATTGATTGAATTAATTCATCTTAGTGCCCCTCCCAGACAACATATGTCCATGCTCTGTAGTATAATTACTGTGTTTGAGAGCTATGTAGATCCGCAGAAAACCATCAGGAACAAAAAAAATGGAGGTAGGGAGTGCTTCCTCCTGTCCTAGAACAGTTTGTTTATGGTCAGAATGAGCAAAAAGCATTTGTATCTGCCAAATATGCAGTTTCTGACCTTTTAAGGTTAAATAAATGAATCAGGATGTGTCTTGCTGAATTCATGTTGATTTGAACTGGCTGACAGTTCAAATTATTTGGGGTAAAATTCAATTCTATGCAAAATAGCCATTCTTCCACTTACTTTCTAACACGAGCTATTCGACCAGGAACGAAGAGATGCGCAGGCCACATTTCAGCCCTTTCTTCAGGAACAGACTCACTTCATTGCGCATTTGTTCTTCATTTGAGACACTTTGAAGTCAATGGGATATTTAAACTGAGGATTTGACTGCCTTCAGGGTAAACCTTGTGACTGTCAGGTTGTGATGTGTGAAAGTACAGGTTCAGTGCTCAGCAGCAGATAAAAAGGCAAAAAGACCATTAGAGATTACTCAGAAAAGGACAGGGAATGAACAGTGCATTTTTCAGCTTCTGTATAACTCATAACTCCTTTTAGATCACAATAATATAGCATAGTGTAGCATAATGCAATGCAATATAATGTAAATAATACAACACACTCCTCTGATTATCACTTCTTGAATACAACAAAACTAACAAAGGTAAGGAGAAGAGCAAAGACTGAAGTGATCCCTGCAGAAAGTAAGTTTAAACATGCCAATTTTCCTAAGTTTTGGAAAGCAGACAAATGGGATAGGAAGGGGTTATAGACAGGAGACTATAAAATCCTAAATAGTATGGGGAAGGCAGATAGGGAAAGGGTAAATATCCTTTGTCAAAACACAAACAGTAGGGGGTGCCTAGTGGGATTATAAAGCAAAAAACAAAATGGAAAAGTTTTTCACAGTAGTGCGTAATGGCTTATTGAGCTTATTGCTGCAAGATGTCCTGGAGGCCAAAAGGACAAATGGTTTCCAAAAGGATCATGGCAAGGACAGAGCTGATGATCTGGATGTAAACTGGAACAAGACCATCATACTTATTCTGTGTCTTATGCTTTTCCCTTGGGCATCTGTCCTGACTGCTTGTCAGAGACTGGACATTGGGACAAATGATCTTAGTTCTCATACAGAACTGTCATTTCTTTCTATGTTTTTATATTCAGAAGCTGCCAGACGGTAGCCTCACCAATGTATGTTTTGCTGCTTGCTCTCTCCCAGCTCCATAACCATGAAAAGTGTGTTATATGCCCATAAGCTGCAAAGTGGGAACAGGAGGTGATTTCTGCTTCCTGAATGGATAATTTGTGTGCTAAACTCCTACCCAAAGCAGCTGAAAAGGTAAGCATGCCATCATATTTTTCAGTAATGCAGCTCACAAAGAGCTAGTTCATCACGGCTAATTTCTGAAAGATGTCAGTGGGGTTGGGGTGGTATAGTGCTTGAGGAGCACACTGATCAAGAGCAGTAAAATAGCTTGTTTCTGATTTTGCAGAGGATTAACCTGAGAGAGAACTCCAAATAACAAACTGAACTATTCATGGCAGAATGAAAGGAAATGATAATATAGCTTCCCAGAATGATGGACTAATACTTTGGTCCTGCAATAAATTTGAGAAAGTTAAAACAAAAGGAGGAATTGGCACAGGTGTGCAGTTTTGCCCAAAGGACCAAAAATACAATGCAGAGCCCACACATTAGCAGGTGATAGGGTTGCAGTTTGGAAACTCGCAGTGTCTGCCCTTTTATCTAGACAATTGTGCTTATTAAAATGTACAGGTCTCCTGTGTCTGCTTAAGCTGTCCAACTTTGTGACTTAAGAACAGACTTAAGAATTTCTCAACAGTTTTATTATTAAAATCTTTAAGAGCCTTTCTTTGGCAAATCCTTTCTGGGTTACAAATTTCATTCAGTCAGGATAAACTTTTAAGGGAAAAGCACTGGCACTATAACAATGTCCTACTCCTTGTAAACTGCACATAATTTAAAATCCTATAATGTTTAAAAGAGAAATATGACCAGTTTAGTGGATTTCAGTGGTATTTCGGGACCTTAGGATCCTGAAAGTCCATCTCAAAACAAAACAGTGTTTTATTTCTGCCTTATAGTTCTCCAGATGACATAAATGCAAGTTTAAAAAAATCATATTAGTAACCTTGGCTTGGTGTGTCTCTTACTAAAATTTTCATTTCTTAATTTAAAATTATTTAGAATAACAAATACTGACAAATAGTTGGTTTAAGATTCTTGGTGTGTATGGCTTGGATTTGGTGCTTCATCACTTAGCTGCAGACAAGTATATTTTTAAGAAGCTCTTGTAAGACTTGCAGGAAATATATATGAGATTTAAATGTCAGGTCTCAAGGGAGCCGAGCACTATGCACAATTGCTTTTTGTTTTTGAGTTGTGTGATTCTACTAATGACGTAAATGATGCTTTTTGCCTTTTTCTGCTTTTTCCAAGATGCCTTTGCAATGAGATGCTTTGCTGAAATAAGATTCTCCTTTTTCTTTAGTCCATGCATTATTTTAAGAAGAAACCAAATGAACAATTATGGAAATGTAACTCTGAGGTGCTAGTGAAAAGGAAGATAAGGTCCTCCTGTTAAAGAGGCAGCAGGAATCAGAAAAACTAGCTTCTAGGTCTACAACTACGTACCCTTTATCTGTCTTCTGTCAGGTTACCTGCCTGTAAGAACTGGAGCAAACCCAGGACAAGATCCTCTGGAGGCTATTTTGGCTGTAGGGAGAGCAGAGATCTCCCTCTGCCCCCAACCACTTCTGCATGGGATTCCCTCATGGTTGTTCATATTTATTCTTCATTTTGGGGAGGAATAAAAGCATGTGCAACACCTGTTCTGGTGAACTGATTACTCTGTTGAGTATTCAGCAGTGAGGTATGAATCACAACATTACACAGTGCTGTTTGCTTTCGTAAAATATACATGATGCAAGAGGGGTCATATCAGATATTTGCTTATCTTTCGGCTTGTTTGAAGACCAAACCACAGCCATGTTGGGATAAAACAACTGAGGTTAGATAGTGCTAGTAGCGTGTTGTTAACTCCTCTCCCAGCTTACCACGAAAACCTCAGCACTGATACGCTTCTGCAATGTGTACAGACCAGCAGAGTAATTAAAAAAAGGTAGCTTACTGGAACGTCAGGGTTGGCTCTCACAGAGTGGTGTAAAGGAACTGCAAGCCTGCACTGGGAGACAGCAAGGGGTATAAAGCCAGTGTCTTTCCTAGCATGATCATGGTCCCAAGGGGACACATCTGCTTGGAAAAGCACAAGAACTGGGATTTTCAAGGGTGCATATGCTGACCCCAAAGAAAATCAACGTGTGTTGAGCGCCTGATTGCCTTAGGCACCTTTGAGAGTCCAAAGCAAAGGTGATATCATGACTTATTCTTCCAGCACATGTACAGAGCCAAAGAAATGTCTTAAAGACGAGAATTCTACAGCATTTTCACTGTAATTATTACACTTCTGACTGATTTATAGAGGACTGTATGAAGGAAACAAGACACAGGATATGTGTGACAAGAGTTCCTGCAAACACGCCTGGGCTGGTGCAGCGGTGGCTCCAGTATTGACAGGGGTGCAGGGGAGCAGCCCACAGCACTGGTCGGAGGTGCTGGTCAGTTTTCAGATGATTAGAGATGTTAATGGTCTCATGGATTCACAGATGATTGGAGCTCCATCCTGCTTAGCCATCCAGTTAATCAGAACCTGACAGCACAGACACAACTTTTGACTGCAGTACCAACGTGCTTACTGTAAGTTGTACTAACACAAACTGCTGCGTTATTGTCAGTGTTGCCTTGGGCTTCATACTGCCTTCTGCAACCTGTGCGTGGTTAAAACGTACCCCATGAGGATAGTTGCATTTCATTCCTGTGTTGCACACCCCCAGAGGTCTGCATGAATCACAAAACCACCACCTCAATGTCTCTTGCATTGTCAGGGCATCTTCACTCTATGACATGTTTTAATGAGAAGTCTGCAGGATTTGGGCACTCTCTAGCTTCACCTGGCAGCTGAGCACTGCTCAGTCCACAGTGCTTGTCCACAGTGCAATTACCTGTTTCAGTTGTATGCTAACACAGCAAATTTCTGGATGAAAATTTATAGCTCAATGGAACAAATTCCATTTTACTGTGTCCTCACTTTGTACCACTAAGAGGTGAGAAAGAGACCCCTGTCCAGTAGTAGAGAGCATACTGCAGTTTTGTTTGCATGCATACTGCTCTGCTTGCATGCAGAATATTTTGGACCTGCTGGTCTCCTTAGCCTCTTACGCCACATGCACAATGCAACAGTTTTGGGCCCTAAGATGTCTATGGCGTGGATCTCAACCAGGGTTCTTAGCATCTGCAAGGGCTCCATTGCAGAAAACTGCATAGAAAATCTGCTTTTCAGAATGTCATTGAGAGTAACACTGACCTAGGGATGTTTAAATGAAAACTTATTCAGCCTGAGCTGAAAAAAAAAATAATCCTAGATCTCGAAGTAGTAGCAGCCAGTCCTGTAGCCCACCCACCGTTCAATGCTGCCAGAGCACCACGCTGAACATGTGCGACTGGATGAGAAAAAGCCATTCTGGCAAGTGCGCCTCTTCCCGTGCTGAGGTTTCCATCTGTTTCCATTTGCTGCGAAGGGATGTGGGGAACACGCCTCTTGAATATTTGAAGATAACTGCACGCTTCCGCTCTGAAGAGCAAACAGCTCCTTGATGATAAGATCTTTGATGACATATAGTGGATTTCTGTAATGAAGGATTGCTCGTGTCCTGTGCTATCGGCACATGGAAGAGCTGCTGCCCTGGCTGATAACACGCTCACTGGACAGGACATGTCAGTAGCCTCCTCCTTCCCAAGCCAGCGGTGGAGACCTGTACATCGCAGTGCTGAGGAAAATGGCAGCAGGTGACAGGTAAGATGCTCAGGACCCAGGGTGAGTTCATACCCTGAGATATTGGCCATATTTTGGCAACAGTGCTATTCACTTGAAAGGGCAGGGCATTTTTTTTTTTTTTTTTTATTGTAATGTTAAATGTGGAATTTACCACAGCACTTTCCAAAACAAATACACCCTCCCTTTTGCGTCATATGAATTGTCTGTACCTGCTGCAATATAAAACACGATAAAGAATTGGTTCAAACATATCATGGGGCAAATAAGTGGCAGCGTTAAGAAAGATGGCTGCTGCTGTTCTGCTGAAGTTTTCTTTGAGCTGGATGTACCTTTATAAGCCAGATTTTTATAATGTTACTCACTTTAAACATTATACAATTATTGCATAAATAATTCTTCTGGAGTCTGTGAAATAATCCACATTTTCTCCCAGGATAATCTCACTTGTAAACACAACCCTAATCTTTGTACTGATGAATCAGAGGTACAGTTCTCTAATCCAGGTCATCACCTTCTGTCCAAACAAAAATCTTGGCTGCCCCTTGGCAATATCCTTAAGGGTGTCTAGCTGCCAGCTACACAATAGCATCACTGTGAGTGTACAATAGCATCATTTTGCCTGTCATTCAGTTTATAATCTGCATATTGATATGGGGCCAATTTCTTGTCCATTTCAAACAGCAGCAAAATCATCTCTCCAAATAAAAACCAAAGAGACCCAGAGATATTCAGGAACAACTTCAGTGCTTTACCCTGGCTTTAATAGGTCTCCATCTGTTAACTGCAAGCTAGATCACACACAGGACGAGGTGCCTGCATCTGCCAAGCCACCTTGTTATCGCTCCTTTACCTTGCTGCTTACAAATAATTGCACTTGTTTCCCTGTGTTTCTTGCCTGCAATGTCTCTTGGTTTGTACTTCAGCTGTAAACATTTTGGAGCATGGGAGGATTTTGTGTACTAAGCTTGTACAGTAATAAGCATGTTTGGTTCCCAGTCCAAGAGAAAAGCTTGAGGACACTTAAAACCAATATCCACATCAAGTCCTTAAAGACCATTGCAGAGCATTGTCTATTAAACCACAGTACAGGGTCAGAGCTTGGTAATTTTTAACTTGCTGATCTCTTGCAATTATGCAAAAAAAAAAAAAAGGACTTGTCTCTTTCATTCAGTTCCTATTTATGCAAAAAATTACTACTTAGATTGAACGACTGAGTCTTCTGTGCAGACACACTGCTGCTATGTGGCACTCAGGTTTCTTGGCACTGCAGGCACCCAGTGACACAGGCTGCGTCTGAAACTGTTAAACTGCTTCAATCTACAGTGCTTAATATGTCTCTGAAATTTATCTGGAAAACCATTTTAAAAAATAATCTTTCAGGTTGGTTTTCAGTCTAGGACGTTTTTCCTCCGTTCCAAGGCACAACTGCAGGCAAATGCACATGCTTTTGCTGACGCTTGTAGTTTAGAAGATGTCCACTTTGCAAAATATCACTGCCATTTTATTATTCAGAAGGCAGACAACAAAGGCAATCCTATACTTCCTTACAAAGCATATGACCATGTCAACAAATAGATGTATAGCCTCATGACTCAGGCCTCAGCCCACACTCTGAACACCCAAAACTGTTGTGATAGGCACAAATCTGTGAATCATGTGTCATTTAGAATAAACTGGGCTTGGATATTGACTGGTCAATACGTGCCCTTACTTTGGCTGTCACTGGCACATCCTTTAATGTGCCTGGTACCTTTCCTGGGCAGTGTGACTCTGTTACCTAGCTACTGAGCTGCTGGTAGCTGCTGTAGTTTAGACTTTCCAAATGTCTTTTATTAAGATGCTTTCTGCATCTGAGGCAGGTCAGATATTCCATTTGGATCCTCCAGGGTTTAAATGACAATAAGCTAAGGAATAGCTAGCCTTATTAAAAAATTTCTTGATGCATTCACTATTGAATAGCAGAAGAGACGGAGACACATGGAAAGTAATGAACCCCTGGATGCAGTTCTGCAAATTCTTCTCTGGTCACTTCCACGATGGTTCACTCTGATTCTCTTTCTGCACGGCTGCCTTGCACTCTCCCTTATCCTCTCATAGCAGGGAACACTCCTGTTTCCTGTCAGCTGTGGCTGCTGTCTCCATCCATCTGCTATGCACAATTTCCAGGCTTCTTTTCTCCTTTGCTCTTATGCTTGTATTAAAAGCTTTTTCAAGTGACTGTGGGCTAAAAATTTAGCTCCTCTGCGGGACCAACACCTCCAGCATTGCTGGCCCTTGACTCCTCTGCCACCCTTTCCTGGACTTAGGTTAGGTATTACCTCCCTGTTATGAAATGTATGCTGTAAAATCCCACTGAAGTTGACTTTTAAAAAGAAGCTATCGTTGCTTTCTGCATAAAAGAGTGGCGCCCATAATCTCTTGCAATCATTTTCTTAATGCTTCATGTGTGGGAATAGTATAACCACGTTGGTTTATTGGGGAGCCAACCTCAAGCCCACAGGAAGATGTGGTCAGAAAAAACTTACTGGAGGTTTGATGCTGCCTTTCGGACCATTTCTCAAGTTCATTTATGTTTAGGAAAACATCCCTTAGATCACAATCCGCTGCTGTGGATTTCAAAATGCAGCTTCTGCCTGGGCACATAAAGAGTTCAAAGGAAGGGAGTTCCTTCCTGTGTTTGGGGTACATGATCTCTTTCTTGAAGCCCTGAGGTTCAAGCAGAGGAAGAAACCAGCCATGTTTATTTTCACTGCTGGGAATGAGTTGTGGTAGCTCAGCAACGAAAGCTGGAAATACAAAAGATAGGATGGCTGCCCACCCACTTTGTAAACCCAGCGCAGGTGGCTGAAAATAATACCTGAGCAAATATCACCAGTCACTTCTGAAACTTTCATTGTACGAACATTTGCTGTAGGTGGTTCACACATCTATTGGCGTTTGCTCGGCAAACAACCTGTGTTGGAACAAAAGAAAAAGGCTTCCAAGGAACAATTATGCATTAATTAACCTTTTAGATAATGTTATCAGCGTTACTTTTTCTGCCATTATGAACTGTAATGCTGGTCTCTATTTTAATCTTAGCATTGACACTACTTGTGTTTAAAAGTGGTGGATTGTTTCGCTTGTGTGTTTTGGAGACCCCTTAACAGCTTCCCCTTGTCCCCAAGTCTGCTTTTTGCAAGGGAGGAAGAGCCCAGTTGATCAGGTAGCAAACTGTGCGGTGTCTGTTCATCTCCCTGATTCTCCTCCAGGGATGTGGGCAACTTTTTAATATTTCTGGGTCTCATGTTTTCCTCTGTAAAATTGGAAAGCTCCATTATCCTGTCCTCTGAGGACTATAATATTATCCACAGAAAGATATGTATTGTGGATGCATATTTCTTCCTGTAGGTAGACTTTTTTCAAGTAAGGAATTCAGATTTTTGCAAGCTCTTTTTAAAATAAAAATTAATTAATATTAAGAGAATTGGCTCAGGGAAAAAGCTTTCCATACTGAAAAATCTGGCCTTCAGACTCACCATTCATAGGGTGGGTGTTTGGAGTAGGAATTATCAATTATATTTTTTCATAAAGAAAGGGGTCACAGCCTTTTTTTTTAGATCATTATGTCTTTCCCTGTTCAAGTTCAGCCTCAAGTGACCAGGTCTGAAGTGTGGGTCTGTCTAACATATTAATCAGCTCAGAATGCTTCATTAAGACCTTCAGGAAGAAAATTGTTTGCAGCTTGATTTTCAGAAGCCCACCAGCAATTTCTTTTAGCCCTCGTAGTTCAGCACAAAAGAGTCTTGACCCCTGAATAAGGCTGTGGCTACTTTAGGACAAATAAAGAATAGGAAGGTAATTTGAAACATGCTATTTAATTATTTTTGGGAAATATATGGCAGACACTTCAGAACATCTTAAAATTAGATATATTTCCTTGTAGTGCCCTTTGAGGTATTGCATTTTTGGGCCTGCCTAAAGTGACGAAGATCCCTGTAGGATCAAACCTTCAACTCTCTGTCCCTCCTTGCCTCCTCCACCAGAGCAGAGGTACTGGCCATGGTTTGGGGGTCCTGTGGCTGTACCCAGGATCTGAGGAGGCAGGAGCCTTCCTCCTTCTGCACCTGCAGCTACAGCTTTCCAAGCCCCTTCACACCAGGTCTATATCTGCCCCTCACTTGACTACAGTGGCCAAGGAGGACACTTCAGTGGAGGACCGAGCCAAGGCTCTTTGGTGCCCAGGCCAGAAATAATGAAAAGGCAAAAAACTTTCCCTCCTGCTCTGACTAGCACCGCATAGAGATATTCCCACAAGATGATGTTCTGCCTTTAAAATAACTTTGTTATGCATCTGCCAAATAGCCAGAGCTACGTGCTCACAGATGTGAAAAGCAAGGTTTTTTTAATAGGAGAAATACAGCTCCTCTGGGGATAATTTCATCTCCGTCCGCTGAAGCATTGCCTGTGCCAGTGTTTAGAGATACTCTCGCTCTTTTTAGATGAAGAAAAACTGGCTCCTCAGGTCCCTTCCCCCAAAGCTGAAAGCTCTTGGGAACGCAGGGCTCTTCTCCTCTAACTGATAAATATTTCAAGGTTTGAGTTTCCTTTCAAAAACACATTTGCAGAAGCAAAGCTTGAGCTCCAAACATGGTGAATCTCATTTCTGAGGTGATCTTCCCGCTCTGGTTTGACCCTTGGTGCTCTGGGAGGATCATGAGCCCAAAATGGTGGGCATGGCCCGTGACGCTGGCCAGGGAATCCAGTCTGTGGAGGCTCCTGTATCCTCGGCATGGGACACGTCAGTGAAGCAGGGAATGCAAGTGCTCCAAGGCATTGGGTTTGTACTCACACAGGTACTATGCTGGCAGCAACAACAGCCCTGAGAACTTCAGTAGCTCCATGGGGTTCTAGGGCCATGCTGATCACCATTACACACATTAGTGAAAAAAAAGGCCCAAAACATAGCAAGAAATGGTTCTAGCTCCACGGAGTTGTGATTTTTTAAAAAACATCATAATTAAAAATATACTGGGTAGTTATTATTTATTAGTAAATTAGAGATCAGATGTTTGTACTTCACATTTATATTTGTCTTGGTTGGTAAAGCTCTAGAACATGATAGTTTATGCTTCTCTTTTAACATATGTCTCTGTGACTACTGGAAATGCTCACTGTGGTAAACCTCCTCTGTAAAAGAAAACTCCTAAGGAGTCCTCAGGAGGGGAGCAGTGTGGTTTTTGAGACTGTTGCTAGTGGATGTTCCCTTTTCTTTGGAAGCCCAAAGTGTATGGGCTTTGCTGCATCACCAGCTTTTCCTAGAAAATCACATGCTAATAGTTGTGATGAATAAATTTTTTTGGTGGAAATTGTTACCTGACAGCACTGTTGCTGGCTGATGTTTCTGCTTCTGTTGGCTGACCCACATCAGCTACCTGTTTGAAGAGGGCTGTGTTTGACACGGTCATCCTGAAGACTTCACAGCAAACCTGGTCTCGGGGCCGTGCATAGATTCAGCAGTGGAAATCAAACCTCAGCTCTGCAGATCCTCTGTGGTGTCCCTCCTGCCCGAGCCACCACCAGTGCCCCCCCTTCCCTCGAAGCTGGGGGCTTTCTTTGGCTGTAGGTGGGGTTTGTGCCTCTGCATTGTTCCCAAAGTCCCGAGCCCTATTTACCCAGCTGGTGTCAGTTCAGCGCGCTGTTTGGCTTGCTCTGCAGAAAGATTTGCCTGAAAGGTTTGCATATTCCAAGGAACCACAATGATTAAGTACACATGAAAGAAAGCATTATGATGAATAATCAGGACATAATCAATGATACCCTTTTTGCATTATAAATGATGACGTTTATACTCAGCAGCTTTTAGGCAGAGCGTGGGTGTGACAGTTTGAAAAACAGCATATAGCATGGCATAAGACCTGTCAACTCTTAAAGGAAGTAATTAATGACCTGCTAAGCATGCAGATTTTAAATGTGTCAGTTATTTTTTTGAAATATCTCGAGAATAAAAAATTATTTGCAGTTTATCATTCTTATTAGTAAAAACTCAGAATAAGAACACACAAGTACAATGAGAAATAACACTAACTGTGGTGGCAAAAAAGTTTTATGCCCTTACCACTAAAAAAATAAAATCAAAGCTCCCTCTAAGATTCCTCTCACTCAATATCCTCTTCAGTGTACCACTTCAGAGGTAGGCAGCTTTATTTTTGTATATATGGACTAGCTGTATTTTAGGATATTGGCCTCAAGGCCAGAACCAGCTGTTTAAAACTGAGGCTCAAAAGAAAAACATGGATTAATTTGTTCTGCCAAATATCTGATTCTAATCCTGTAATATCTGAATTTGTGAAACTCTTCTTACAGGACTTGACTGGCCTCAGAAAAGGACAGGTTTCAATTTTGAAGGAAGTTTGATAAAGCTTCACTTTTCAGGTATTTTCAAGTCTTGGCAGGGAAGCAAGACACAGCTCTACCAGCGTCTCCTTGCTCTACTCCTGGTTGCACCTTGTTCTGCTACCTGTGGCTCACTGACCATTGCAACTCTGTAATTTTTTATATAATTTTATTTTTTGGCAACAATGCATACAAAATACAAAGTGGAAAAAATTATTCTCCACAGAAGACCTTTAAATACGTATTTCTACTTTGTGAATTAAGCAGGGCTTTTAGTTAAACTCTGCATTATGGGCTATGGTGCTTGTACCTAGTGCTGGAAGCTGATGGTGTGGAAACTACTCACCTCAGATGTGCTCAAGGGCAGTTTGTCAAGTCAAACTTTCATCTGCTGATACAATCCACTTTCTGGTGTGTGTGTCCTTTTAACAGAAATCCCTCTGAACATAAACCAAATGTCTCTGAAGTTTGTCTCTTCGTTCCCTCTCTCCACCAAACATTAACAAAGTCTTCCTCCTTTCCAGACATTCCCTTCTCCTTTGGAGATCGCTAAGGGGAATGTTGGGTAGATGGTGAGGCGTTGTAGGTGTCACTTCAGCCTCTACACTTACATTTAGCCTAAAATGACCATGTAACTGATTTTCTAGAATTTATTAGCATAAGCTGTCTCAAGTCTGGCTGTTTACAACATGTCCTGTTCTTATGAGACAGTTCTCTGCAAACCACGTTGTCCATTTTGTTTGAGTCCTTGTTCAGGTGGCTGTTCTGGTTGTATCACTTGATAGCAATGGTTGCTGCATCTGGTGTACGGATGTCACTTCCTTGGGAAGCCTGTACAATAAGGGGATCTTAGAGACTTACCATTGCATAAGCAATGTGTGGCATTGCCTGGGAAGATGTAATATAAAGTCCTCATCCAGTGCTGATTTACTTTGCCTGGACATATGACTTGAACTAATTCTTCCATTCCCTAAAATAGCCACTCTTTAGACCTTGTTTCACTGACCATTACTGTCCTCCTTTCTCTCTCTGATTTTTTTTTTTATTCTTATGCTCTCCTTCACATCTCTCAGTGTTATTTGTTTAATTTTTTCTTGCTTTTCTCTGCTCTTCCATAACATTTGGGACCTCATTATTCAATCTATACTTATCCATAGGTTCTCAATACTTTCTTTGCTCTTTTTTTCTTTTCATCTGCTAGTTTTCCTTCCTTAATTTCTTATGATTCTTCACAGTTTTCCCTCACATCCCCGTGGTAGTGTGGACTTCAGCATCTTCAGGGTCCTTATGCTTTGGTAGCCAGACCCCTTGTTGCTGTACATCCCCCTGTAGAGGATACCCAGACTGCATGTCTCTGCTGGTGTGCGGACATGCACTGTGCCTGCCTTGCCAACACCCTTAGAGGGGGAGCAGGGGGAACTGTAAGGTTGCAGCACCTGCAAAGGGAGGGAGGATGTGGGGGGACCTGGGGAGTCTGAAACGACCCATGAGAGCATGCAGGGGAGCCCAGAGTGGCTCCCAAGTGGGAGGGCAGCACTGATGAGTCGGGGCAATTAAACACCATGCTGATAATGCCAAATGCACTGGGGAAGCTGGGTAAGTTGTTGAACAGGGGAACAACCATGAACTCTTTCAGGGCTTTTGCACACATGTTTTTCCTTAGTGTTAGCACAGAAAAATACCCTATCCCACTGAGCAGTGTGCATGCCCTATGCTTGGAGGCCAGTGGTATCCCAGTGTGCCTGCAGGCACTCTCCTCCCAGATGGTTTGAAGGGAGGCTGTGATACGGAGGTATCTGCAGGCACAGGAATATCTGATCTCCTCATGAACTCATGGAGCCATCTTTGAGGGGTGGCACAGGCTGCCCACGGTCAGGGCTGGGGCTCTGATGAGGGTGCCCTTGGTCTGGGCTGAGGTCAGAGCAAAAGGTGTGGGTGGTCCCCCAGAAGATGAGATACTGGTGGTGTCCCTATGTATGAGGACCAACCTGGGTTCAGATCATCTATCCACCACAATGCTGAAGCACTGTTCTTGCTTGCTGCACAGCCCACATTGGTGACTGTAGCCAGTAGCTTCTGTGTCTGAATGTATGGCTAAACTCTATTCTTGCATCCCTTAAAAACGAAAGAAACGTACTAGATAACAAGTGAACTGTAACTGTAAGGAGGTTTCTGATGGTTGAAATAAACGCATGGGGTACTTCCAAATTAGTATTAGTGTATAAATAGCGGCATATGTAGAGACTTTCATCATCTCCCTCAAACAACACTATGCATTTGTGTTTTGGTACAGTAAATCTTACCTTTTATATGGTTTTGAAACCTGAATGTTTTCTACAAACAAGACACAGAAAAAGTACACTTTATTCTTTCTAATGACAGCTGGAATATAGAGTGAAGCTCAAGAGATTATAATTTAACAAAGACCATTTCCTAAGTGCTATCTTAAGACTGTGTTTACCCTGTACATGCATGATGAAAACTCATTTAGATGCTTTAATAAATGAAAGGAAAGAAAAAATGCACTGATATGGTGTTTGGAGCACTTTGTGCCGGGAATCGTAATCACTGAAAACTAACTTTAATCCTGGTTTTGAAATCAAAATTGTTTAGATGTCTGTCTTGTAACATTCGTGCGACCAATAATAGCAACTTTGCCATCTCATTGTAATAAGATTTCCATACAGATTAAACACGCACATCTTGCAAGGCTAGATGGCTATTTTCTTCTGAGGGCAGAAGAATGGATGCAGGTGTGCTTCTTAAGTCTTCTTCCATAAGTACTGTCTGGGGGGCAGAGCTGCCCTGGTCTGTCAGGACAGCGTGCTGTAACAGGGTGCCTCTGACTCCAAGTTTGTGTTACCAGCATGGCAGTTAGTTTATTAGTTTGAGTCATATAGAAGAAAAATACATTAGCAATAAAATAAAGGACAAAAAGTATGAAAGCAGTGGTGTCATAGAAAAGATATGATTTGATAAATATATTTCAGGGGCTTTGTGATGGCTGCTCGTTGTGGAAATATATAAATCTTCAACTATGGCAATACATAATATTAATGCAGTCTAAATTCCTCTCAGCTACAGACTAACCCAAAGCTCCACTGAGATGAATAAGAGCCTTCCTACAAATTTCAGCAGGCCTCATATCAGAATCCATATATCTGCACAAAAATAGGCGGGTGTGCGCCTTACACAGCAGAGAGCAAAACTAATTTCTTTGGGTGTTGGAAGACAGATTATATCATGTAGAATGTGAGCCAGAAGGCTGTCAGCTCTAGCTAGTGTATTATGACCAGCTCCTTAAATTCATAACTCTGTACGTTTGTAAGTTGCATCTTTCATCTAGTTACTATGTGCGTTGATGATCCTTATCAGGCTAATAAAATAACATTATTTTTAAAGATACAATAATTTTCATTGTTAACCCCTAGCAATCTCCATTCCTGTGACAGAATATGTAGTATGGTGGATACACCTAACCTAACTTCTTCTTTTTTTCTTTTTTTTTTTTTTTTTTTTTTTTTCTTCCCCTGACAATTTTGCTTCAGTTTTTGCGTGCTAAAACTTTTTGCAGATTTGTATTTAGAATTTTGTTTTGAAGCTAGTCATAAATAATTTCAGTTCGAGTCTGGCCTACTGGTCACACTGCTGTCCTTTCCACACTGTTTTTTTCAATTGTTATTTTTAATTCTGTTCAGCTGCGTTCCATCCAACATTTTTTTTTTTTTTTTTTTTTTTTTTTTTGTTTTGTTACTTCACCTGACAATTTTGCTTCAGTTTATATATCTTCTTGAAATTGCACTTTGGAAAATAATCCTCTGTAGGACCATATTCTATAGTTTAAAATAAAAACAATTTTATCCTATAATGTCACTGGCGTAATTTTACTTCAAAATAAGTACCTGCATCATTCTGTGTGGGTGTAGGCATGAGTGTCTGCATTGATATTAATATCACATTGCCACAAAAATATCACTGCCACAAAAGGCAGTCTCTGAGACTTCATTTTATTTAATACTTTCCAAAATCATATGCTTGAGCTTTTTGTTGAACAAAGTTGTGTTGCGTTTCTTTTCTCTCTATTCAACATAAATATTTATGGCTTTTCTCAGTCACCCAGGTTCACATTTGGTTTCTCATGTTAAACCATAGACAAGTCAACAGTAAAGTCCTCATCATGATCCGAGACCAGGCTGGATGGGACTTTGAGCAACGTGGTCTAGTGGGAGGTGTCCCTGCCCATGGCAGGGGGTTGGAACTCGACAATCTTTAAGGTCCCATCCAACTCTAACTATTCTATGATTCTGTGATTCTATGATCCTGGTTCTCTCTGAAGCTGATGGGGCATGCTCATTGGGATATATACTTCATATTTCCTTAGAATGTGTAGGTGCCAAGCACTGAAATCTGAACGAAAATACCAGGTACTTGCTTGAGAGATGACTTTGAATTCAATGGAGCTTCATAATTTTTTTTCTTGCCCAATGTTAGCAAATTAAAAAACAACAGCAAACCCTTCTGGGAATGTGTCTTAACAATTAGAGAATTCAGTGGGAATTCTGTACTGTGGTATGCTGTGCTAGCCTAGCCTGGCTTGATAATTTCACACATAATTTTCCATGCATTTAATTGCAGAGCTATGCTGTTTTGACTCATTCTAGTCTCTTTTGCATTGTGCTGCTCTGGGGCAATCATTAGGCTCTGTACTGACTGAAGAACCCTGTACTGGCTTCTGTGTCCAGCCTGATCTCTAAGCAACAGGTTGGGCTGGAAGGTCCCAAGGTCCTTCCAACCCGAGTTATTAGAGGTGTTTTTTTCCTCCAGCAGTGTTGCAGCAGAACATACTTAACAGCATAACTAGCTGTAAAATGTGACAACATTAACATACAAATCTGTATCCTGTTGTAGGCTTAAAGGAGTTAGCAGCAGTCTAGGGTGTCTCATCAATTGTTCCAAAAATGGCCGAACTTTGAGGAAGAAGCAGTGAGGAAGAACCAGCACAATGGATTCCCCTTGCTCTTTGGTGAGGAAAGAATGAAATGAAATATATCTTTCATTGCAAACCTTGTCAATGACATGTCAAACTGTAATCACAGTGGTATAATAACTGGAACATCATGGGCTAAGTCTCTGCTGAGCTCATTTAGAGCCTATTTAGAGCCTGTCAGTCCCCAATGACAGCACCAAGAGGATCCAAGGGAGACCAGCTTTCTAACTTTGTCACCTAACTGAGGTCTAACTCTTTGCTACGATGCCTAGAGCATTGTTTTCTGAAAAATAATGCTCTGGAGCAGCTCCCAGTTGTTGGTGAGAATATCCTGTTATCCCCTTTTTGGACTCAAGCATTTGGGAAGTAGTTTGGGCCCCACCAGGTGTTTTCCATTAGAAACTGAGGCTTGAATCAATGTCTTATGTCTTTGAATCAAGCAAGAGTAGCATCTTTGCAACAGACTCAAGACTTTTCTGACAGTGCTTGCGTTAAAAACTCACTCTCTCAGCTTTTTCTCTGCACCATGCTGCCACAGCTCCTGTTTGATGCTTCCCTGCTGCCTTCTTTGTTAGTTTTTCTGACTTTTTTCTGCTATTGCTTCCTTGAAATTTCTAGCAAAAGAGCAAGAGAAAAGCCAGCTCCGTTGACTGGTAGCCTAACCTCTTCTTTTCCTATCTCGAAACCAAATGCCTTTAAACCAGATGCTTTCTACTCAGGGCGAGCTCTATGCTGATGCTTGACCAACAGTGTTCTCACTCTTTTAGGTGCCTGGTTCCATAAATGAGCTTTTGCACCACCGATACTGCCTTGAGAAGGCTGTGCAATACATCTCTACTGTGTGAAGGAAGATACAGTCACCTGAGGAGCTTCAGCAGAAAGCCAATACTCCAGAAAAAAGCATAGTGCTGTGTTCCTTCCGCTAACTTGCACAATTTCGTTGTCCTAGGAGGGGAGGGAGACGATATTGCCCAGAAGGCTGCTGAGATGGTGTGGTTGCATGCTGCCTGGTGTGGTGGTGGGGTGGGAGCTCTGTCCAGAGCAATGGGAGCTACTATTCACATATATTGAGTTTGATTTCCAGACTGGGCATGAATTGATTTTGATGCCTAGGCTGGTGGTACTGTGGTCTCCATTTTGGTGGTTCTCTTCAAAGTGGGTCAGTTCAAATATCTTTTTTCTGTTCAGGTGAACTACAAATTAGGTCTGTGATGAACATAGGTTAAAAACAGAGGCTATATCACAATGACATTACAGCAGTGGATTTTCTACAACTCAGTTTGCAGAAATGATTCTGTTCTGCATCTGCTGGAAGCAGCAGTAACCATAGTGTGAAAAACACCACAATACCCTTGAAAACCAAATGAGGCCTCTCTCTTCTGAAGATGACAGTTGTGTCTATTTTTTTTTATGATGTCTTTTAAGGCCGCTAAATTGTTGTCTAATCCTTACCTCAGGGCTAAAAGCCTTTCAAGAGAACAAACACATGTAATATCAAAAAGGAGAGGTCTGTGCTGCACACTCTCCAAAGCAGCTTGTGTGCAGATAACTCTTCAGAGGTTGCATTCAGATGAGCAAATGTGACAGAATTGCATTCAGTAATAACAATATCCTCAATCAAAGGCATCAGCTGCACTCATATGCACTAAGCCTGACTTCTGAAGTCTTTGAAAGAATGAAAATTGGCACATGTGGACACAGCACGGCATTTGCAAGGAGGCTTGTGAATATCCTCACGTTATCAGAAAAGCATCTGCCTTGGAGAATTTGAGAATTTCACCTTTCTACCCCCCAGAATTACAATAATTAACTCATTTTTTTCTTTTCTGCATGGTTGGATTATATAATTTTGTGGCAGATATATTATTTAATGGGTAGATTAACAGAAAGTCTTTTATCTCATATACATGCTAATGGTTAGATTTCATAGATCTTAGATACTTCTTTTACCTGAATTTTTCAGTTTATTATACTTTTTTTTTGAGCCTGCTTTTTATAGTGAACTACCCAGGGGGATCTTCCAGCTCTCCAAACTGGAGTTTCATCTGTTCTGGCAGACTAGTCAGCCTTTGGTTTTGAGTAATCTCTGGGCAAAACCATAATATAAATGCCTAAGAATAACTTCCTCCACTTATTTAGATTTCTGGAGACTGGGGGCACTTGGATCCCTCATCAAGTGTGCAAAGATATGCAGAAGAAACCTCTAGAGCTCTTTTTCAGTGCTGGACATCAAGGCTGTTATACCAACTAGGATATCCAAGCAGAGAGCATACATGAAAGCACTTGTACAGCTGTGAGAAGGCACTTGAAAATGATGGGGAGAGCCCCTGTTGCGCGTCAGTGTGCTGTCAAAGCCCCCTGGTCCCACAGCAACAACGTCTTCAGATTTTTATTGAGGGCTCTCCACCCATGGCTGTGGAGGATGTCCCTGTGAAGAGCTGGGAGGCACTTCTGCAAGTGTTTTGAGTTGATCGGAGGCTTGGCTGCCGTCAAGTGTTTTGAGTTTTGAGTTGATCGGAGGCTTGGCTGCCGTCAAAAGGGCAGCAGTCCTGCTCTGCCCTGACCGTAGGCTGCTTCTTGTAAGGCAGGTGGAGGTCCACGATGATCTCTGAGATCAGACTCCAAACCTGAAGCGGTACCTGATTTGACCAAGTATGGTGTGTAGCTGGACTGCTGCATCCCCTGACTGCCTCTTAGAGATGCATTCCTGGTGCAGGTGCTCTTGACAGTGGATGCAAATTTGGTTTCTGATATATCCTGCAACCTTAACTGAAGAGTTGCTGTCTTGGTGAGCATTTTTGCTAGTAAAATTATGAGAACATATGTTCAAAAGGTCATAGGAAATTAATTTAAATAGTAAAATGAATTTTCATAGGAACTTTCTATTTCATTCATCTAGAATTAAAAAGATATAATTATTTAATGAGTTGCCCCATGTGGCCTGGAACAAAAAGCTCCACATGAAATAGGTGATAATCAGGCTATGTATTCACCTTTAGAAATATATATATAAGCCACATCATTTGGGAAAATCAGCGCTTTGCCCATGGTGGATGGAGGGTAATGTGAGTCTTTGGAACAGACCCTAAATATCTTTTCTGTCTTGCCAATGCAATGCCTGAGTTTAAGGATATCCAGTCCTCTGGCATAAGGTGTCTTTGACCTCAACTCTTCCACACAACATTTACAATCTGACCTCAGACCCCTTTCCAAGATTTCATTTTTCTCCCAGGCTGTCATTTTTTACACCTAGATAACAAAAGAGATGACATGCATGAACAAAATATACTTCTAGCAACAAAGCTTTGGAGAAGCTGAGGGAGCAGAAGCTATTTTGGGAACAATGTGCAGGTTCCTTAGTTCTTTAGGGGAATCTTACTTGCAGGTTGCTTAGTTCTTTAGGGGAATCTTACCTGTGACTGAGCAGTTTGTCTTGGATGGGTTTGGAAGCTCGGGGCTGGACTGTGGGTGACCCATGGAATGGAGGAAGGCAAGACAGAAAATTCTCTCCTGTACCCCACTAGGCTAGCAATCTTGTGATGTCGGGTATGTTACTACTGAATGGTTTTGTTTTTCGTTCTGCAGAGCAATAAAATATGCCACAGTGAAAAAATTTTGGACTTCTTTTTCTGGCTTTCTGAAGCTACGCTATTTGGGGGTTTTATTTCCAAGCTTTTCCTGAAGGGGAACAGAAAATTTCTTTTAAAAAAGCCCTTTCTTTTCTCTCCTTTGCCTTGTCTCATTTTTCAGGTGAGAGTGTGGAAGGGTTTGTATCACTGGCCCATCCTTTGCCACCATGTCCACTTCACCTGCAACTGGTGAAGTTCTGGGTTTCTCTGGGTGCAGATCTGCATGGTTTCAGTCATGAGACATTCATTCTTGCCTGATGATATTGGGGCCACCTGAGCTTTTAGTGTAGTTAATGCTACCCCTAGACATCTCCTGTGTGTTTTTGCCACATAGACAGGTGGGACCTACATGAGTGATGGACACAAAGATGGCTCTGCTCCACTCTTTGTGGCTAAACCTCCAACATCCAGGAATGCAGTAGGGAAATCAAGCCAGGAGGGAAGAATTTGGCACACGCTGGGAGAAAGATATTCCCAGTCCGGCTCCCTGTGACTTCCTTGAGCTGGGATTTTCCAGAGTTTGCCCTAGAGGACTTGCTGCTTGTTTTTCAATTCCTCCTGGTAGAGCCATCCTTGAAAGGTTATTATCATCTGAAAAACATTAAATCATCCCAAACAAGATGCTGTAATTCTGAGCAAAGAGTTGTATACGTGGGGCAGTATCCAAGAAGGGCTATTTTGTTTTAAATTTGCATCCTATCGTAGTTGGGATTAATTTTTGGAACTTGACAAGGTCTTAGGTCTGTGGTCATGTAACAAATTCAGAATCAGGCTCCAGAGATTTATATCTGAAATTGCTGACGTAGACAGTCACAAATTTGCCACTTTTGTCTTTTTGCTGGTAATTTGTTTACACAAGGAATTGTACATTTTTCCCTACGGGTCTTTGATAAAGTTAATATGGGAAACAGCTGGTCAGTGGAACTGGTTAAAAAAAGCAGAAGAAAGTTTTCTGCCTCCATTTACATTTTCCATCATATAAAAGCAATATTTAAAAACTAAAAAAAAAAAAAAAAAAAGTTCTGAAGTTCTGCTGCTTACCTATAACTTCAACACCCCTGCACAGTTGGAGTAGTCACCATCTGTTAAACATATTGCTGAAAGCATCTTATTGCCTATGTTTTAATAGGTTATATATTAAATTGTGAACTCCTAAATAAAGATACAGCATAGTTCTCAGTCCAAGTCATGGAGATCTCAATGATTCTACAACAGCACTGCTGTTTAAAAGGAAGGTTCAATACAGAGATTTTTTATTAATGCATTACAAATCCAATAATTTCACATTCATTTTTTGACCCATTTGACTGTGTGGGACTTTGGAAACTTTTTTTTTTTTTTTTGGAGAGAGTTTTCTCTCAAAATTTGAATGTTGATTAATGAAAATGGCTGTTTTAAACCTAGTGCATTTTATGCAGAATGAAATGATTTTTAGCTAGAACAAAACCTTGATGAAACGAGAGCATAAACCCAGTGTTCCAGCTTACCTTCAGGCTCAGACTTATGTATGTTTAGGAGCTCACTCTTAATATTATCCTGCATTAGCTTGAGCTGGTCACTAGATGTTGCTAGGTATCTATGTTAGTAGTCATTTTGGCTGATTTAGCTATACGGCTTTACAGGTATAAGAGGATATTACTGTCTGTAAAAACTTGGAGTTATTTCACTCACTTTATAAATGTTATCATTAAAAAAGCCCCCACCTTCATGATAAAGCTGTGTCTTCCCATATTAATGGACTCTACTGAGCAAAGCCTATACTCCATGGCCCAAATTTGAATTTAAATTTTAATGCTTTAGATATTTTGGGAAATGTTATTTTCCCTGTGGAAGCAAGGATTTAGGCAAATAGCCCTTGTCACTTAGGACCTGAGCACGGCCCATGAGGAGCAATGGGCACGACCTTACTCTGCCTCTGCAATGCAGCCAGGGGACCTCTTGCCTTCATCCAGGCTGCTGGAGAGTCAGTTATTCCTCCTGAGACTTTTCTTCGTGGCTTCCCAAGTAAAACATAAGTTTTATATTCCTAGAATGTGACTGCTTCCCAGTACTGCTGGATAAAAGCAGTTATACTTAAATATGTACAAACTAGGTGTACTGAACAGTCTCTTTAATTGCTGATCCCTACTGTTTAGAAAAGGGATTTTGCAAGGACATAGCTGCTGTTCGTGTATCAGGAGGATTTTGGGCTAATGGGTTACAGAAAAAACAAAAGGGTCATCACTGTTCTCTACCTTGGAGTCACCAGATACCTGTGGAGATAATATTAAGGTACTCCCCGAACAAAAATGCTCCTCAAATCTTAGTCAAAGCTTAAATCTCAGTCAAAGTTTAAGCAAAGCTTAGTCTTTCATATAATAACTCCCGTACCATTGGACTTACGTATGATAAATATATATAATACATATGATTTTTTTTTTAATTACTGAGACATGTCCTTTTCTTGAAATATATATAATACATACAATTTTTTTTAAATTACTGAGACATGTCCTTTTCTTGAAATATTTCCCATATCAACAGCTTGTATACAAGTGACATGTCTTGAAATCAATAGAGTACTTCAGTGAACAATAATTAATCAACAGAACTATGTGAAAGTAAATTTTATTTTACCAAAAATGTTGACTTTTTAATTTTAAAATTAATACTGAACTGGAGATGAAGACATACAACTTCAGGGAAAATTACAGAACAATTTAAAGAAATTAGGAAGTGTAGAGTAGAGCATTTATGTAAGTAATTTTGGATTAAACACAGAAACAAAGATTTACCAGTTAAAATGCCCACATGTTTTGCTTAAATGTACTTGAATGTTTTCTGTCAAAAACAGTGATATTTTTCATAATGTGTATATTCACTGTGGGTGGAAATCCTCCAGCCAAACTTTGGCTGTCTCAAGGTTCAGGGCTTAATCTAATCCAGCAGTTCAGCCTCCCCAGTGCTAGCAAATGTGATTCATCCCATCCTAGGAGAGGTGACTAAGATCGGGAGGATGAATTCACCTGGGCACCTGCCTGTCTCTGTTGACTATAGAGGAAGCCCAAATGGCTGCCTCACTAAATGTCTAACTTCTGGAAGGCTGAAATTAGCTGAAGTGAGGCTGAGTCTTTCTATTAAAAAATGCCAAGGCATGTCAGTTAGTGCTTTTCTTTCATTCTTACATGTTCTCATGTTGAAAACATTGAAACAAAATGTTTTGCTCTTTTTCGATGAGTATGTTTCCTAAAACAAGAAATACCTGAGTGGTAATTTGCTCTCAGGGGTCAGGTAAAGGAGAGAAGAAAAAAAAATAAACTACTCTGACCAGGGAAAATTGCAAAAGGCAGGAGGGAACTTGGAAAGGAATGGAAAAGAGAAGAACTCTGAGGAAACCTTAAGAAGAAGCAGAAAATACCTGGAAGAAATCTGAAAACTTCAAATGAAATGCACTTTTTCAATTAAATCTGTCTGATGAAAAAGAGGTTATCTTTTTTTTCTCAAAACCAGCTATTATCAGAAAGAGCTTGCTGAATGAGGCTATCTGAATCTTTTAATTTATCACTGTTCTTTACCTTAGAAATATCATTTGTCTCTTCTTTCCTGTAGTAGAAAGACAGTTTGTTTGAATCAGTCTGAAAGGCAAGAAAAATCTGAAAATACATTCTTCTAATATTTTTTTTTTAAGTCCATGGTGTACAGAAGTGCTAAAGACCAAGAAACTAGGAAAAAGTATGTATTATAGGGCTGGTAATCCCAGCATTCATGGGACTGGTAATCCCAGCACTCAAACACCAGTATGTTTTCCTTCACAGGGTTTGATAATGCACACTCACATTGCTCTGATTTTCTAGGGGTACTGTAAGCTAATATGCTTTGCATCCCTCGTGGGAATCTCAGGCTCTCTCTTGTAATTGAGTCTGAGACCCTATTCAGCAAAAGATTCCCTAAAAAATAGCCACTTTGCTCCAGGACTTAATCTAGGGACAACAGTTTCTCTTCCACTGCTGGGAGAAAGGGAAACAGTGTTGACTGGCATTTGTTTTCAGCCTGTAATCTGTGGATGTCTGTGGATTTCTGGTCTTTATTTTAAGAGGTCTGCTAAAGGTAACAGAATCCATCAAACACAAACAACTGAAAGACTTTGGCCTATGAAGTTTGTAAACTAGTAAGCAAAGTAAGGAAACATTTTTTCTCTTACATCCTCTTTTCCCCAAGCCAATAAAGAGCCTATAAAGGTGGGGTTTGTCATATATTTTTTATAGCTTTTATATACATTAGTCATCAGTTGGGTGCATGATGCTTTACAAAGTTGCTGCTGCTTTTTTCCTTGAGCACAGGGGTTAGTCCCTGTTGGGGACATGAATCCCCCACTGGCAGCCTGGCCCAGGGTGACTCTGGCTGCAGGCCCACAGGGCTCTGTGGTGCAGGTGGAGGGGAGCCATCCTGCTCCTTCCCACTGCAACGCCAGCAGGTTTCTAGTCTCTCCTCTGCCCAGGGTCCCCACTCCCCTGGTCCCTCCTCCTGGTGCTCCCTCTCTGGCTTCACCCAACCCTTTCCAAGACGGAGGGAGGACGGGGGATTCAAGAGGATGCCCCAGGGAAATGTCAAAATTTTCCACTTTGCTCTCTCTGCCTGTCCTATTTCTTGGCTGCCCAGTGACTGTCCCCTGCCCGCATTTCCAGACCTCACATTTCCCTGCTTCTGAGGGTGGGGAGGAAGAGCTCAGCAGCTGGGGCAGATGCTGTTGTGTGCTTGGGTGATTGCTGTGCTGTAGCAGCTCATCTTTTCCTACAGTACAGCTGACAGGTTGTTTGCTCTTCCCTTTAAATATATGCTTCCCAAAATTGCCGACCATAACATTTTTTTTCTTGGCCTCCTGACTCTTTGGTGCACCCACCTTTGTAAAGCTGCTTTTCTGCAATAAGTATCCTATGTGTAGCTGTGCCTACATGATATTTATACTGCTCTTTAAAAAAAAAAATATCAAAGGAGGAGTAAGACAAAAGAAAAATTCCATTTGTAACTAAATTTTGCATGTATGGAGAGAAGTCTATGGATTCAAATGTGTTAAGTATCCACACAGTTAACAACATGTCACTTCGTGAGAGAATTTTCATAATTAATGAACTGGTTCAATTTGCTCTGCCGCTTGACTTTGATTAATACATTTTTGAGTGTTCCCACTGGGACTCTGTCCAGTTTGTTTAGTAAGCTCTTATGTCTATATCCAGTTCATGTGTATGGATCAAAGTGTTGGCACCAAATGCTGGCAATATTAGCCTATGGTACAGCCATTCTGACTCCACTTAAAAAGAAGATAGCAATATATCTTAAATCAAGTTCTTTGTGACTTATTTAAAAAAAAAAAAAAAGAAAAAAGGAAAGAAATTTCACACTGTATTGTGTAGAAATGCTGTGATTTAAAAGTTCATCTCACGCAAGCTTTGCCAATTAAAGAGGTATTTATCAATCCAGACAGTAATTGTGCAGACCCAAACTGGCAATTTGTTCAATATTAAGCACTGAGCTGCAAAACTTCCATAATTAACAAACCTAACAAACGTTACCCTTCTTTGCCCGGCTGCTGTGATGGTGTTGCACATTTATTTTGCAGTTATGCTCCCAGTACAGCACAAGGATGTGCATCACGTTTTAAAAAGGGGTTGAACCCTGGACTAATGGAAGGAATGAGGAGGGTGAGCTCCATGGTGTGCATTGCCTGGGGCAGGGGCTGCAGCAAGCAGTACAGGGGGCTGCTCCATGGGGGTGTCCCCATGGGGGTGGTGGAAGGGGTGGCTGCCATGTATGGCTAACCCTGGGCTCTTCCAGAGCCCCATCCAAGGACGTCTCTTCCCTCTGCAGCTGTGCCCTGGCTCCCACTGGGCAGCCTCCTGGGGCTGAGAGAATCTCATTTCATGTCTGCCTGAACAGGACAGTCTGACGAAGAACAAATAACTCACAGCTTTGGGGCATGCGTTGACTCCTTGCTTGGTTGGGCTACTAATAACCTGTAGCCCAAGAGGATGCAAAGGGGGCACATGTTGCAGGTATGAAAGTTTCTTTTATAGTGAAAGCTCTCGCATAGCCAGGAAAAAATCAGTTCCTTTGCTTTTCATCTTAAAGAAGCTTGCTAAATATTATTTACCTCCCAAATGCCATGGGGAGTGTTCCGTATTTAGTGTAGGTGTATAAACGTCGCTGTGCCTAATTAGCATTAATGAGTATGTTGTGGAAAGAGGAGGTTTTGCCTTGTACTGCAGAGGGCCGTTGCCAGTCTGTGTGTTAACTCAGGGCTATCCTAGCCTTATTTTGAAGGCTGTCATGTGGTTCTGAAGTACTTCTCTGGCTCTGTTTCGTGGGATAAATGTCATCCCCAGAGAACTGGAGGCATGAAGAGGATCAATGATAGTGTCGGAAAGCCCCAAGAGAAATCTTTTGTAGTAAGAAAATATGAGAAGGCTCAAAACAAGTTTTCAGTGAATGCTGTGTATATAGATCCACATCAGCTCAGGACTTCCAGCCCGGTGCCCTTGGCTCATAGCACTGTGCTTCCAGATGACGGCAGTTGGAAAAGCATATCTTAAACCTATAGGGTTTAAATTAACTAGAGAAATTCCCCTGAGCTCAATCTCTGCTTTCCCTGGGGGTGACGGGGACCAGGCAGTTAATCACCAGCAGTAACAAACTGTCATGCCTGCTGCCCTGGTTTTGTTCAGATGTTATAAGGCTGAATGGTATTGGATAATGGACAATGGGAGACAAGCTGATGGAAACACAGAAAACACTGGCAGATTTAAGTGCACATTGTTTAGCTACTAGTAGGGGAACAGCCTCAGAAAAAATGTATTCTTTTCAACTTTTCCCATGGGTTTCCTGCTCCCATAATACTCCAGTGGGTTTTATAGCTGTTTATTCCCTCGCTGTGAGGATGCCAAAGCCGTGTTTGTATCTAGCAGCTCCATCGGCAGCATTTCTCTTACCATTGATGTCTTGTCATTTAAGCACTTGCAAGCAGTCTTTGGCCCAGCAAAAATAATGTATGCAACATATGGCACATGGCAAATAACCTCTGCAAATAGCTTGCGGGGATGGGTCCTTGTTCACTCAGTACTTTCAGTCATGATGTTATCTTCATTATATACATTACAGGTGACTTGCCAGCAAATTATGACTTGGTTAATTGTCATTTTCCTCTACCATCTACTGAAAGAACTGTAAAACCAAACCACTCATTAAATTAAGCACTCTGTCTAGCATGGTATCCACACAGATTTGTCTACCAATAGTTTAGACACTTGAGGAACTCCTTCCTTTTTAAGCCCTTGCCTGTCAGCAGCTTTCTCTTCTTCTGAAAAAAATGGAGCTACTCTGATAATGTAAGAGTGAGATATAGTTCCATGTGTTCAAAGCAGTGTACAATATAAAGCAGTCCATTCAGCCTGTGCTGATTTTTTTAACCTTCTTTTATATGGAATATATACAAGTACTGAAACAGAGCGCAGGAAAAAAAGTGTTTTCTCTTCTTCAGTGTATTTGATTTATGTGTTTGGCAGATATTTTTCAGGGGTCCATTTTACTCTTTGCACTAACTATTGATCAGCCAGTTGGTTTCTCTTCTTCTCTGCCTAATTTTCGGTAGTATGGGATGTTAAAAAAATGAGAAAAACTGAGAAAAACATAGTGCTGACAGGAGGACTCAGAATCTGATGCGAGAGGTGAATGAAGTTAAAGCATGACTTCTTTTTAACTAACTGGCTAGATTTCAAATGACTATTCTGCTTCTAGCAAATCCCCACAATAGTGCATGGGCTGTAAAGGACTGGCTGCCAATCCAGCAGCAGAGCCAGGGCTGCGAATCTGGGCTGCCATTTCTTGGTTGTTACTTTTCTTCTCCAACAACTGCAACAATCTCACAACTTCGTTTGGTCTGTCTGCATTGGAAACCATACTTTCTGGAGGATGCCACCTTTTTGTTTTTCTGCTATATCGGCACACCTTCTCCCCAGCAGATTTTTTTTCAGCATTTTGGCCAGTGACAACCTAATTTGGCAGTGGAGAAGTTTCAGGAGGTGAAGGCCACTAGGTCCTTGCCTTTATGATTTAGCTCATTAGAAAAAAGTAAGTAAACCCAAAGACTGCTGTGCTGCTGTTGAGTATGTAGCAACTGTTGCTTATTTGATGAACTTTGGGATACCTATGTGGCTCTTTGTGGGGAACAGGGGCTGTGAGGAGCCCAGTTGAGGGACTGCACCATGTGTCCTCCATGACGTCCATGTTAAGTGCATGAAAATTTGATGGGTGCACATTCCAGGTATTGTCTCAACAGAAATCAGTTATGGTTGAATTACTTTGATTCTTTTGTGGCATTTATCACAAATCCTACACCCGTTACATGCCCTTATTCCAGGCATACCAAAGGCCCAGCTCTGGTCACAGCTTGGTCAGTGGCCAGCCCCATTCCTAAAGTGGATCAGTGCTGGATCTGTCTGGGCATGTGTATCTGCTATTATAATATATAATATGTATAATATATAATAATATATTACATATATTACATCATTATTATAATACCATAATTAAATGCTAAAAAATCTGATGTAGGATTCAGTGCTATTGTCACATTTATGTAGGCTCTTCCTCCAAAAGAAAACATGAGGGCTCAGAGGACATAAGGTTTTAAAAGGGGGAAATACCAATATATTTAAGAGAAGAGGAAAATTGGCATCAGTGACTGGAAAAGCCAATGAAGTCCTGGAAAGAAAATTAACAAGGCTGCTGTCTTTTCTGATACAAGAAGCAGAGAAGGAGGAGGGGAGCACAAATTAAACTAGCAGATGGAGGATTTACAGTCAACAAAAACATCCCAGTGCAGTGGTGTGGGGTGAAGTTGTGGGGCTCACTGTCACAGAGCAGTGGTGAGAGTAGGAATTTGCTGTGTTTGAAGAGGCAAACGGGTTGAACAGGCATCACCTTCGTCCCAGTCCCCAAACAAGATCCTGCTGACCCATAGGAAGAAACACTTGCTGGATGACTCAAAAAGGGGCTCTTCCCCCTGTCTCAGACAGGAACAGTTAAAATTCCTCTTTGTGCACCTCTGAATTTGGGCTCAAGTAGTGAAGCATCCTAACTGATTTAGATGACCAATTCTTTTTTGTAATTAATTCAAACACTCATGTAGTGCCATTGCTTACATCATAACATGATATTATTGTACTGCTTAAGCACCTTTGTTATGCACCCCAATGGATTAGCAGTGTGAAAACAGAGGAAAAAACCATAGTCCTTATCCCCAGAAGCGCAGTTTCCAGTTCAATCTAATAAGGGTCTTACTACTTCAGGGAAAGCAACATGTTAACTTAGAAAATGCTGTGCTAACTTTTCTACTCACAGAAGAATGTGCGGAAAAAGTAGTGTTTGATCAAAACAGGATCTGTCACTGTCATCTGCTAATGAAACACTGTGATTGTCATTCTGTGTTTCCAAGAATAAAGGAGAAGGACTGGTGCTATTTCCCTGCTTCTTACAGAACACAAAGGTCAGTGACACGCAGAAAATGGCATTTCATTAACTAGACATTTGTATTATAAACATTATTCCCAGGCAAGCAGGAAAGTCCCAAAAATCTGAGTCACTGGTGTTTGAATAGATGTTTTGTAAGGCCAAGCGCAGACCTTTACAAATAAAGCATTGATGGAATAAACAGTCACTTTGTATCAAAAAGGGAAAGTTTTCTATATACACATGCAGTTTGCATAGAATAGTGCCATGATTTAGAAGCTTTTTTAAAAAAATTTTTAATCCTGTCAGGAGACTCATTCTGTCTAACCAGCTTGTTAACTGGTTGCTAGTCTAAGATGTACATTTTCTACTGGGCCAATGTATGCCTCAGGTCATACTTGTGCCTAATTTATAACTTCTTAACCTTCCTTCCTCTTGATCTTAGTTATGATCATGACCCTAAAACAATAGTTTTGAGCTACTGCGATGATTCAAGACATATCCAGTGTATGAGAAGGAACATGGATGAGTCTCAGGTCTTTAAAACCCGAAGGCAGTTTTTTGTTGCTTGGAAAGTCAGACCTCCCTGTGCCCTCTGACTCCAGGCAGGTTGTTTTCCATGTGAGGCTTTGCTGAAGACACTTTATATTGAACACTTGGATAAGATTACTCAAAAACTCAGCAGGTACAAACATGGGATTCTCAGATGTTTGCCTTACCCCACCGGGCTAATTAGGGTGCAGGACTGGGAAGACAGATCCAGTTGCCATTGCACCCTGCTCAGCTGCTGGTTTGCTGAGGTACCTTACGTTGGGCTCCTTCAGCAGCTCTGCTTGGCTTCCTGCTCCTTCATCGCTCTTGCCCTTGCTGTGGATGCAAGCAGAACCTCTGCCCTTGCATTCACACACCACCTGGTGTCTTCTTGCCTAAAGTATCCTGGAGTGAGGCTTACTGCAAAGAATAAAAAGCTAAAAAGAATTGGAAAAGTTCCTCTTGCCTCCTTTTTTGCAGTGCCTTTATTTTCCCTTGTGCCTATGCCCTGAGGAAGTCAGCCTGATTCTCCGCTGCCTTGCCCAGTACAATCCTTGTGGTTATGGAAGAGGAGCACCAAGAGAGCTTTGGTGTCAACACAATTTTGCTGCGGACAGATGTGTTGTAGCAGTAGCAGGGATTTGTACCCTCCCCTGCAAGATGTAGTGGCCAGAATTTCCCATTATTTTCTTGAGAATAGGAAAATGCTTCTCCTATTGAAATCACGAGGATCCTGAACTCATGAGTCCAATCCTGCTCTCATTTGAGACTGAGAAAAGGGGATCAGAGAGAAGAGCAGCAGTGTGGGGAATGAAAGCTCTTTGCAACTGCAAAACAGCTGACAGCAGCAGATGAAAATATGTGAAGAGGCAAAAGAACATTAGGTTATAAAAGCCAGATTTAATGTTGGAGGACTTAAAGTAAACTGCATTTCACCATTATTTCATATTTATTTTTCTTCATGTACCCCAGGAGGGTAAATTACAGAGGTACTGCAAGAACAATTAGTTTCTCTGGTAGATCAAATAGGAAGAGTAATTCCTGCAGGGAAATCAAGAGTAGCATGTGCACGTATGATTCCTGTATTGGGACTTTAAATGTCGGGGGTTTGCCTACCCACCTGCGAGGACAGCATCAGGAGGTTTGAGGGAAGCATCCTGAGACCAAGCAAGATGTTCTGCTTTTTCTATCATGGGAGAGTGTCTCTTCTTTCCTGTTGGTTGGTTTCTTTAATTAATCTTTAATGATAGCAGAGGTTTTGCTTTTGTATATAAAGCTAAAGCATGTAAAAAGTTATTGGGGTCCTACAGAGATATAAACAGATACTTGCCAGTCAATCTACCTATCTTTCTTTTTTACATGTTTATACTATTCAGGAACAAAAATAACACCAGGCCCACAAGTGGCTGCTAAAAAGACATTTTCCCAACACTGCTAATGGGAAAGTGTGCTATGGGATGTGGTAACAACCCAAATAATAACAAAACAAGAACAGCCTATTTGCATGGATTTCATTTGCTTGCCTTTTGCTTGATTGGGCAATTTGAGACCAAGATTTTAGGCACAACTTCAATCGGACAAGAATAAAAATAAAAGCTCCTATCCAGAGGGCATGAGCAATTAAAGACAACTGTGGGAAATGTTATTTGCAGAAGAACATTTCCTTTCCTTATAAAGTGTGCTGAAGATGAGAAAGGGCGCTGTGTGAAAAGACAAGAGTCAGATGACTGGAGATTTGGAGTATGTGGTTCCTCTTCCAGGTGAATTACTTCTCTGGGCTCCCAGAGGCTCCCTGCTGTTTTCCTTGGTACTCTTAGGTGCTGGCCCTCATCATGACATGAGTTAGCTGTGTTGGCAGGCACCCAGAAAAGAAAGGGGCTAGTGAAGATAGTCTCAACTACCTTTGCAGCTTTCTAACTTGCAGGTACCTGGCATGAGCTTGAGCACTACAACGATCTGCATTTCAGGGCATTTTCCCCATACCGCAAAGTGATTTTGACAAGATGATGATGTACCCATCTGTCTTTTTTTCCAGAGAGGAGAGGGCACTGGTAATGTCACATCTTTACCTCCCCAAGCTGGGGGACCTGTCCTTGCTGCTGGTCTCTGTGTCAGCTCCTTTTGCAGGGGTCTGCCTCCTTTCCTCAAGGTAGGACACATGGACATGGCCTGGGGACACACTAACTACTCCTTGTGTTTCTCCTGAGCCCTTGGAAACCTTCACTCCCCTCTGCTTCTACCAGGGCGGGTGGTCGTGCACTGTCCTGAGACCTGTCCTGGTGCACGCTGCATGTAAGGCAAAAGATTCAGTTTACTCTGAAGTGCAAGAGATGAAGGAGTATTGCAAAACACTGTGTGGTCAGAAGAGGAACAAAGACAAAGATACATCCAAAGAGAGACAGCCTGGGGAGGGAAGAAGAGGAATGTGGAAATCCTGCCTGCAGGTCCCTGCAACAGCAACTGGCCGAAGGTGAGAGCCGATGCAGGGGGTTAGGTGAAGGTACCGTCATCCAGAGGAGGAGGCAAAAAGTGGACGTCGGAAAGCTGTGCAGCCTGTGAGGTTGATGTCCCATTGTGGAGAGTGGTGTTTGGCACACGAGCACCCTGCAGTTTTGCAGTGCTGTGGTGTCTCCAGGCTGCAGCTCTACTCGCCATGGTGATTGGCAGGTTTCTGTGCTGTTTTGATAGGACTGGCAAAACAATGTGTCCTTGGCTGCTGATCTCACTAGACATGCCCAGGGTGCCTTGCTGCCCACAGGTGAGTTATTGCACCTCTCTTTTCTCAGCTCAAAGCCTGAGGGTGCTGCATTTCATCCCTTACCTTGCAACATTTGCACACCACATGAGTGGATGAACATATGATTTTAAGCAGTTACATTTATTTCAGAGTGGCCTGATGCTGTGTTTTAAAGACTTTTGATGGATGCAAGCAGGTGAGCTTTCATAACATGTCTAGAAATAAAAAAAGTCCAAGTTAAAGAGAACAGAGTGAAAAGGCATCAATGGTGGCAACTTTGTGATCATCTGCAAGAGTGTGTGTGAATCACTATGGAGTGAGGAACTCCCTCCACCCCACATGAAATAAACCCCTGTGCTCCTTGATGCAACGACCATAAACACCTCCTATCCATGCTTACCACTAGCTGTTCAGTTTGACCACATCTCCATGAGCACTCACAACACACGTGCCTGCTACATACTTTACTGGCATCAGTCTCAGCCCTGTAGGAGGGGATGGGATGGTGCCCAAACCTTCTCTTGCCCCTCGTGTCTGCTCATGTCTTGCCCTGGGCATGTTTACTGGGATTTCCACTTTCTAAAACGAGTACTGGGCAACAATCCCCCTGTTATTTATGTAACCTTTGTGCTTTCAGATGCTTAGGCTAAAGGCAGGATGGAGCTTTTGGAGGTACTGCTGTGATGTGAGACGGTACCCACAATTCCGGCAGATTGTATGGTAACAAGGAGGTGGCTAAAGTTGGACCCTCTCATCTCTGCTGTGTATACTGCTCAGCACAAGGGGCCATTTCAGGCAGCAGGAACCCTCTTTGTCATAGAGTGAAAGAAGCAGTCCACTGCAAATGGTTTTAGAGGAAAGGCTGGGCTGTATGGAGAAGACTAGCTTTGTATGAAGTCCCATCTGCCAAAAGGAGATTTTCCACTCAAGTCAGCTCACTTCATTGTTGTGATTCCATGAGTGAAATTGTCCTGGGGACAAGTTACCCTTTGAATATACACAAGAAAACACGGCTTGGGATCCTTCTTACAATACTGAAGTAAAAAGAATTGCTTTGTTATTAAGAGTATTGTTTCAGGAAGCAAACAATGGGTAAAGAATATGTCCTCCAGGTAGGTCTGTCTCCTTGATAGATTAGCCAGTTTGAATGGCATTTCTCTCCAAGCTTGAGTTCCTTCTAACAGTGCAGGGGAGAAATTTTATTCCTCTGTGAAGGAAAATGAGCTCTTGTCATAAGGAGTTTTCTTCATTTGGGGAAAGAGATCTTTGGAAAGGTCTAAAGCATGATATGGGATGAAATTGTATGCTCACTATGGAAAAACTGGTTTGTACAAAATATAGCCATGGCATGTTCCTTCATACTTCATAACTTCAAACTAAACCTAAGCTTGTTTTGAATCCTTCTGCCACTTAGTCTTCCATTTTCCTAGATCTCTGGTTCCTGCCTGTGAGTGGAAACATATGCCATGATGGAGGAAAAATGGCTCTCACAGCATCTTTGGACCATCTTCAACAGAAAGATTCACAGGAGAAAGTAGGTCTAAAAGATCTTCAGCCTTCCTTTCATTCACATAAGAAACTAAGGTAGATGCAGTGAAAGTTTTGAGCTTTCCCTTGTTACCATTTCTCCTTTTTAAAAAAGAATAGCTGAATAATAACTCTTTGAGTTGAACCCAGGCAATGTGGAGGTTCTGCTTGTGGACTGAAAATGAGAAATGAGCCAATGAACAGTTTTCAGTTTCCTTTGGTCAGAATGATTTATCTCTGTGAGTGTAGGAGTTTTCTTGATTTCCTGATTCATTGCTTCTATCTATGAGGTAGAAACCTTGTAAGAGGTTTCACAGTGAAACACTAAGTAAAATTTAATGTTTTGGGTTTTATCTTCAGGGCACTCAGTCACCTGGACACAGGTTTTCTAAATGTCTACTTAAACCCCTGGGAGGCAAACTGCTATGAAGGTCTTTGTGAAGATGGAGATTTTTGCCATAAAGCGGGATTAATGTTTTTTTCAGGGGCTGTTATGAGACAAAACCACTGCAAGAACTGAGAATCATCCTGGGCTTTACTGTCTTTCATTCAAGTTTTCTCTGATGTGCCTTCTCTAACTTAAATTTAAGGTGTCCTGATATTAACCGAAATAAAACATTGCAACAGCTGTACAACTTTTCTGTGTGGAGCTGATAAGGGCATGAACAAACTACAAGTGTCAGGTGTTAGACATGACACAAAATGCTCTACATGTTCTACTACCTTGGTTACAAAGTTTGATTCAACAGCATGTATAGAATAGAGCAAAGTATGCACTCTAGAGTATCAAAGCTACTGGACTTCAGGAAAGTATTTGCAACTCAACGAAAGTATTAAAATGATAACAAATATGAATTTTCAAGTCAGGGTTTATAAACATGGGAAAAGATTAAAATGTTCTGTGTTTAATATTAGCTTGAGGCTGCAAAAGGTATCCTGATTTGGTTAGCTAAACTTAAAAAGCCTGTGTAATGAGGAATTGTTGTTTTAGCTCTGTTTTATGGCTTGCTTTCTCAAGGACAGCTCCTGAGAATATGCTGCCTGTATTGGTTTTGATTAAGCCATAGCACTGCCTTGAGATGGGATAAGTTTCATCTGAGTTCATGGAGGATGCTAACATGTCAAACAGATGATGTTCCATAGGTATCTGTGAAAATTTAAGGTTGGATAGAGAAGAAGATCTGCATTAAGACCCCACTGAGAGGAGGGCTGCAGCACAGACCCCATGGTTACATACTTTGTTTGGGTTACCAGGTACCCCCTCAGCACAGTTCATGCTACAGCCCCTGCAATGTTGTTGTCAGCCGGTAATGACATCTTAGAGGAGAGCAGATGAATCTGAGGTCTACTGGCATGGAGGGAAGTTACAGATGTGGCAGAAGGAGTAAAGTCAAGGAAGAGAGCAAATGAGATGAGAAATTGCAGGGAGTTGCAGGGACAGAGGGAACATATCTAAGAAACCATGCTTTATTAGTTCCTCTGCTCAAAGTATGGCTTATAAAACTTAATGATAGGACCCCAGACCTTTTATCTGAGATGTTCAAAGGACCCTTAAGAAACTGAGCATTGTGAACTCATTGAAATTAACTGAGTTTGTAGTCTTCTCAGGATTAGCAGTCAACAGAAGTGCTGTTGGGCTAGCAATGAAGGACCTTGCTGAAGACATTACAGATAATTCTTTGGGTACCATTTTAGTATATGACTTCTCAGACTTAGTGAGATCAAAAAAATCAGAAGATGAAGTCTGGGGGTTTAAATATGATTAAATAACCCATGATTTAACCTCCATTAAGGCAAATACTCCCAGTATTTCCCTAGAAAATGGCTAAACTGGCCAGGCAAAAAAAAATTA
This sequence comes from Calidris pugnax, assembly GCF_001431845.1. Taxonomy (NCBI): domain Eukaryota; kingdom Metazoa; phylum Chordata; class Aves; order Charadriiformes; family Scolopacidae; genus Calidris; species Calidris pugnax. Next base: position 6,600,516 of record NW_015090805.1, read on the forward strand.
TAGCAGCTCTTCTGGACATTTTTTCCTACATTGATGATTCTGGTCATGTGTTGGCTTTGCTGTTTGTTATGAACCACTTTGAAAAGGAGAGGAGAGGAATCCCTGCTACTTTAAGAGCTATCCCTAAGGACTGTGGTGGATCATGGTCACTTCCACTTGCATGCATGACAGCAATCCACTCAGGAGCTGGGTTCACACTGTCACTCTGACTGTTCCAGATTGTTTTTTCTACAGTGTTAGTTCTGAAACTGGAAAGGGGGCAATTGTTTTTTAGTTTTTTTATTCCTCCAATTGCCTGTAAATGAGCAAGTTTAAAAGGAAAGTAGAACGTGATAGTGATATTTTGCTATGACCATTAAAAGCAAGGTAATAGAGAATCAGGCCTTACAATATCCTGATATGAATACCTATGAAAAAAAAAGTAAGAAAAAAGTTAGCAAACCAGAATTTCAGGATGTGTAAATCATGAAAGCTTTATTGTAGTCAACAGATCTTCATTCTTTTCACCCCCTTTCAAGTGATTTATGTAGCAGAAAAGCAGACACAGCAGCATGCAGAACTTTCTGGCCTATCTCTGAAGTATTTAGCTTGCCCTAGAGTTGTCTGAAACCAGAGATAGCAAGAGCTGCCAAGTCTGGAATTTGGATTAAGTTAAATCCTTTATTGTTCCCCTTGCAAGGTGGCGATTGCTACATGCTCCTCTTCCTTTTACACACCAACAAACTGTAAATCAGCCTTCACAGGAATGGTAAATTTAGCTGTTGCCCTGAGTTGGAAACACTATTTTTCTGCTCAAGTTATTGCACTCACTTTCAAAAACCCATGCAACTTTCCCTCTGTTCATGCCTCCAAACTGACTTACCATATCTCCCCTTGTGCCTGCCAGACTGCCAGCACCAAGTGGTGTGGTGACAACCACCATCTCCCTCTCTGTCCCTTCTGCCTAGCCATCATAGGCAAGGTTTTCCATAAAACTCCCATACGTTCCTATGGCTTCTTACATTCTCCATGTTCAAATCCATCCCAGAGGTCCGCTACTGCTCCTGTTAGCGATTCACTGCTCATATTTTTTCTCCCTTGTTTTTCTGGTTGTTTTGCTGCTTGTGTGGTAATCTACACTGGGGAAAGTGTCACTGGAAAAACAAAGAAAACATACATCTGCTTCTTCAGGGCAGAGCACAAAGTGAAATACCGGAGATGAAAAATAATCTAGAAAAATACATTCTGAAAAATGAAGTTCATATTCTCAAACTGAGTTTGCATTGATGTTTCTCCAGAGACAACTGCTGTTAGAAACTTGGCGCGCTTGCATCTAATTTTAGAGTATGATCTACTGATGATTATCATCTGCTAACATGATTCTGTGATTCTGAGACTTATTAAGCACTACTTGATGTTAGTTGTTTGGTTAAGGTAGGGAGAAATCAGGATGCTGTGAAGTGCGAGTTTGTATGATTTGACAGAAAGACAAATCCCTGGTGCTTGGTTTTCCTACTTGGATATGACATGAAAAAAAAGCGGACTGTTTGTATTTCTTACACAATGCAATGCTGATGTCAACATATGTCACAGGCTTTGTTTCTGAATTTCCTTGAGGTAATGCCAATAGGAAATGTCTATTAAAAAAAATAATAAATGCTTCTCTGCATTTATCAAGGTGCTATTTAGTCCAAGTTGTTATCTTCTAAAGGCCAAAAACTTTCAAAAACCATTAAAATGAGCTGGATTTCTTTTGCTTTCTCTTCTTTTCTTTTCTTCATTGGGCATCGAAATTTATTAGGTTTCAGTGACCAGCACAGACAGAAGTAATCTTTCGCCACAAGACATTATTTATAATTCAATAGTTACTTTAATGTGTCTCAAAAATCTCATAATTCATATGTTATGCTATGATAGTTTTATTCTCTTTTAAAACAAATACAAAGATTGCAAAACATTTTAAAGTTGTTATGCTGGTCTTGTTTTTCCTGGAAAATAAAATGTTTTGAAGAAAGTCTAATCTAATAGTACTGGCGATGGCTGGTTTTCTCTGTAACAGAAAAGATACAGTTTCTAGCATGGCTAACTCCTTGTATCCCTGTATTAACATGCATTTGATGTGGATTCTAGGTTAGAGACTGCAATTAGATGGCCTTGGCCCCAGTCGCATGACATAAGTTTAGAAATTGTTAAGTATTCATACCCTTTAATCAAGCCTTAGATAGGCCTGTTAACGTGAGCACTTAAAAATGTGAACACCTAAAAATGGTTTGTCATTTTACAAAACCAGGCTATATGATCAGTGGAAAGAACAACCTAGTTATGCATTATAGTCTGAAAACCGTATGTTTTTATGTCACCAGATATTGTTATATGTTGAATGAACTTGTTCTGAAAAATAATTTTTGTCACTATTTCATAGCATTCCTGGGTTTATGCAAGCAGTAATTTCATGCTGGAGGGGATCAGCAAAAGTGTTTTCATATTATATTTCTTGGGGTGTAGCACGATTTTCTTAAAGCAAATATGTAAAGACAGAGAAACGTTTGTACCATTATCTATCCCTGGGGCCCAATGTTCTCACAGAGACAGATACTTCATGGTAAAGTTACCATGTGAATTCCCACCCCCGTACATGTTAAGGTTTTCAGTTATTTGTGCAACTGGGGAAGCCTGTGATAAAAAGCTCAAGAAAAACACTAAATAAATGAAGTATTTAGAGCTACCTTTAGAAAAAGCATTTTGACAGTGGCAGTGTTGCAGGCATGGTAGGAGAGGGAAGAAGAAGGTAGTCTTCCAGTATTTTCACCCATCAGTTTTTTTGCTTCAAAACTGCTGCCGTGTGTGGGAGAATAACGGTAGAGACATTTGTATCCTGAAAAAATAGGTGCACACATCAGTGGCATGGTCCATGACATCTTAAGAATTGCTTTCAGCCATAAGTAACCTTTAAAAATGAAATCTAGCTATTGATTTAGATGAATGCTCTTCATCGAATGGAAAGTGTTCGAGTAGGTTCCCTCTTGTTCCTTCAAATTGAAGGTTTCCAGCCCAGCTTGGGTCATAACACATCAATCTAGCTTTTTAGTATTAAATTCATTGTTAGCTAAAATACTGATAAAATGGTTAAATGTCTGTCCAGCAAACTAAAGGTTCTTCCTCATCAAATTTGGAATAAGGCTGATTAGCTGGCAGAGAGAAATTATTTGCATTAGTAAAAAGGTGGAAAATTGTGGGATATTATGTGAAAATATAGTCAAAATAGGGCTTTGGGTTGAAATAATTTACCCCAAAAGGGAATAAACATATGGAATAAATTAACAGAGAAAATAATTTCACAAACGTAAATAAGTTTATGATTAAATAAGCCTTGATTAGTTTCTGAAAAAAAAGTAAAGGTTAAAAAACAGCAATAGACTAAGGAAGCTGAATTAAGATATTCAGAGCATGACATCTCTGGAGGGCATTTTTTGTGCCAGCCTGGGCTCAACTGGCTTTGTATTTTTTACCATATACACACAGTACACAGTGGCTGGTTAGCTAAGCTCAGTCAAGTCATATCACCTCAAGGCTGTGAAGTCAATGGAATGGTCCAGCTTTCAGAAATTAATTCTCCTGCTACTTGAAATTAATTATATTGTGATAAATGAGGCCCCATTTATTGTTACATACATCTGAAAGATGCTTTCTGTAAACTTTTGGATGAGCAAACTGGAAAGTTCATCTAAATCAAACCGCTACTGCCTGTACCGATATCAGTTTGAATGCGCAAATAATTTCACTGAATTTCACTGAATTTTTAGAGTTGGAAGAGACCATAGAGATCATCTAGTCCAACTCCCTTGCTGAAGCAGGATTACCTAGAGCGTGTTAGAGCATGTTACTCAGGACTGCATCCAGGCGGGTCTTGAAAATCTCCAAGGAAGGGGACTCCACAACCTCCCTGGGCAGCCTGCTCCAGGGCTCCGTCACCCTCACTGTGAAGAAGTTTTTCCTCCTATTTGAGTGGAACCTCTTATGTTCCAACTTGTGCCTGTTGCCCCTCGTCCTCTCACTGGGAACCACTGAAAAGAGTCTGGCTCCCTCCTCCTTCAACCCACCCTTTTAGGTACTTATAGGCATTGATAAGGTCTCTTGATAAGGAACACTTTCCTCCCTTAAAATCTTGACCCAAAATGTTCTGATATGTTTGATTTTCTGTTCAAATCAACAGATGTGTTTCTCATTGGCTTCAAGGCCTTTACAAGTTCAGCTTTCATTTTCTGTCGTGCCTGAAGGCATTTGGTGTAATGTGCTCCTTCTCCTTTCCCGGGTAGTGGTAGTGCTGATGGTCAGAAGGTGCAGCCTTCCCCAGTATTGTTCATCCTACCCCTTCCCTGTCACCCTTCTGTACAGGAGCATTGCAGAGAGAGCCCTCATGAACGATGTTCTACCACTTCAACAAAAATCCTGCAAAGGATGGGGCACACTTAACGTTTAGCTAAATGTGGACACTGGGGGTTAAAATACCTCTGCAGGCAAGAGCAACTTAATTGCCAAATTGAAGTCACTGCCTCCTTTTTGGTCATTAAGTTGCGCTGTTAATTTTAGTGGTCAGAACCAAATCTATTGTGCAAAATAGGGAAGCGTCTCCTAACCAGTAAGCTGTGTTTTTCTACATTAAATTGGTTTGAAGTTGGAATTTTATATACCATATCACCTAAAGCTTTCTAGTAAAATAGATTGTACTGTACTCACTATGTACTGTGAGTTGTAGATAATTAGGTAGATGTGGATATGTATGATATATGTTAACAGAGCTTGTTTTTGGAAGAATTTACAAAAAGTAAATGCACAGAGCAAACTTACAGTGGTGTTTTTTGCCCCCTTTTCACATACAGTAATGGAACACACACCCTTTGCCAGGTGGGTTGCTACTTTCTTAATTTTGCATTATTGAAAGGAGACTCCCTGAACTTTGTTCACTGGTTTCATGTTGGATATGGAAAAGCTAAAAATTGTCTTTAGGAGTGAAACTGATGCGTTACTGTTGACTGGCACTTCAGGTGGCAGGCTGCTCGATTTATTCACAGGTTTGCTATGTGATCTTACTGAGATTGACTCAGTGGGAAGCACTTTGCCAAATCTATTCATATTAGATCAGTTGGAACTGATACGTTTATGCCTGGGAGCTGCAGTTGAGAGCCTGAAACTGCACTTGCTCTCTGGGGAAGCAGCACCGTGGGTGTCTTGGGCCTTGGCAATAGATGGGCAAAGATTATTGGCAGAGTTCATTTGGTCAGACCCGAGTTCATCATTGACAATGCCTTGTTCTGGGGTATTAGATGCTGAATAAACATATAAGAAGGATATAAAAAGGACAGCCACTTCCCTATGGGAGTTGGTGCAATACCCAGAAGTAGAACAAAAGTCAAAGCAACAAAGATATTTATAAATAGGAAAATGCCAGCTTCCCAAATGATCTATCACCAAACGTTAAGCATCTTTAAAAATGAGCAGTGTCTATTTGTTTAAGACCACTGAATAATACTTTGCCTTCTGCATAGCTGTGCTTCTTTAAAAGGTACTTTATCTCACAATCATCTGTTGCTGGAGTGTAAAAGGACAGGATGATTCCGTTCTAAAGATAATTGTGAAAGATTGCCTGAAATCCTTCAGGCTTTCCACTGTTTTTACTTTCCCTCCCCAAGAAAAAATGATTTAAATGCAGATAATAGTCTCTTTTATTTTTCTGCCAGTCATAATGCAGTACCTTATGTTCTTCTCTTGCATGCAAACAACCGAGATCTCACTGTTTCTATTACTGTGGTATCGTTAGAGTTTGCTGTCTTGAGGGCTCCTGCAGTGTGTTTTATGCTACACAAAATGCAAAGAAGGCTGTGCCTCTCTATAAAACTGTTTGCTACGTAGACCTCATAATCCTGTGAGTTGATTTGGGTGACTGAAAGAATTCAGCTTCCATGCAAACACATAAATAAGGTTCAGGTTTGTAGAACAGCTCTGAACCGCAGCACTTAGGAAAATATTCAGTTAAAGGTTTTCTTCTCCCAGAACAGTTCCTCACACAACACGTTAATATTACTCATCACTAGACTCCTGGCCTCTTATTTTATTACCTAAGTAAAAGCTGAACGTTTTTGTAATCTGGCTCATATATGAGAGCTGCTTTCCTCCACTCGGATGGTTTTGGGTATAACTTTCTGTAATACCTTTTTCCACAACTTTCAGTCGGAGAAAGGCATTTTCCTAGGCCACCCGTGTGTAGAAGGAGGTGGATCGTGTTGCACAGAGGTTTTTTCAGGCTCTCTTCCCAGTCACTTTGCCACGAGCGTTTGTACATGTCACTTCTGGGCTCTCTGGATATCGATGCGGGGGGGTGTCTGAAAGGCTCAGAAGCAGGAGATACTGCTTCTGAGGTATGTGAGGTTACATTAAGTCCGCTGCTAGTTGTCCTTCACAGAATTGGCTTTTCCCTCTCTCCCTTGTCACATGCACCTTGCCCACAGGGTAAAACAGGAAACACTTGGCTCTAAATGTCTCGCGTGTGGCACCTTTATCAGACTCGTAATTCCACCAATTTCCCCCTTCCAGACTTCTGGATTTCAAATAAATTTGTTAAGGCTTGAAATGAAAAGAGACTCCCACCAAAGGAAATGGGAAGATCTTTTGGTTTCTGCAAATCCAGGATTTTTGCCCAACACCAAAAAGGGATGCTGTGAAAAAAGGGATCTTGTGTGAACAGGAAAAATATGGCAGTGAGCGTGGAGCTGTAAGCTCCAGTTCTAAGCTGTGCTTGAATTTTGAAGTTGATGAATGATCTTTCAGTTCTTAATTTAAGAATATTAATTATCATTTTCCTAGGAGGTACCTTCTAAACCATTCAACATCGTTGTCAGGCGGCAGCTTTTAATTTCTTTACCTTGGCAATGCAAAAACATCTTAAAATTGGTAAGAATGGTCATGACAGATTGCTTTTTCCTGTGTCACCCTGCCTAAGGCAGAGCTCAGGCAGAGCCTGCTCCTGGCCATCAGGGCAAATGTGAGAGCAAGGAGATGTATGGTAGGTGTCAGAAATGTAGCCTGAATACTCTGCACTGTGGTTCTCCTGTTTTCTGTGGCTCAGGGAAGATAATTTTTCAGACATGGAAGCAGGAGTGGAAGTGCCCAGAAACCAGCTAGTGTCACAGACCAGCCCTTTGTGTCACCCCAGCAGAGCCCGGGGCTGAGTCGGATGTGACTCACAAATGTTATTCCCGCAGGTGAGCAACTTAACTTGGTCACAAACCTTGGTCAGGGCATGAGGTCACCAGCCAAGTCATTCCCACCCTGGGTGCATTGGTGCCAAAAACTACAAGGCGTCACCTGACAGTTTATTTTCTTACATTTCTCCTTGAGAGAGCGGTTCAGGCCGGCTTGCTGGGCAAACACTGTTGCTTCCATTTCTTTGTATATTGATAGGATATACTTAAAAAAGGGAGCATGGTACGGTTAATTAATGTTGATGGGGTGTACAACCAGTAGATTGAGATGAGGTAGCTGGACGGCCTTTTAAAAAGTTTTCTTGATGATATAGACCATTTCATGCTCAGACAATAATGCTGCGTTTCCTCAGCCTGACAGAGCTCCAGTTGGCCTGGAGCTCCTCGGCTACAACACAACATGCCACACGCAGCATGGATTTTACATCTTTTGCTGAAGTATGAAGGATAGGACCTAATACAAAACAGAGAACGTATGAATGCCTGCCTTTATTCCTCTCTGCTTGTCTGCACTTCCTTGCAGCTCATAGGAATACATTTTGCTCACAATGACGCTGACGTAAAGCCAAGGTAACTCACGGGACGCAATCTCAGGCATCACTTTGCTTCCTATTTGGGTTGCTGAGAGGCTATGGAATAATTTTTTTTCCTTTATTTTTAAGGAAAGTGGGGAAAATGTCCAGTTTATAAATATATAAAAAGCTCATTAATAGACCCTCAACTTTAGAATGCCTGTTACAAATACCTGACATTGTATTGTTGAACTTAAACACCAACTTAGTTGCATTATTTTCAATGTGGTTGTAACATGGCAGGAGACAAATAGCACCAACTTTATTCAGTGAATTCTCTCCTAGGCTCCTCATCTATGAAAATCAGAAATATTTCCGTCTTACTTCATGGATTTACTCTTGGGAATCACAGGTGGTTCACCTGAGTAAAAAAAAAAGAAAAAAAGGACAAGAATCAGACCTTAGTTCCTGAGTTTACAATCTCTTTTTATGTGCACAGCAGGAAATATTTTTTAAAAATCCTGGGTATTTCCAAACATCTGACTTCTCAGAGGAGTGAAAATGCAATCAAAGTATTTCCTTTCAAAGCTGCATCACTTTATGATTAGTCAAGGGTTTTTTGTAACATGAATTTCCTTTTCAGAAATGTTTTCTATTACATCTGTTTACTTTTTTTTTAGCAATCCAATTAGATTCCTCTTTAATCAGCATGGAAAAGTTGGTGTTGCTCATTTGAAAAAAAAAAATATATATATCTCATAGTATTCATGGCTACTATAGCAAATGTTTAAATATTCCCTGGGTTAGCTTCAGCCCTGTGTGTGTTAAAATAGATCAGTATTTGACCTGAGCAATTATGACTATCTTATTCAAAATGTCTTTTGGTTCACTTTCCTTCAAATATAAAAGCTTTTGTATGATACATACAGTGTCACAGATTTTATTAGCCTGAAAGATCCCCAGCACATCTGGCTGCACAATTTGAACCGTCTTGTGATTTAAGGTCCTTGTCATTTTCCCTCATCTCATGCATTTTACTGTATCTGCATGTGCTGCTGCACTTTCTCCAATCCATTTTAAATACAGACTTTTAAAATAAAAATTACTGCCCCAATCACACAATTCAGAAATGTTTCAGTGCTTATGGAATGGTTTTGTCCAGATTGAAGGATGGAAATGTCTTTTCTTTTACTTTAATTGTTTACGGTTACTTTGACATGTGAAGAGTCTTGCAATCTCCCTGTTCCTTTTTCCCAGTCACTCCTGACAATTAGTTCAAATCATATTGTAATATGAATATTCTGGGCCAAACTGAGGACAGGCACACCCAGCAGATGTGCCCTGCTCTTTTCTCTCACCAGGCAGCTGGAAGGACCATCTTGCTGTGGCACAGCCTCCTGCAGCTGTTTTTCCCTCCCCACTCTGCATGCTCTGTGTGGGAATATTATGGTGAGTCTCATTTTCATCATCCCTCCACTGCCCTCCATCAAGGTGGCTATGCTTGGGCAGAGATGGCTGTCCAGGAACGTGCCCCAGTGTGCAGTTGTGTTCTCAGCAGGATGGCACAGTTGCTAAAGGGGTCTTCTTTGGGTGGCAGGTGGATGCTGGTGGATATACCATCCACAACGTTGGTGACTGAGGCGTATTGTCCTTCCACATAGCAAATGAAGCAATGATGCCCATATGTAATAAGTCTGAGTTTGCTCCCAGGTAGGTTATTACACAGGCAGCCAGTATCTGACCTTTCTTTCAAGACCTGCTGGCAAAAGAGTAGTTTTTTTCCCCTAGTTTAGTCTTATAAAAAAGAGGCCAGGCAACTATGGGTGTCTGGTTTATCATGTACACTAGCTAAAAATACTAAAGGGAAATGAAGAGAAATCCTTGAAAGCAGAAGTACTGAATATTTTTGCCCTTGGCTAGGACCAAAGTGGCAATAAGGATCCTAAAACAAGTTAATCAACATATTGAAGCTCTTTTGGGAAGCTCCTCAGTAGCAGAACAAAAGAGCTAGAGGTCATATAGTGGGTTCCAGCAGCACACTGTGAGATGCCACTGAGAAATCAAGTTTCTAAAGACATCTACTTCTGGGGGAACTGGAGGGGCTGAAGATGTGCAGCCCTGCATGGCAAAAGGTGGACTGGTGGGGCTGATGGTGCAAAGGCACAGAGAGCCATGGCCACCACAGCTGGCTGGCAGCAGCACGGGAGACCCTCGGTGCCTGTATCACACCTCAGTCTCCTACTGCTCCTGCTGCACCACCAGTTCATGGCACATCCCCTGGCCTCCTGGCTTCTTGTGACGCTAGCACGCTGACTTTGGCATTTTGCATTCCTATTTAAAAGGAAAGGCTCACCCACTAGCTGGGTCCCCAAAAACGCTTTTGCATGGTGCATCCCTCACCGCCTCTTCCCACGTGGCTTTGATCCTGGCCGGCAGGCGCGCTCGTGGCAGGGCTGTGACTGCCGAGGAGAACTGAGTGTGTATCTTTGGCTGAGGGGCTGGGAAGCCTGACGCGCAGATGGTCCCAGATTTATTTGAACTGGCTCTAGATCCTCGTGTCACTGGGCGAGACCACTGAGGGCTGGCAGCGGTGCTGAGCGGGTTGCAGCCCTGCCAAAGGAGGAACTGGTGCTACTGGGAACGGCAGCTGCTCTGGGACAGAAGAGAAAATTGTAGGTGGTGGAGGAGGACCGTCAGGGCTCTCTTGGCAATTCAGGACACTTGAGGGAAGGAAAAAAAACACAAAAAATGCAGTAAACCTTTCCCCTTGCAAACGTGTTGTTACTGTTGGCAAAACATACGGGTTGCAACATCTTGGTTGCTTCTGCTAAGACACGAGTTGTGTGCACTCTTCTGAGAACACCTTAAAATAAAGGCTGACTTTGGCAATAACAACATGCTTGTAAATAAAGAGGTTTACTTTTGAGAAATGTTATCCCTAACTGGAAGCATTTGAAGAGAGTCCCCGAGGCTATTTTCCTTTCCGTTATATACAGAATAAAGATTCACAAGCAGGTCAAGACGCTTTTTGCTTTTTGAATTAGAGTGTTTCTCATTAACTGGGCGTAGCTGAAATCACTGTCCTGCAATCCAGTGCCACTTTCCAGCAGGGATCTTTGACAAGATGTGTATATATTGCAAAAGTGCACACTGTGCAACAAGGACTTGCTTTAGAGCTGGCTTAGATGACAGAGTAAATTAGGCACACAAGACAGCATAAGTAGGTATGTGTACAAGACGCCATTTGTCTGCTGTGTTGCTAGAAGGAGAAGGCTGTAGCAAGAAAAGAGACAGTAGAGATTTGTCACCTCCTCAGATGTCTTGATTTGAGAAGCAGTGGCTGCCTTTATATTTTAATACATGTTTTGTCTCATAACAACATTGCTGAACACTGAAACCCTAAGCTGTGAACCTCAGCTTATTGGCAAAATGTCATGGCTACTGCTGGACCGCGTTCTCATGTCTTACACAAAGTCATGGGAAAGAAGACGAAAAAAACCCACTTTTTAGGCTAGGTTGCCAGCAGACCCAAAGACAAAAGACAGTTTTAACTCCAGGCCAAAAGCTTAGGAGTGACTATCTGAAGCTTCATGAGATAGACACCACTGGTTTAGAGTCTTTAAGCTGCACATCCCAAGTAAACCACAACAAAAGCTTAAAGAGGAAAGGTCAGACCTGTGAAGTGCTATTTGTTTTCACTGAAACTTCATCTCCCACTTACCCCCAGCCTAACCAGCAGCGGAATCAATTACCACTTGTCAGACTGAAACCTGACCCCAGAAATGAAAGAAGGACATGACCTCCGGGGGGAAAAGAAACCACGAATGAACCACTTTCTCCTGCAGTGAAGGGTTAACAGGCCTGATCCTCTTCTTTCCCCCTTTAAGAAAAGATCAATACTGCTGTTCTCTACATTTACTCTTCCTTTCATCGGGGATGGCCAGTAGGACAGTGAGGTTATTGAGATTAGGTTTCATAAATTACTCCATTTAATAATTGAAGACAAAGAGGTTCCATACATTTTAATAGCATTTAGCGTAACCGTTCAAATTTGTAGGACTCATAATAGATCGATTTCAGCTGCCATTACCACTTGAGGTAATGGTGCTTTCACTTACCAAGCTTCTGTTAAGTATAGGATCAGCTTGTCAAAAAGTGGTCGGGTTTAAGGCAGTATCCCCAGCCCTGCTATTTCATACAAGCCTAGACGGGCTTTCCCAAAGGGGTGTCTACGACATACTGGGAACATTTCTGTCAGTTTAGCTCACCTGCAGTCTCTGTGGCAGCTGAGAAGAGTGTTCATTTCAGTGTGCAAAATTATGTAAGAGCATTACTTTTGACATCTGGGCCCAGCCTGGACTATTTCTCAGTTAGAGCATCACAAGTGAGTTTTGGCAGGATAAGAAGAGTACCTTCTTATGTTTCCATTTCTGAGTCTGAGGGGTCCCTTTGAGCAGTGAGAGTTAGGTAGCTCGTGGTCAACAGCACGAGCTAATACTGGATTCACAGTTTTTTTTAAAAAAGTTTGTTTTTTTAAAAAATTATGTTTTTTTAAAGCATACCCATTGAAACTAGCTTCTCTGAGCACTCCACTATTTAGGTTTTGTTAGCACCCACAATGCCCATGAAATGATCGAATTTCAACTATATTCCCATGTCCTGACTTTGCACATACCTTCCCAGGAGATATCTATGGACATCTTAGCTTTGCATTTGTTGTGTATTGCTTTTGGTCTTGACTTTAGTCTATCTGTATACTTTGCTACACTATATTTTCCTTGAGTTATGCTATTTCTGCCACAGAGGATTCACATTTTTGTGTGGTCAGCTTTATTCCTACAGACCTGGCTCTTTCCAATGGTGCTCAGGGTCTCTCATCATGCTCTCTGCTAATTCTTCCTAGGAAAGAGCTGCCTACACAGACATTAGTAACCTCTCTACAGTAGATAAGAAGCAGATATCGCACTTGTGGTATGTGTTGGGTGCTGAACACAGCCCACAGAGCAGTTTGAAGAAAGAGGGTCTCCCAAAGGGGGTGTTGAATGCACACAAACATGCCCTGTATTTTTTAAGGGCTGCTGCCAGAATCCTGCTGACGCATCAAGCACAGAGAACTGCTTGGCACCAGCCATTTCTCAAGCAACTTCTCCTCCAGTGTGTTGCAGCAAATGTTCCCCATTTGCGTATTTATTTTTATGATTCTATATGTAAACAAAAGGAACTTCATTTTTTTCTGTACTTTGGTGTTTCATTATCTATTTTTTTCCTGTAATGGTTGGCCAGGGAAAGTACTTTTCTGAATTTTCTTGACCTTTGTTTCCCCAAATAAAGCAGTTTGCCTTGCTGCCCCTGCCTCAGGAAAGGAGAAATTTCTTAAGGACATTAACTGTGGAAACATCATCAAATTGAACCAAGTAAATAGAAATTAATTCCCTTTTCCCATTCCCCCTCCCTTCCCCTGTTCACTGAAAAGCAAACAAACCAGGCTGTATTCCGAAGGAGGCAGGAAATGAAGGCAAGGAGGGACAATTCAGAAAATAAAAGACATTTTATTGAGCTTTACAGAAAAATGTGTTCTGTGGCCCTGATTTTGTCATCTGGTGCTCTACTGGTGATAAGACGATTTAGAAAAGCATTTGGGCATAGTGCTATGATGGGGAACCTCTCTGGTTCCCTATTAAATCAGCAGACTGTGTGCCAAACATGCACAAGCAAATGTGATGAGGTGGCCCATGGGGTCTCTGCACTCTGCTTGCAGAATACGTGGGATGTGATCTGGCACAGATCAAGTCAGGAAGGAGTAAACTCATGAAGTGTGTGAAACTGGAGATGTGAGCATCTTACCTTCTTGTGGCCTTCATCTCTCTAGTCTGCGTTTGTGAGAGAGGCCGTGTGTTCTATGCTTTCTTGAAAAGAATGGATTAACCCTCAACTTGGAATTTCTTATGGAGTCTGAGAGAAGTGCTACATACAAAGTGATTAATCAAGCATGGCAAAAAAGGATTGCTTTCTACCTGAACCTGGCATGGCTTCTAATTAAAATCATGAGTGCAAAATCACTTTGGAGGGATTGAAATGCTTACCATTTGTCAGCTAGACCCTGCTAAATATATTAATTTACAAAATATGTCCACAAATGGATCTGTGAGAGGAGAGTCTATGAGCTGTAAAAATAAAGATTTTGGGGGAAATATTTTAGAACTTTTGGACTTTAAAACACAGAACTGTTTTTCAAAGGAAATGTCTGAAAATTTTACAAAAACATGTTTTTCTCAATAGCTGAGATTTTTGGCATAAAAAGATAAAGACACAAGAAAAGTCTCAGACTTAATACCTACTTGGCTGGACAGTCTATTTTGTGATAGATGGGTCCTTCAGCAGGGATCTTTCGGCCCCAAGTTTTCTTTCTCCAAGACTCATCCTGTATCCAGGGTTGGATGTACTCCTCTTGCTTTTTTTTTTGTTTCTTTTTTTTTGTTTTTTTTTGGTCTCCGGAGTTTCAGCTTACTTCCTCTTGCTCTTTGCTCAACTTTCCAAGGCTAAGCTCCTTCCGGGCTTCTGTCAACCCTTTCTTCCCTGTCAAAAGGTCAAGCCTCTGGGATGGCATGGGTACTTCTTCCTTGCCCAGTGGGTTGGGTGGAGAAGGTTATGGAGTGGCCATATCCGGGGTATTCTTCACTTTCCCCCACTCTCACACCAGCTTTCAGCCCCAGCTCCTGGGCTGCCTGCTGGCTGGATCTGAGATGCTGGCAATGGGGTGCTGATGTGGCCTCGCCTGGAGCCTGACCTGGAGCCTGTCCTCAGTATGTCCTTGCCAGGGTACTTCAGATAGAGAAAAAAATGGATGAGGGAGTCACTGCCACTTACACAGCCATTCCTTTTACGTGGATGCTCTCACCACTTCTCAGCAGGACCCAGAGGCAGACCATCGTGTTCCATTTTCTATCTAACTCTCATGTTAAGTTTCAGCAGTACCTCTTCCCTAGCTTTTCCCCTACATGCTCTAGATACCAGACCTTATCATGTGTCCAAAGTTGTTGCTTTGGTTTATGATATAGCTGCAAACTGACCAAGATTTTTCTTAAAACTATGCATTTCTTGCAGATTTTTTGTCCAATAATTTCTTTTTAGCTTGTAGGTTGCTCAAAAGCAGTCTCACGAAAATAGGAGATGGACTCCACGATCCTTACGGGTGCCTTCCAACTCGAGATGTTCTATGATTCTATTGGGATGTCTACCCTACAGCCTATTGGAATGTTGCTCTTCGTTGACCAAGAAAGACTAGAATCATGTTCATTTCAGGTATGGATTTGAAACTTGTTCCAAAAAAAATTCTGTACTATTCTTTCTGAACTCTTGTGTTTGGGAAATATTTTCACCTATGAAAATCCCTGCTAGAATATTTATCAGCAGTGTTATCTGTGTGAGCAGAACTGGAGTATCAACTTTGTATTCATGAAGGGCCTTTTTTGTCAGCATTTGTCCTGTTCTACTTTTGTCTTGTCACATGTCTGGATAATCAAGTGACTGCCCAGTCATGATTACTAATCCTTATTTATTTCATCTCAGGCAGATGGAGGCAGAGACTGCAGTTTAGGAAAGCTCCTAAAGCATGTGTTTTTCTCTTCCCTGTTGGAAAATAAGACAAATTTCCTGAGCAGGACATAGGGGATGGTGGAGCCACTTACAGATCTCCCCACTGCATACAAAAGAGGAAGCTCTTCTGCCGTCCTCTGCAGTTGCTCATATGCCTAAATTAAACTTAGATCTGACATTTGGATGGGGATGACAGGATGGGAAAGGATCAACGTGATTTTTATTATGTAATCCTTTGCTCTGTGGTTTGTTGCCACTCAGGTTTACTAAGGAGAGATAATTCAGCTCATCAGCCACTCTCTTTTCCATGTCCTGTTCAGGTATTCTAGGGACAGACAGGTCCCTAGGGCTGAGGCTAAGTCAAATGGATTGGCTGTATTCACCTGCTGAGGTCTGACCATCCTTTGACAGCAGCTTTGGCTTTGACAGACCTTGCTAGTGTTCTTCAAAAGAGAGCCAGAGAGTGATGTAATATTTAAGTAGTGTGAGCTAGCACAGCCCTGGCACTCCAGCTCCCTCCCAGGCTCTCTCTTACTCTATGGTGTAGACACATGAGATCCTCTTGCGAAGGAGAGCCTCTGGAAGAAGTTGCACACCTAGAATTAATTTCTGGCTTTGTTTAAAATAGTGCTACTGCGCTGAAGATGAGACAGTGAGAGCAATATGCATTGCATAAGTAACTGTAGCATAGCCAATAAGTATCAGCTAATCCTTGGTGGTATGAACAGCCTGTATGACTGTAAAGTCATTTTCCTTTTATTTGGCGAGGCATTCTAGCTGAGAAAATGTCACCACCGATAAACAGTGTGCTAAAGTAGTGGCAATGAGATGTAAACATTTCTAACAGGCATTTTTCTAATCCTGACCAGAAACAAGAAAGATTTTTTGTTTTCCTGGAGATGAATATCTCGCAAATGGAATGAAGAGTCTTTATATCTGCAGAACTACGAACTTTCCAGGCGTGTGTGATGAGTCATGAGTTTGAAAGGAAGCTCGTCCTACACTCGCAAGGATTAACTTTGTGAAAATAATCTTGGCTACCTGTGGATTCAGCCCATGTTACAACTGTTACGGGAATGTCAGTAAAACAGATGAATTTCTATTGCTTGTCTTCAAGGTGCATGCAGAACTTATATGGCAAGCGGGTGTTCTTAGGCCAGAGGTGTTAGGTTTGGCTCTGCAGCTCCTATGTGGCAAAATGCCAGTTTCGTGAGGTCCCGGCTGGGAGGTTGGAAGGTATACCACTGCCTAGTCCTATTCACAGGCTCTTTATTGCATTTGGCCACGAGACATTCAACTGGATAAGTTGAATGAAGCAAAAATCCCTCAGTGACTTTATGTCCATTGCTGAATTCAAGTGGTGCTCGGAGAGAGCTGGTTGACCAGAGTGCTGATGGGTTCTGTTGTGTTTTCTTATTAACAGATGTATACTTATAGACATATGCCAGTTTATACCGGTAAAATAGAATATATTTTACAGGATAAAGAGTAATTCTACTAGAAGTTAATTTATACAGCTAATGTTAAAAGTTTGAATTGAAATTATGTCTGACTAAGAACCTCACTGGAGGGATAATTTAAAATTAGTCTTCCCCTTTCATCCTCCATCATGATTTAAATTTCCACAGTGATTACTCTAATGAGCTCACATGCATTGTTTTCTTCCTCTGAAACCACATGGTTCTTTAGTATAAAGATGATATGATATGATGGATGTGCTGTAATACCTGACCCCTATTACGATTTAGTTCCCTATTATGATTTAGATAACAGGGTTTTTTTTTTTTCACAGCTTCATATACTATGCTGATTACTGAGCTATGGAACTGGAAGGTTTTTTTTTTAAAAAAGGAGCCCCAGTTTTATTTGCAGCATGTTATTTCCTCTTTGATAACGGTCATAGTGCTTACAGGTTAAGAAACAGGTTTATTAGTAGAAACCCACTCTAGTGAGTTGGTAGGATTTGGGTAGGGTAGGATTTAAACCTCTTGTGGGGTCTCCAATGTAGGCGTGCATAAATTAGTAACTCCCACATGGTTTCCTTTGTAGCCAGTGAGGAGAAAGGACCCCTGTCAGGGAGCTATTCTTCTTTATCTAACACTTACACTTAAAATAGATGAATTGAAAGGTAAGATGAACTGTGCCTTGAAAATGTAGAGTTTTGTTGAATGTAAAGGGAGTCTGGACATGAGTCTCAATGAATCTCACCCCTGCTGTCTCTCACTGGGCAAGCCTAAGTTATTAGTGGGGAGCATTTACATCATTGTCAAAATGCTTGTTACACTGTAGTAGCAAAGGAATGTGCCTAATAGCCTCTCTGCATGACCTTATTTCTGGAAATACTGTCTAGGAAATAAAGATACCATCACACTTGCACTTTGGTACTGCTTGATATTTGTGTGCTGTTTTTACCATATAAATGAATTAGTCTTCACAGCCTCCTGCTTTTACCTCCCCTTTAGAGGGGGTGAAACTGGAGCAGAGGCTCATCAGAAACCAGAGATGCTGAGCTTCCTCAGATTTCAAGGGAAAGGATGTCCCAGAGTGACTCAATCAGTGTTTTGAATGCTCTAGCATCATTTCTGGCAATCTATCTGTGGTAATACTTGGGATAATACAAAATGCACCCTTCTCCATTTGGAAGAGAAGGAGGTGATGAAACCACATCCTCAGGCTTAAACTAGAAGCACATATATTTGTGCATATTATCTCATTTCCTCTGTGCAATTTTTGAGGCTATGCATGGAGGTCATTGCCTAGTCAGCAAGCACTAGTTTCACCCTGAAGTCACTGCTGTTCCTGAATTTGTTTGTCCTAAAAGAGACCAATGAATTCCAACTGCCCTCTACTCCAGTGCCCTGGGAATATGCAGCACCTTGCAAGAGCTAACATCTGAAGAACATTTTCAATGGTAACTGGCTTTTTTAAAGGTTGTTTCCACATGTCAGGACCTTGCTGAAAGTTGAGGAGCTGTGTTTGGCTGTATTGAAATTCTTCATAAGAGAATGCATTGTTGCCTACAAGGATTTTGAGCATATGTTTGGATCCTTGTACAGTCTCGATTTATACTTTGTTTGATAGTAAACCAGTGCTTAGAAGTCCAATTGATATCTATATATCTAGATAGCTTCAATATTAATTTTAGTGTGGTTTAGATATTTTTTTTTTCCTGAAAAATGCACAGTCTAAATAGACAAGCAATAGAAAGGGAACGTTGAGTTGCATGAGTTTCTTTGGTCAAAGTCATATTTGCAAAAAAAGGCTGAATTAAATCCACTAAAATTATGTGTACATCCACATCACATGTTTGCAACGGGTTTAGACAAAAAGTCCCTAATTCCATTTTTGATGGTGAAATTGCTTGTAACTTTCCTTCTGAAATGATACTTCACTTCAAAGATTGTCTAGGGTTAATTTAAAAGAGACAAAATATCAAATGCAACTAAAACCTCCTAACATAAAATGAATTTGATTTTTCAGATTTTCTTTTTTAGCAAGGAAGTGATGTTTTAAAAATTTCAGAAAAAAAACTTAAGCATGAGGGTTTTATTTCTTTCTGGGATTTACAGGTTGCTTCTGAGTAAAAAGTAAATTATTTATACAGCTCTTATCACTACCATTTTATGGATGGGGAAATGAAAGAGAGAAGAAATGACTTGTCTTAATCACATGGGAAGTCTGCGGCCGTTCTGGGTAGGGAGCCTTGAATCCCACGTCCCAGTGTAGCAGTTCAAAGCTTCAACCACAAAATAAACAAAACAGTCAAGTTCTTTTTATAGCTGGAAACTATCGCTGTCATATGTTGAAAGACCTTCGCGGAGTCTCACACTTTGAGTGTATAAAAGTGATACCACTTCTCAGTCAGATGGCAGTCTCTTGGTTAGAAATACCATTTTTAATGCAAAATGTGCATTTTATGTAGTTTATTCCCAATCAGGACCTCTGACCACTTGAACCTAAGAATTTCTCCGGCCACTGGGCGGAACCCATGGGTGTTGCTCTACTTCTACTGAGGCTCATTTCCACTGCAAGAAGTATATCCCAGCACTAATATGGGCACTACCCAAATCTTCAGCTGATCCGTGACAACAGGCAGGGGTGGTTGTCTCTGATGACATGGGTCTTCTTTTGAGGTCTGTGGTGGGAGCAGCACCCATGAGGGCTCCGAGTGCCCAGAGCACATAGCACCACCTTGTCAGGAAGTGACATCAGGGCTGAATGACAGGGATGCAATGCTATGCATTATTTAGTGAATGATATTGTTGTGGGGAGGGACTGCACACTGAAGAAGATATTTTCTGAAGGAAAATAAAGGAAGGCAGAACAGCTGATTAGTTACTATTATCAGACGCTAATGGGTGTCATGTTGATAAGATGGTAACCAGATAGCATGTAGAAAGGGTTTTAGTGCTAAGTACTCCATTGCCTTTGTGTGATGCCTCATTACTGCACTTGGATCCCCTCCTCTATAAATTTTTAATGACCTCACCATTTTTCATGTAACTCGCACTCCTTGCTTTGCTCTCCTTTTCGTCCTGTCCAGGTCTCGAGCTGAAGTGGAAATGTATTGTGTGATTAGGTACAGGGACTCCAGCTTATCGTCTTGCAGCATACGCACCTCTTGAGAAGATGGGAAGGAGAAAAAAATTCCAAAACCCAGCTTCAAATGTTCATTGCATTACACTGAAAGTGATAGAGTTTTATTTAGTCTGTTCCGTGGTAGCTAACAATTTCTTCCTAAAGCTATGGGATAGATATATCACAAGTATGGGGTAATGTGGTTGCAAAGGGGTCCCCAAAATGTCACATTCTCAGTCTTCCATGCTTCCTTTGGTGCTGGGTGTGCTTTGCAGGGAGCAGAGTGTAACCTGAGGGTGGCTTTCAGGAGGAAGGCAGCAGGTGGAGGTGGGAGAGGCACAGACAGGCCAGTCTTCTCCTGGCCACAGTGGCAAGGCTCAGAGAGGTCATGAGAACCAAGGGTGCAAATAACAGCACTTTGAGCCTGCTCTAGTCTGAGACGAGGGATGAATTAGCCAAATAAGCTGGAGAGGAGGGGGACTTTACACCATTTCCTCATTGCCTTGTGCCAATACCAGCTCTGAGGAAGAGGTTAAGTTCCTTACTTGAATGACCCACAGTTAGTGTCTCCTAAAAACAGGTGCAGATATATTTTTTATAAATTTTCAGAGCACGGTGGTTAGACAAATGTGTGCTAATTGGTCAGAGGACCAGAAATCAGTGCCAAAAGGTAAGGGTCAGTAAACTGTCTTGGTTGAGGTACGTTGGAAATGGGTACACTCTGTATGGCCGTATGTATCTCCAGTGACACAATAGATGAGGACCCATGTCTTTGTTATGGGAGTGGCTGAAAAAGTAACTTGGGTCTTTCAGATAATGTGTTGTGCTTTCGGTTTTCTTTATAGACTAGGAGAGCTTGGAGAGAGTGTCCTTTGGACTCTCCATCTGACACCAGCTGGAGGAAAACCCTTTTGCTTTTGGCTGGTTTTGGCTGTGTTCCTGCCCCACCACGTGTAACTCCTTAGCCCAAGGATCGGGCTTGGCAAATGCAGCCTCAAGTCATGAAAGTCACAGCCGGACACAGAGTGGCTTTTTTCTAGCATTTCTTGAGTGACTAAAACCCGTCTGGAATTTCTGAAGGAGTTTCTGCTATCTCAGGCTTGCCCTGTCTGCCGAGAAAGGAGTTTTTCTTGTGGTATGAGTGTAACAAATTTTCCATGGAACCATCATCGCCACTGTTTGTTCCTCTACAGATAACGCATGTCTCAGAATAAAGTTCCTCAGGGCTGCTCCCCAGGCTTTCCTCTTCTGAAAGATGAGACATACGGTCTCACGTCTTAATCTTTTTCTCTGAAAACATCTGAGTCACACTTGCCTGAGTAACAGGACAAATGACAAGGAGCAAAGGACGTGTCTGGTACAAGTGAGCCCTCTGTCCCAGCTTACTAGACAAATGTTTATACGCTCATATAAACAACACATTTAGCTCCTCAGCTGATCCACACGTGACACCTGACATGTTGTTTGATGACATCGTGGTGGTGCTGATGATGACATGGGCCAATGGTAACAAGTTGGGGGCAGTGAAGTTGTAGAGCAAATCCAGGCAGCAGAGCCCCCGGTCTGTGGCCGAGTATTGCGCACTCAAGGAATCTGACTGCCGGGAGTAGGAGAGGTAAAAAAGGATGTTTGTGGAGTAGAATTTAGCTCCAGTGTCCCAGTCCCTGGAGAGCCCAGTATTTGAACAGTCCGTGAACATGCACCTTGTTTTTCACAGCATCCCTTTTCTCTATAAAACTTGTCTAATAATAATTATAGTAATAATAAAAATCACCTAATAGCTTGGAGCTCTTTGTGTTCTGCGGACAAGTGGAGAATTATTTAGTTTTCTACTTTGGAGTAGTTATCAATGTCATAGTCCCCTACCTACCTTTGTTCTAGAAAATTGGGCAGGGATGTGTGTCAACCCAGAACAAAAAGATAGCTCTTACCTGAGAAAGCTAAGAAAACTGTGACAGATTTTGAAATAACTGTGTTCTTGCATTCTCACCCCTCCATTTTGCCTGATAAAAACTAAATATTAATTATAATTTGATCCAAATTTTCTGATGATTTTTTAAAAATTAAAAATCACAAGGACATTTTCAGATTTACAACAGTTCAAATTATCTAATCATTAAAGGGCTTGGAAAAAATCCTTTCTCTCCCCACTCTTTTTCTTTTACTGGTCAGCAACTTCAGCTAAATCCCCCTCAGCTTAATCCCTGTTGAGCAGAGATTTTAGTACAGAAGTTAATCTGCTTGCCTTTACCAATTTCAATGAACAATTTAGCAGTACTGTTTCAAAGCTGACCAGCAATATTCTTAGAGTCGCATTGTTGTCAGAGGCCAGATTCAATCTGAGGAGTGTCCAGGAATTTGCAACTTTCAACTACTTCTTAAATTCTAAGTTAGTCACTTGTGTCAGAGCTGGAAGTGAAATTCTAGGAAATCAAAGTTTAATGAATATTTAAAACGTACGAAACGTTATGGAAAAATCAAATATTTACTAAAACGGAACATGCAGATGTCTGCACTGTTAAAAGCTGCAATGTCAAATACAGAAAGGAATCAGCCCTTCATAAAACAATGTTGACCTTAAAGATCTGATGTGAGGCTCCAAAATTTTCTAGATCAGTGAGAAAACTCTATAAAACCATGGGAAAATGTGTGCTCCTGCCAGCATCCTCATCCACTCTGGGGAAGCTATAGACCTGCCTGGTCAGTGGAAGTGAGCTTTGTTTTTCTCCCAACACAGGATTTTCCCTTCTCTGTCTGACACTTGGTGGTGACTAGATCAGGAGGAAGAATCAAGCGGTGACATTATGTATAATGCCTTACTTGTTCAATGCTTCAAAGTGGTGGTGACACTTGGGTGTCCTCAGGAGCAGAACGGTCATTCGCATGTCAAGGCCATCAGTGTGCCTCAGTGCTCAAATATAAAACAGCTGGGCAGGACTCTGGGGAGCCCTATAACAGAGGTGAAGAATCCTCCTCCAAAGACATTGAGTGGCTCCAAGGAGACTCCTTTTCTAATTCTCCTGCTTCTCACTGCCAAAGAGCATCTTGCCGGCTACTTTAATCTGTAAGATCCATCTTACTTTAACCGTATTGAAAAGGACTGATGTTTTGGGGTTGTGCTGTGCTATATTAAAATCCATATTTCAAACAATAAATGCTTTCCATTTATCTAGGCTAGTCTCTTTTCTATTGAGCCAAACTTTCAGGCAGTTAGCTAAACCTTTCAGTAATATGAAGCACCTTTTTCATCTTGTGCCAACACTGTAATGCCTCCAATAATTTATGTTTAATTTTTAATACAGTTATCTATCATGAGTAATTATGTGGGCTGCTCACAATATTCCATTTTCTGTTATGTGGTTTTTCTGAAGATTGTGGACTTAAAAAAATACCACAGTACTACTACTTTTCTGCTGAATTTCCTCTAAAAAAGAAACGTTGAGGAACACTTGAAGATACTGCATGTCAGACCCCAAGAAGTTCTTTGCTCTGTCTTTAGATTTGCTGATACCAGTGTGAGAAACAGCGTAAGCTGCTGTGATTTATGCACTGCTAGAGAAGCGGTCTGAGCAGAGTCCTTCACATTCACAGGGATATTTTGCTGGTGTTTGTGTGCAGGATTCAGGTGATGGGGACAAAATTTCACTGCTGACGCTGGTGCTGTTGGTGGTGCATGTCAGTACTGGGAGAAGCTTTCAGTGTCGCCTCCAGCAGTTAATAAAAAGCTAGGTGTTTTCCACACTTCCCATCTAACAAGCTTTCTCCTCTGAGCTCATAAAAGAGTAGACAACGGCACATGATGGTTGTGCATCCCTGGTGCTGGGAAGGCGTCCTGCTTCGGTGCCACCGAGGCCACTGCAGTTGCCCAGTTGTGCCATCTGCATGGGGAATTGCCTTAAAACTGCAGGCACTCCTCTGCGGTACCCCTTCCTGCTCTGCAAGGAGAACTGGAAAGGTGTGATGCTTTTCAGTGGTAAAATAGAAAAATACCTGCTCATGGCCCAGAGCTGCTTACACCAGCAACAGCCACCAAGCTTTTGCCTGCCTTGAGCGACAGCCTGTTCCACACATGCAATAGGAGCAGCTGGTTTTCTTAGTCTGCATTTGGCAATAAATACTGATATGAGCACCAGATCTGTCTGAGGGACTGGGAGCTAAACTCCTTGGGGCTATATATAAGTTTTCTGTCCTAATCTACATTTTGAGATGTCTGTGTTATTTCTCTCAGGCTCGGGAGCTCTCTGTATAAGCACTGCTCTTTTGGGAGGGAAAAAATGATTCTTTCCTTTTTTTCCTGGCCAGACCACAGCTTGTCCTGACATGCTCCTGCTCTGGGAATTGGAACTGGAATGTGTATGGGACTGCTAACGGAAATCTATACCAAGGAGGACATTTGAGTACTGGATACTTGTCAGGGCCATTTCCATCCTCTGTGAGGAGGTGAAGAGGCCTTGGGACAACAGCGCTTCTCTGAAATGGCAGTGCTTCATGAGTAAATGCTGCATTAAATTCACACAGGTCATCAAAGCTTACACTTGCTTTTGTTCAGAAAAAAAATGTTAAAAACATTTCTGCTTTCAGCAGATATGCTTAAGTTGCTGGGTCTTATACAAGTATCTGAATGTAATGTATTTCACCAGGTACAGCAATTATTCCCACAGAGAAGATATGGGTGAAACCAGATGGCCACTCCATTACAGAACTTGCACAGACACTTCATAAGGGACAGAGACACCTCCCAAGAAAACATTTTTAGTCTTAATCCCCAGAGAAGACCTAGAAAATACCTTCAAAAGACAGAAACTTGGAAACTAAACCTAATACTCTAAGATGCTACACTTCATGGGTTCAGTACAGCTGTTGGTGCAATCCCCTTGATATACGATCCCATCCTCTGCTGGCGTGAAGGCAGGAGCTTTCTTCCTAAGCTGTGGCACTTAGATTTTGTTCAGAGCTGTTGCTCTCTGCTTGAACCCATTACATTGCACTCTGAGTCTTTGTCAGATCTAAAGGAGATCTTGTACGTCCACAAATTTATCCTTTTTTTTTTTTTTTTCAAAATTATTTGGCCTAATGGAAGCTATTACCTGCCCTTGTGAGTGCTGTGAGTGTCACAGGACAGCTGCAACTACAATGCTGCTATTAAAGGCAACAGGGCTGCAGGCTTGGCCTCGTCAAAGTCTGAGGTAAAACTTCCCTTGATGTCAGCATTGTAAGATCTCACCCAGATAGCAATACAGTTTATTTTGGTAGCAGTTCAGGACTTACTTATCATATCAGATATTTCACCACACATATAGGTAGCATTGAATAATAGAAGATGTGCAGGTAAATCTAAGGCTGCAATTCAATCAAGGACATTTGTTGATGTCTTAAGCTGAGAGTCAAACGGCTTAAGTAGTTTATGACCGGCAGTAGAACTCCCTTGATTGAATTACTGCATGGGCATTCAATTGCATAAATGTATTGTTATTTATATGGTGTGCCAAAGCCTGATTTTAAAGTTAACTGTGGCAGGCTGTAACTAATGGAGAAAGAGCAGTATGGCATTACAGTGCCCCTTAAGCAAGGAAAATGAATGATGTGCACTGTGTTCTGTGCTCATGTAAAAATAATTATTGTAGTACTGTAGGGAATTAATTCTTTCGTATTCATGAAAGGAAGGAGAACTCGAGGTCGTTAGTCAGAAATAGTACCTGCTCCCTATACCAGAGTGTTGGATCTGAGCAATTTCCATTAGTGTTAGGGACCTGTCTATGGACTGGATCCACAATTTTTTAAAACTTTGTTACATGTAAAGGAAAAGAGATGAAGCAAGGTGAAAATGGGAACAATAGAAAAGAGTATTATAGATATAACACGAATATGACACTGTGCAAAGGATAAAGGGGGTTTGTGTAGGCTTCTCCAGCTCTTAGCACCCCTGTGCGTAGGGAAGGCACGGAGCTGCAAGCACTCATCCCCTGGAAACCACTTTGCCGACAGGTGGGAGCTGCTTGCTGGCTGCAGCCCAGCTCTGCTCTCTTGCATCCTCCCAGGGGCAGCAGGTTTTTTGCTTTCCTCTTCTACTGGAGAACTGGATAGCTTTACCAGCAGCTTTCTAAGGGAAAGGCCAGGGAGCATGCACATTCAAATCAACCCTTTTCGGAGATGGTCAAAACTGCTCAATAGCGGTGCAGGCTGTCTGTATCACGGGCTGTCATGGCAAATTGGAGCTGACAGCTGGAAACTGCTCACATAGATTTCCTATTGCTCCTTTTAACCAGCCTGTATTAAATTGCACCAAAAGGGCTGACAGCCTTAAAATCCATGCCATTATATCACATTAAGGGCTGCAAAAATCTGCCTGCTTTCACAAATTTCAAAGTCAATTGATATATAAGCCCAGTAGACAGCCTAGAGCCTAGAGACACAGTACAACCAGCACACATATGTGTGTGTTCATTCTGCATCCAGGCCCATCTGCAGTTCCCAAGTGTTGTCCCATATCAACATTCCTCAAAATCCTATACATAAAGTAAATTCTTTTAATACAGAAAAAATAAATACAGGCATGAATACTTCCTTCAGGAAGCCTTCTGGCTCTACATGGCTTTTGAAAGCACTATTAGAACTTGGACTCATTAATTACAAGAATAGCTTGCGTATGTATGAACACTCCCATGGAGGAAAAGGGTGCTGCCTGTCCTAGTAAGGAGTGAAGATGCACACTACCATGTCAGGTTAAGTAAGGACTCAGTCCTGTGTATAATTTTTAACACACAGCTTCTGCAAAATTTTTCCTCTAACACATCTCCATCACCTCAGCAAAAGCACAATAGACAGTATTCCATAATCACTTCAGCACAGAAACGTACACGCCAACATGCTGGTCACAAAATCACCTTTTTCATAAAGCTTAGAATACATTGTCATTCTCATTCCCTGATGAATTGTGGTAGTGGGACTGGAGAGGGATAAATTACAGCTCTGCTTCCTTGATTTTCATATCAAGCATGTTGGTCTTGCTGTCCTCACTGCTATAATGTCAGCAGACTGCCACTTTTCAGGGAATGTCAGCGGAAGATAATTTCCTTTTAGGTCTCTAACTAGCCTCCCTCCAGATTCAAGTGAATATAAATAACATATATCAAGGCCTGGTAGATAAGCTAGCTCTCTCACACATATAGACCCTTGGAAACTAATCAAACTTCCTTCCTGAAGGGGAGTTTATCAGAAGGCAGACAACCCTTAATTTGACACTCAAGAGAAAAAAAAAAACCAGTTAAAAGCACTTAAACCATATTCCCCTTGTCTTCCTTCATCAACATATAAGAAAGAAAATGATTCATGTCATCCAAGTCACATTTTTAAAAATCCCTTGCAATCAAACCTTAATATGTGGAAAAAAATGCTGCACGCAAAAAACAGTTAGTTTTGACATTGTGTATATTATGGTTTCATGGGTTCCTTTGGTTGCTGGACTTGGGAGCAGTCTGCTCCAAATCCTGAGAAGAGCATTGGGACTTCCTTAGGTCACCCCAGTCTGCAGCAATGGCAGCCTGACCTTGGCACTACTTGAAAGGCAGGCTAAGGCTGGGAGGGCCACTTCACTGGCCTTCCAAACTCTGTGGCCTGATAAAGTAGACAGGCCCTCTGCAGAGGAAAATAAACAATTAACAGAGCTTGCTATGTCCTCAGCTGTGCTAGAGAGATTACATCATGACTTATACACACAAACACACACATTATTTAAAGATGTAGTCTAGATTCAGACTTTCTATCCAGAAATCTAATTTTCAGTCAATAGGCATTGGTTCAGCTACTTATTTATTTTTAAAATGCTGGGTTTAGAGAGAAACAAGATGTGATTTTACTAACTGCATAGCTCATGATTTAATTTATTATCACAATCAGATATGTCTGTTGAAGTCTCTTTCTGATTCTGAAATCTGTGTGTTTGGGTGTGGACTTTAAGGTTATTGTTGATATCTTTGGTTCGATGTTACCAATGAATATTGATTTTACTGTGTGGTTCAATACCAGGAACAATGAAAAATTGGGTCATTTGATTTTAACATTGCTAAAAAAAAGATTCTTGCACTAAGCAAGAGGCTCAGCCATGTCTTCCCTTCAGATCATTAAAAGGGGAATGTCTCAAAAGCAGCCTGGGAGGTCATTTGTGACTCAGAGTCCTGCACCAGCAAATCCACTGGTTCTCCTTCACCCATGAGAGCCATCACTCTCTCCAGTACAAAGTCCCAGAGATTTAAGAGCATTTCCATTCAGAAGGCCAAAATTCTTTGGCCTCCTCTCTTTACATGCCCCACAAGGCACTTGAAATCACAGCATCTGATTTTATACACCAAGTCATGTAAACATATTCACTATTTATATCACTAGCAACTGCAACAAAGATTTAATCCTCAAGTTTCCAGGGAAGGAAGAGCCATATATATTCCAGCTCCAGCTCTGCTGCCTCTGGTAGGACTTCTCCAAATACATGTTGGGTTGATGCCAAGAAAGTGGTTCATCATTGATTGAACACTGTCCACATACCTTGGACAAATTTGTGTACAGTTGGTTCTTTCTACATTAGGATTAATGGAGCATAAACAAGCCCACGACTATCAGGTTGTTTCAATCAGCCATGACAGTAAAAAGTCCTGCAGGAAACATGGTTATCAAACACTTATTATAGAATGTGAGGAACTGCTAAACAAACTAGCAAGTCTTCATGAAATGAAACTTTTTTGTACTGCTTTCTGTGTTTTTCCAGTCTGAGTGGACAATATAATTCAACAATAGAATTAAATATGTTTCAGTCTAATTTCACCTTAAATATTACTCTCCTTTTTTCTGTGTGTGTGTGTTTTGCTGGGGACCCATGTACTCTATTGCTTCGTACAACATCAATCAAATGGATTTGAACTTTTTACAGCAATGCCTAGGTTGTTCAAAATGCTACAGCCTGCAGTATTCATAACTGCAGTAATTGTGCTGCCTTCTTTTCTTTCTGCATAAATTAATTCAAAATCTCAAATAATCTTGAAGTAGTAAATACATGATGATCAAGCAGGTTTTGCAGAAGTAAAATGAAGATATTGAAGTAACAGTGATGAACAAAACTTCCAGGCTCTAAACAAACTTGGAGGAGAATCATTAAATCAATTCTGGTTTAATTTTATTTTTCTTACCAAAGGAAAAAAAAAAGAGAGTCATGAATTCTTATCAAGCTTCCTTAAAGGACAGCTTGGCATTGGCTCTGACTTCTTAAAATTAAAATTATATTGATTTTCCATTTTATTAAATAAATGTTCCTCCCTGAGCTTGCTTTAGGAAAAGAAAAATGTTTTCAGTGCAATTTTCTCTTCAGCCATTGCCTGGACAAAGGGATTACCCAGAATAGCCCTTGTTCCAAGCCCCTGGTGGCACAGTCAGAGCTTCGCCCTCTCAGACAAATAAAGAAAATGCAAGTTCTCTGAGGTTAGTGTGTGTGATACTTCACTTTAAAACTGCCCATGAGTATTTACATTGTTTAGGAAAGAAATTGGTGTGGTACACAAATGTATTGTAAAAGGCCATCTTCTGCCCTCATCCCCCACCGCCTGCACATCTCACTATGAACAGCTCAAAGCACTTCTGTCTCTTGCAGTTTATTAAATACAAACAACGCTAGTGCTAGTACTGTGTTCAGCCTGCCTCCTGCTTCTGAATTTATTTTATACATGCACTGCTAAAAGTGGTAGCTCTATGAAAGTGGGACTTTAACGCTGTTGAATCCTTCTAGATTAAAACTGGCTTGTTGGCTTCTTTCGGACCTTCATAGCTTAAGAAGACTAGAAAGAACATTTCTAAATCTGTCAGCTATTAAAAGTGTCCCCTGACCTCAGGGTCAAAGACACATTTTTGAAGGGAAAGGACTAACCCAGGCTGTCCTTCAACTATTTAGGATGGAGAACCAGTAGCTGCCGAGGTGAAACATTTAAATGGACTCTGGTGTAAGATCTCTTATTTCCCTCCTTGGTCTCATGGCTAGTTTTCCTGTAAGATAAGGGAAGAGCTCCAAACAGGTCAGTATTGAATAAGATGGTCTCCAAAGGAACTCTTGGTACTTTCTGTACTGCTATGTGTGATTAAAAATGAATAATTTGGTTAGACAGATACTGCATTATTTGCATAAAGGTTTTTAAGACACAATTTAAGCCCCAGAGAGATGCCAAAACCCCTTTCTTTGCTTGATAAGCCAGTTAAGACAGTTAAGCAACATAGCATTCTTACCCCATCGCATAATTTACAAAACTCAAGCACTCAAGAGCAAGGAAATGAATAATTTAGAAGATCATTAATCTCACACTACCCACATGATAAATGTAATTATCAATCTTATCAGCTATGGAGAAGTGAACATTTCATCACAACACAAGGACCGTCACTCTGACTCTAGCTACAAAATATTTCATCAAGAAACACCAAACCAAAAACATAGAATAAAACTGTCCTGAAATACAACAGTTAGCTGTGAACACATTAGTGGCAAAGATTGATAGGCCAACATGCAAGCCTAATTTCAGTAAGACTCAATTTTACATTCCAGTTCTTCCTGTTTTGCCACATCTATTCCACTTTTAGGCTCTTTTTTTTTTCTTATCAAGTTCCTGTGTCAGTTGATAAATACAGTTACTAGATAACATTTCTAAAGGAAAGTATTATGATACCAAGCTAGGGATAAAGCAATAGAGAAAAACTCCACAGGTAAGAGCCAAGGCTGTTTTTTTTGTGGTGCAATAGCTAATTCCTTGAAGCAGACACAATAGCAGATGAGTTACTGAGCTCATGGAAACCAAAAAAAAACAGGATCTCACCTGGTAAACTTCAAGATGGGAACATGCCTGAATTCTGGCCATGGTAACACTGAACTCTGGAAGTGGCGAGAACAAGGTCATTGTGCCAACTGTTACTACCAGAATGCAGAGGATGTGTTGGGACTCAATAAGTTACAGCGGCAGCCCATGGGTTATGTTGGGAGCAGGATACAGCTGAAGAGCATTGCTGTAACACCATCCGCTCAAACAAGCTCTTGCCAAGCTTCCAGGGTGGCTCATGTGGGTAGGTAGGCGGTGGGAAATCAGCCACAGATGGCACTATTTGGATTGCCTGAACTTTTTACATTTACCCACTGGCCAATATAAAATGAGCAATGTCCTCATCTGTTTGTTTCCTTACTTTTAAATGCCTGACTGTTACAAATGACATGAAAAGTATGTATTTTTTTTTTGCTGTTACATATGAGATTTTGAATCAAAACTGTATTTATTTTTTTGTGCTGGTGTGATGATATTAGGAGATAATGGAAGGTTAGAAAGTGCTGCCTGAAACCACGCTCTCCTGTCATAGATTCGAGATGAATTTTTGGTAGAAGCAAAATAATACCAGAAGATCTAATTTTAACCACATTTTAGAAGGGAAATGTAATTCTGCTTTTTTAAAGAATTATAATGCCTTTCCAGATTCATTCTTCTTCAGTGGAATTATATAAGAAAACACCTTCTTTCTGACATTTTTACAGGAAATACCAGGAAACTGAGCGTTCCTTACCTTACGACATTTCCATAAAAACATGCTCTCCTGCATTATTTTATTTAGAAGCAGTAAAAATAGCGCTTCTTGTGTTACAATATTTTCAGCAAAAATCTTGAGAATACCCTTTCCAGACTTAGAAACCATGTGGATACTCAAAATTACACTTAATTTACTGTGCTTATTGCTTACATGAAGCAGTCACGTAAAGTTTTTATAAACATGCTTCTGGGATTATTTGGATGGCAAGGGAAATGTAGTGTTCCTGGCTGTGCATTTTTTCACCTGGGCTCATGGGTTCAAAAACAGATTTCAGGAGTCCAGTGTCTGTGGTTTTCTCCATTGCTAAGTGAAGATTCTTCCTGATGACTTTCTGCTCTAGAACCTACAGAGAAAGTTATGAACCCCTATTCTGCATTGACTAATTAGCATCCCAAATTATGGCAGCTGCCAGGACTATTGTTACTGTTTTCTCTTTCCAGAACTGCCTTTTTCTTTTTTTCCTCCAGCTGTTTTCCATTCCCACTGCCACTTCACCTTTTATTGTATTTCTCTCTTGTCTTCTCACTTCTCCATCAACTATAAGACCTTTGCCTTACCCAGAGAAAGCTTTTAATAATCTAAGGTTGTTGGTCCTTGACTAACAGTCTCGTTTCAAGGGTTTTGATGGAAGTCAAAGGTGGCAATATCTCAGGTCTAAGAACTTCTTGTTTCCTTCTATGCTGTGAAGGGATCCTATGCTAACTACATTGGATCTGCATGGGAAACATTAACAATTGATTAAATCCAACCCCACTGGGGTCTGCGGAGGTTTTTCTGGAGATGTGAATCTATCCCCTCACTTTTACTGAGCTGTAGAGGAACATAGTTAAGGGCAGGCTCTGAAGAAGAGCTTGAAGATGGCTTAGCCTTTGCTGCATGCTTGTGCAAATTATACAAAACCAGTTGGACTGGTATCTCCAGTCAGCAGGGCAGGTTCTATCAGCCAGGGTCCATCCCACTGCCCCAGCCAGGAGAAGGCCTTCTGGGGAATACTGGGGGTAGCCCCAGTCCTGGGTATTGGACACCTCCCTAGGAACAAGGATGGGTTGAGGCTGTGCTGGGACATGGGCCCTTGGGTGGAAAGCAGACAAGCTGCAGCAAGGGAGATCCAGAATGATGTTTTCACCATGAGGATAGTTGAATGTTGGCAGGGGTACCCTGGAAGGCTATGAAATCTCACTGCTTGGCAGTATTTAAAGCTCAGGTGAAAAAAGACCCTTAGGAAGCTCATCTAAGTTCAAAGCTGGAGATGCTATGGGTAGAGGTGTTGAGCCAGATTACTTTCAAGATGTCCTACCCAATTGAACTGCTTGATGATTCAAAATTACGCTGCTAGGAGCATGGAGGGAGTCAAGGACCAGAAGTAGATGTTTTTGAGTTGTTTCTTGCAGACAGTACAGATCTAAAGATGTCTCAGAAGATATATTAGAAAATGACGATTGACCCCTCCTTCCCCCCATATTCCTGAAACTCTTTCTCCAAGATCATTCATGGATTGTGAAGAACAAGGGGTGCATCTGTTTTCTGTGGCATGACGGGGGCAGCTGGAGACCAGTAAGTCATGCGCAGGGGAGGATCTTCATCCCCATCCAAGTCAATGAGTTTTGGAAGGACTGGAATTACTCTCTGATTTTCAGCAGAAAGTGGACCTTGCAAAACTCGCTTGATTCTCTTATGACTGCCAAGATGGTATAAGGACTTGCAATGTTCATGCTGCAAGGACATTAGGAATTCTTGTACCTCAGGTGACTTATTAATATCTTATTTGACAAGTCAGATTTAAATGCATGTTGAAAAATTACTTTATACTGTCAGAACTCATTAGGTTTTATGCACAAAACAAAATCATTATTCAGAGATTTGGAACTGCTTTACTAAAGTGGGCATCTATTGAATATCTCCAATGCAATTCTTCCTTCTAATATGGTAATTCGTTATCTGTATTTAATTATCTGCAAGGTGAAAGGTTGCTGGGCAGTGTTGTTCACCAATAGCCCAATGGAAATTTTTAAGTACTTTCACTCTGGGCTGACTGTCTTTACAGATCAATCTTACTGCTAATGACAACCAATACTTTCAGATGTGATTACAGACTAGCTCCATCTTTTCATGAGCCGAGACTCTTTGGAATCATATGTATTGATCTTTTTAATAGAAGTCAAGAAAAATGAAATTACCGAGGCTTCTTTTTGCAAAACTATGATAAATGGGAACTTGGAAAGTTACAGAAGATTTTTTTTTTCTGTTGTGGATTATTTTAATCACTAAAAATGATGGTCTTTTTAATAATGTTTGTCTTTCCATTATGCACATTTGCAGCAAAGCCAAAACTTATTTTTGTATTACTTTATATAACCACATTTAAGCAAAGACATGTCAGAATTGCCTGCTGGTATATTTAGGTAACTATCAAGTAGACTCTAGGCTAAAGGAGAAAGCTGCTTTTAGATGCCAAAAGATTGTATTTTCTCATCATCTACGATTTTAATCCAATTTTTAGAACAGCGTTTTGGGATGTCTACAATCAAGTATTCATTTGTTTTTTATATAGAGCTTACCCTTCATTGTATGTAATACTGTGACAAGACACCTTACCTATGTGCATTTTCTTTCTTCCCAGAAGTCTCATACTGGCTTTCAATGCTTGACTGATTTTCAATGGAAATACATGTCACATGACTCTGCCTTTCACTTCATTCCCTTCTCCATGTTTCTCAACCTCTAGAATTTTACAAGGAAATGTGCCCATTTTACCCTGCCCCTGAGGTCTAGAGGACAGTGTTTTGGCTTCATATTGTACTATAAACATATGTGCACCCCATTGAGAATAATATTTGCTAGTTTGGCATCTCATTCTTGTGCCGGTAGAATGGAAGTAAAAAAGTATTAGATACCATGTTAATTATAGTTATTCTTCTTGGATAAATTTTATTGCAAAGGTAGTGGGTAAGATAAATCTTAGTGACAAAATGGCAGAAGAAAAGATATGGATAAATCATAAGAATAAATCATAAGACTGGTGGAAGATATATACTGGTTGCTCTCTCTGGTATTAATGGGAGCTGGAAGATACACACATGACCTACAGATATTTAAAATCAGAGGCACTGGCAAACTCTCCTCAGTTTGAAAGACAGTGTTATGTTTTCTTATTGCATGATTGGTCCTCAATTCTCTTCAATCTTCTATGTTGTAAATCCATGCTCTTTTCACAATTATTTCCACAAGGCAATTTCCTTTTTTTCTAATAACGCCCCCATAATGTTTTAACTTCCTCTACACTTTTCATTATGCCTCTTGTCACAGCAGTCTTCAAAACCCAGTCATTTCCCTTTATTGCTCTCCTTGAAACTCAGTATTTTTCAGTCTTCAGTGTGAAGCCTTCAGTCTTTCAGATTACTTTGTGAACACTTCTATAACCTGTATCTTGCCTTTTCTAGAGGTTGAGACTTAATGACCTTTTGCCATTTTCAGAACTGTGGGTTTTTTTAAGATACACAAAATTTAAGTTTAGTTCAGGAAGATCCTAAAACTGCACGTGACAGGAAGAGTACACCAAATGCGCTGTATATCTGCCCTGTTTTGTTTCTCCTTGTTTCATAACCTTCTGTTTCTGGTTGCTATCAGAGACAGGTTACTGAGATGGATGGTTTTGGACAGACACAGTGTGAAGGTCCTCCACTGGTATCTCTCTCCCACAGATTCTTGCCCTAGCTGTTCTTGCTGTGCCTACTTTTCTTTGAATATCACATTCCCAGGAATTATTATACTTGCAATGTTGAAAAACCCTCAGAACCTCACTGATTACAATTTTATACTATATCCTTTTTGTGATGTCCTAGATCTTTTAAAACTAAGCTTTTCTGTTCCATATAGACTGAAATCTGTTGAGGTCTGTCTGTATTGCAGATGCACTAAGCCAAGTGATAAAAATATTTTGTGACATGCTGCACTCAGCTGCAGACAATCCAGTACTTAAATGAGCATTCTGAGTCAAAAAAAACCCCAAAACCCAAAAAACCCCTCAATTATCTATTAATTGCTTTAGGCATACCTTAGTATTTTCATTAAAAATAGTGAATAATGCTTCAGCATGTCTTGCGACCATTCATGCAGATTCAGAACCAGCCAATTTTTATTGCGGCTTTCTTGGACTTTGTTTTACAGAACTGTGTCTGACTGATTTTACCTAGGAAAGCTGTCCCTTTGTTATTTAATGAAGATGCAAAATTAACCACATCTGGAAGAAGATTGTGGAATTGTATCACAATATATTTATTTCAGTTTATCTGGCAAAGTCAAGTTATTCTGCCAGTACAGTTTTAGTCATGAAAAAAGCATTTTTTTCATAAAACAGCATGCTGGTTCAAAGATGCCTTGTTTTGAACACTAGAAGCTAATTTGTTGACATATTGAAATAGAGAACACTGAAATTGCCATCTGAAAGATGATTAACATTGTTGATGCAGTTTTGTGAAACAGTGGCTTTTTGAAAGTATTTTTGCCAGTGGATACCATATAGTTTATAATACATAGACGGTTCTTCCATCCTCTTTATATGAGTTTTCAGCTTATTTGTTTAGATTAAACAGTTTTTTTAGCAAGCATGGTAAGATAAATGCACTAAGATTTGTTATAACATGTCCAAAGCAGCCTGGATTAAATAACTCAACCATTTAGTTTAGTCCATCTAACACTTATGCACATAAGTGAATCTGCTTATGTGAATATATTCTTTAAGCTCAAAGGTCCAACTACTCCTGTGGTACTGGATCCCACGAGCTGACTCCTCACTTGCTTGAATGACCCCAGTAAGATCTGTCTGGGTACCTGCGTCACTTGTATGTCAAAGGAAAGAGGACCTTGCTATTCCCTTGAATTTTTGAACCCTTCTCTTCTTTAATGCAAACCTTTACGGGATGTGCCTGAAACAAAGGTTAGTTGTACAAATAGTGTTTTACATGCAGAATAACTTGCAGGAGCTGGCAGGACGTAATTTTATTTATTTATTTAGTGTGGCTGAGTCTCATCTAGGCAAAGGAAAGACTAATGTAGTGACGTAGAAGGACAAACCTAAAATTGGTTTAAATAGGGTGATAAAAGCTAGAGACAGTTTTCAGCATGTTTTTTTCTCAACTCACCTCCATTTGTGTTTTTTTTTTAAGGCAGTCTGCATATTTTTTTTCAGCCTACCCTCTTACATAATATATATACTAGTTGCTTTGCTAGAGCCAGTAAGAAGAGGGAATGCACTGTTCTTCTGACTAACTGTTGAGAAACTTGGCTCTACATGTCCTTGAAATCTTTTGCACAACTCAGAGGGAAAATTCATCAGTTTTGTCTGCCTAGAGCTTCATACTCATTCCTTAGCACCATTGCTCTTTTGTATGTGCGTACCCAGGTTGTGTGACAGCTAGTCACTATTCCATTTCTACAAAGACTTTGCATGCTATTATGGAATCTGACAGATCATCACCAAAGCTTATAGCACAGTCCAGAAATACACAGTAGTTATTGCTAAAAAGTCAGCATTTCCTTGCAATTATCATGCAGTGGCATCAAAGATCCATGGTTATTTCTCATTTGAATGACAGAGAAAAATAGTTTATCTATCTATCTATCTGTCTGTCTATGTATAGGTAAGTGCTGCTTGGTAAATTTTGTCAATTTTAATGTTTACCAAATTATAATAAGATCTTATTTTATAACTTTGGAAAGAAAGATTAATTTGGAAAAGAAGACAGAAAATACATAGTAATCTGTGAATTAGGAATGGGAAAGAGGGAGGGAAAAAAAAGGAGGCATTTGGCAGTAAAGAGATAAGAGACAGTACCTGACACCTGCATCAATAGTCTTGTCAAATCTGCATGTCCTAATATAGTGAAGAGATAAACTGGTTTCCACCAGGCATCTTGAATGTTGCTGAAGTTACAAAAAGGGTTAGATCAAAGAAAAGTAGTCAGCTCTCAACGTGAGGTCTAGCTCATCTGAGGTGGTGTCTTTCTCCAACTTAAGTGTTAGAAATGACCGAGAAGAAATCAACAAGTTGGGCTGGGTTTACAAAGTTCAAGACTAGATTTTTGGTTACCTTGGAAAGATCTGCAACATCCTGATATGGCAATGAAACAGTTAAATCTGTACTGGGTATCCCCAGAAGAATAAGTCAAATGCTAGTTATTTAAAATGGAAAAATATTTGGGCTGGTAAAGAATTTTTTCCATTCAACCATTTTTTATGGAAAACTTTTTTCTGATGAAACAATTTTTTTAAATGAAAAGTCTTTAATGGAAATCATCTGTCTGCTTTTTTTTTTTTTTAAATCTTGGCTTTTTATTGAAAGAAGAAATTATAAAGAAGACGAGGAAAGAATATTGCAACAAACCCCCCCATATTTGGAACGTACAGATGGCTACTAAGTGGTTAAATATTCTGCTGTCTAATAAGTCAAATTAATGGCAAATATAAAAGCTGGTGTTGTCCAAAAGAGTGCCTGATCCTGTGCATATCTAAGTGTAAGTGGTCAGAAGAGTGCTGAAATGTCTCTCCCTGGTGATTGTTCCAACCCCACATCCACATAAATAAATGAAAATACTCTTTTTGACTACTGTAGGAGAGAACTAAGACCTGGGATCTGGGGCTTGCACAAATATGGTGTGTGCTGAGGAAATGAATGTTAGGAGACTGGCTGCAGCTGACGGCCAGCAAAGGGAAATGCATGTCTGCAGATGGAAGTATGACAGTTGGCAACAGACTCTAACAGATATTGTTTTCTCTCTGGAATTTGATAACTGTTAATTCTTCATATACTTGGCTTCCGCCAATGAACACAGTACTTTTCACTGATAAGAAATTCATATTGTTAAACTCCACATGAACTCAAAAAATATTAACGTATAAATGCTTACCAGCAAATATGAACAGCAAATGTCAGAGAAAATTTAATAATTGAGCTTAATAAAATAAGCTTGTTTTTGGAATCTTGCTTTATACGTTTCTGAAAGAACAATCACTCTTATGAAACTAAGTCAAGAATGAAATGTAGTGTATGGCTAATTGGGAAACGATCGATGGATTTAGCAAAGCCATAGGAGTCCTTCTAAAGAAACACATTTTAAAGTACTGTTGATTTAACAGTGTGCTCTGTTTATCTTCCCTTCTGCCTTATAAGGGACCAACTATGTCCTTGATGGGTGGTACTGTTGGTCAGCCAATCTCCTGTGTGAAGCCCTGTGACAAGATAGTGATTTGAAATAAAAGCTGACAAAAACTTTGTTTCACTGTAGTCTGTGAGATCATGGTGTATCACTCTGAGATACTTCATGTACTCAACTAATTTCCCAGTTGTTATGTTAGAAATGACTTAGAGCTTTAGAGTATATGAATAATAGCACTTTTGTGTCCCATTATCTATTTTAGAGCTTAATAATAGCACTTTTGTGTCCCATTATCTATTAATCTATTTAAACAAGCCTAGGAGGATTCCTTTAGCTCCAGCCTACCCTTCCTCCCCATGAAGGAGTAAAGGACAGAGAAATGACAGCAGCTCCAGCCTCCTCCTCCACAGCCAGGGACAGTCTGGTAAGCACAGCCCACAGGTACAAGTGAGTAAGGTGAAGTGAGGCAAGAAGGAAAAGGAAGGTAAGTATCACACAACTGGAGCAGAGGAAACAGGGAATTGACATGGGATGTGCTGTAACTCACTGCAGTTCAGTTATGCAGATTGAAATGAGAGAGAGAATGAGGGGGAAGGCACACAAACCTTGGAGAGTTAAGTAGAAGACAAAATTATTCTGCATGGGACTGGCAAGAAAGGCAATGAAGACAAGAGCAAGTCTAAAGGCAATCTGAGCTGGAGACCATCTGCTTGTCAAATTCAGAGGTCCTGCTGCAAATTATGGCAGTGTTCCTGAAGGATGGCCCCAGCATTTCCTAGCATGGAAAGCAATAGGTAAATGTTGGGCTGCTGCTCCTCCTTTAATCAGAGTAAGGCTCAACAAACTATCTGCAACAAAGCATGCTTGGACATGATAGTGAACTAGCTCCAGCTTCACGATGAGGGCTACCTTATTTGTTTTGTGCCAAGGCTGCAGAGGATCCTGTTTTCAAGTTTGTTCCACAGAAGGTCCATCACAATCTTTAGGACAGTGAAGATGAAACTCTCATCACACCATACCACATCAACCACATATCGTGTCATACATCACACCCTGCCCTTATTAGCCCACCTATCATCTGTTCTGATAAATGTCTCACTTGTGTTTCTCCTGGGTTTGTACTCATGGTAGTATGAACAGAGCCACTGTCACAGCCGTATTAGTGTTAAGAGCTTTCATTCTCAGTGGGAACTTTGTATTATTCTAGTTATTTTAAAAAGATCCCGTGTCGTTTACACAGCATGCACAATTCACCAGTACTGCAATGAAAGAAAAAGCCCTCTGTCTTCTTACTTGTCCTGGGCTGGGCTGAAACAGCAATTTTACAACTTTTTTTACTACTCCTCTTTTCTTGTTGATGAGTCAGTTTGGCAATTTCTTTTTTTTTTTTCTTTTTTTTTTCTTTTTTTCCTAACAATACATTGACGAAACAGGTGGCAAGTATCAGGATAGTGCCTTAAAAATGTGATCCAAATACAATCTTCTTTCCTGTAACATCTCATAGTATCTGCTGACTATAAAATTTAATCAGATGATCAAGAAGAGATGGCAAACTTTGCATTTGACAGGATCTTTCTTTGTATTTTCCTTCTAATTATTTCCATATGCCTCTTATCTGAAAAAAAGTATTTTTCATCTGCTTCTTCGGCCTGAATAATTCTATAGTATTCCTGTATAAGGCTAAGACAGAGCTAGCCAAAATCTTCTATGTGACAACGCAGTGCTGGAGAGCACTTCATTTAGCTGAGAAAAGAGAATTCTGGGAGAAGTTAAAATTAGTTTTGGAGTAGTTGGCCACATTTTCTGGTTATTAACATGAAATCCAAGAAAATAGGATATGCTTGATTTCAGAACCCATTCAGTATGCCCTGGTGTGTTATTCCTGAAGGCAGCCCAGTTCTACTCTTTTTCTGCAGTAAGGATTTATTCACCGAATTTCTGAATAGTAGCAAATTTTGCGTGTTCTGCACAACAAGGACAGGTTACCACTGGCAACTCTCTTATAGCTGCTTCAGACTTCAGTCTTCTGCAGGGTCATAACATCTGCTATGCATTTATAGAATTCCTACTAATATATTAAAAAGAGTGGATTTATTATGTGAGTGTTGAATTGTGGAGATTTTTCCACGTGCTGAAATTGGTCAGTAGGTTATCCTGAAAAAGCTAAATATAGCTATTTCTATATTTTCGCATATAACGGCATGTTCAGTGCTGCTATTTTGGTCACTCATCTCAAACCAGACTATGCAGCAAACAATGGAAAAGCTCCCTTTGTTTGCAGGACTGGGCCTCAAGGCTTATTGTAGTCCCAGTGAAACCATGTGCAAGGAAATTTACTCTTGTGAGTGTTTCTAGAAGCAGAATAGAAGTTGGTAGGAAAGGTTTTAAGGACACAAGCCAATGTCTTACAATGAGAAACTTTTTTTAGGGAGCATGAACTAACTTCAAGAAAGCATTTACAATGAGAAAAGTTACTGAGGTCCAGTCTAGGCTCTCTGGCCATGTCTAGAGCTGGGCACGTCAGAGCTGCCCCATAATTCAGGATCTCATCTGCAGTGAATGATTTGCATATTTTTTCAAACCCTGTGGTTGCATTTTCTATGTGTTACCTTGATATTTCTCAGGAAAGGAGCAGAAGCTCTCTCTGCAGGAATGTTTGAGGATCAATTGTGATGCAGGTGAATGAGGAATAAATAATTCCCATTCCCCATATCCCGAGGGTGTGCCACGAATGACTGGCTTCTGGGTATTTTGATGAACCATCCTCTTCCCACTAGCTCTTCATGAAATTCTGAGCTCTTTTTGCCTCCTAAAAAATGTCAATTGGTTGGGAAAATAACTTCCCATTTGTGTTCTAGTTGTAACCCTTAGGGCAAACAACAAGGGCTGGTAATCCAGTTTGCTTGTGCCTCTTGTGTTATGACCTTTATTTGCCTATTGGGTGGATGATGATGACATTTCCCTACAGGAAAATATTAACTGCATAACCTTTTCCCTCTTTCAGCTCATCGTTGTCATCATCTTCAACATTGTCAGACGTCAAGTGCCCTGGTTTGAAGTCAGCAGATACTCCTCCTGTCTGGACATAGAGCACTGCCAGCAACGCCCTGGTGATCCTAGCCTCCTGAGTGCCACTCTTTGTGTGAGTGCTAGCCATCTTTGACAAAGAGAATGTTCTTCATGAATGACTAAGGAAACCCTTGGTCAAGATAAACAGCTCCCCCCCTGCTCCTTGCCTGCTGCCAGGAAGCTCTAAATAGAGTCTCTGTAGTAGTCTTAATTTATTTTTTTTTTATTACTTCACATTGGAGTTCAGTCCTGAACTTGAAGCCAGAAAATCTAAGCTGTGTTGGAACTACTGAAAGGCCATAGACCCTGCTAAAAGTTCAGGTATTTCAAAGCCCTGAGAACATGTGTTATCATTTACATCGTATACTTATTTGAGAGAGCAGCTCTCCTGAAACCTCTTGGCCTCCAATAAGACCATCTTTGCTCAGTGCCTCTGAAAAATACCTTTTGCACTTTGATCCCACCAAGTCTATATCAACTCCACTCATGCTCGCCAGCGCACAGTGAGTCTGATGGCAGCCAGTCCTGCTCTCATGCTGAAGGTAGTAGCATTCTAGCCTTGTACATTTGCAAGAGAAAAGAGCCAAGCAAAGCACGGACTTTTAGTTTCAAAAAGCCAAACCAGACCAAGCCCCTTTGTGATCTTTCCAGCCTGGCTCATGAGTTCTGAGTGTTAATATAATTGAAGAGCTTGAAATGCAGCTTTGCTGACCAGCCCAGGTGTTTGGGTGTATGCAAAAAGACATAAAACATGTTGCGGGGAAGATCATCTTAGTTATATTGGAACCTGTATTCTCCAGCAATATTTTTTATGTTTTTCTCTGAAAATTCAACATTTATCAACAGATTGGAAAAAGACAAGAAGTGCGTCAGGGGAAAGAACAAACTCTTTTTCTTGTTACCTTGAAAATTGTCACATCAAATAGTAATTTGTACCTGCAATTAGTTGTGAATGACTCTTTGATAGTTTTAGTAAACAATGACTTTGTTAAAAACATTCTGGTGCTCACCACAATGACACAGAGGCAAACTAACAGGTAAAAATGTAGTAGTGGTGGCAAATGGAGAAGTTTACTCTGTTTCTGGTGGTGCTGAGAGTGCAGGTTGCCCCATCGTGGTTGTAAGATAACAGCAGGGCCTGGAAAACAGCAGAGAATCTGGGAGTGGGAGATCAGGAGACAAGGTGGAGTTACAAGAGCCTGAGAGACACGAGGAAGAAAAGACTTGGATGCTGGTTTGGGTCTTGTGATAGAAGGAGCAAGGAAAATGGGTGTGAGGACTGGAATGATGCGAGTGAAGTAGCTAGTGGTAATCAAAGTAGTATGATAAGAAGAGGATGGAGGGCTAGGGACAAAACACTAAAGTATTAAGAGAAGGAAACTGGGTCATAATACCTCAAAAAATACAGGTGGGAAATCAGTTCATCAGGAGTCCTCAGTTTTTTCTTCCAAAGTTAGTTACTATTAACAGATGTTGCATAATGTTGCACAATGCCCAGATGTATTTGGTTTCCTCCATCCTATTCCTGGCATGAAGTGTTTACTTCATCATGTGAGAAAAAACTGCTTTGCTGTCAGCAGATGCCAGGAAAGAATACTAGAAATGTTTCCCCAGGAGAGGACTGGAGATGGTGCCTTCTCACCTGCATCGGTCTGTGATCTCTGTTAATGCTAGAACCAGGTACTTCTGGGGGGATTTATTTGAATGCCTTTGTTAGGATTTTCATCTACAAAGATGTTTTCCAATAGAAAGCTGGTCCTGCTGTTACAGATCATCCTAGTCAGCTCAGTATTGCTTGCAGGTGTCCTTTTTCTCAGAGACCTTTTCAGTCCCACACAATGGTGGAAGACCTGCAGTGAGTTTGCTTTCCCTAAACTCAGCCCTGGAGTGAGGACCCTAAGACTGGGTCAGGATTGTACTTTTCCCTTCAGGTGTTTTGCTTTGTTAAAACAGAGCAAGTGCTTAGAGAAAGGAATGATACAGGTCGGTCAAATGTATGTGGTGGAACTGAACTCCCCACCTTCCTAATCCTCTGCTCTGGCTGATGCTACAGGGGATTAATCATACTTCCTGGAATGTCTCACACTTACACACACTGGCCTGCATCCTCACACAGAGGATTGAGTACAGCACGTTAAAAAAAAAAGAGGAAATTAAGTCTTTGTACATGCTTCATGGTGTTTCCTCTGCCCCAATTGAGTTAAAAAATAAAGGAATTCGTAAGAGTTGGCAGATAGTTCCTGTAGTGAGGTCTAGGACTAAAATTAGTGGGAAGAAGAATTTGACAAAGGAAATAAGTGTAAGAGAGAAGTATAAAGAAAAATCTCATGTTTTGGAACTTTCAGTGAATTCTCAAAGGCTGAGTGCAGATTTTCTTTGTTAGGGCATGTAATTATCTCCCAGAGCACTCATC
The DNA here is from genome assembly GCF_001431845.1 of Calidris pugnax. Classification (NCBI taxonomy): domain Eukaryota; kingdom Metazoa; phylum Chordata; class Aves; order Charadriiformes; family Scolopacidae; genus Calidris; species Calidris pugnax. Next base: position 6,644,677 of record NW_015090805.1, read on the forward strand.
AAGTTGTGCTATAATAGCACTGCCTTCTGGGGAAAACCCAGGTGAACTTTTTCTTGAGAAGGGGCAAAAAAATCTTCCAACATCATGCTTAGATTCAAGGATAGCAATAAACGTTGGTCTTGTGGAAACATTTTATTTTAATTCCACAATATCCTCTTACGTAAACACTGAAACACATTGAATCAATTTTTCAAACAAACTTGTAAAATCAGAAAATACACCAGCCTCTGATAGGCAGCAGCATTAATTGCCAGGAGCACAAAGAGGCATTTAAACATTGAAGTATTTTGGCAAAAATACAAATGACTTATTTTCCTTCCATGCCCTTGAAAATAGCTTTTCTAAACTCTGCGCTTCCTATGATGGAGGGTTCACCATTAATCACCTTTATGACATCTCATATGTAGGCTGTGGATAAATCCATGGGCCCTAATCAACCACTTTCCTGAGGAAATTGGCCAAATCCCGGCTCTTTGAGGAGGGAGGCAAGGGATGAATCACAACAACTTTGCTATTCAGACAAATCTCTTTTCAAGTGCCCTTAAAGCTTTTTTTTTTTTTTTTCATATACAGTGAAGACAGCCACACAGGAAACAATAATAGTTTAATCTCTTGAAAAATTTCCTTCCTGCACTGCAGCAGCCTTTCAGACAGGTAGTCAAAGCACGCCAAAGAAAATTAGCAACAGCCGATGCCAAGAGCCGGCTGTTACGTTAGCCTTTTAGCTCTGTCCCTTTTCCTTCCATGTGAGTAGAGAACAAGAAACTACTCATCTCCCCAACTAAACACCCTCTGCACTACATTTTGCTGTGCATTAGCAACACTTATGGGCTTGGGGAACTGATAATAGAGAAGAGAAGACACAGAGGGACGGGTCCTGCAAACACTCACTGCGGTACCTCTACCATGAATAGCCTCACTGATTCATGTCCCAGGCCTACAAAGGGAACTGTGTTTGTAGCCTCCCACACATGTGCCTGCTTACTAGTAAGTATTTGCAGAATTTTTACAAGTTGCCGTTGTGAGATTTTTTCCCTTCCGAGTTTTTCTTCCTTTGACTTGAAATTCTTTTTTTCTTTATGGTGGACTAAGGAGAAAGAAAAAAATAATCACTTTAACGTAGAGCTGGGTGTGATTCAGGGTAAGGTATCATCACATGGAGTTTTGTTTTGCTTGGGGTTTTGTTTTGCTTGCTTTTTTTGTACACACGGCAGGCTCCATCCTCCATTTGTACTGCAATGGCATGGCAGGCCCATTAACATGGGCCCTGAGGTAGAGAAAGAAACGAGACATCACCCCCAGCCAAAAACTGCTGCTTGCCCTTATCCTTGCAGACTGGTGCCTGGTATAATTACACTGCCTGTTAACTTGGTGATAATATCACTTTGGATCAGATCTCAATGTTTACATCTCTGCAGTGCTGTTTAAGAGGATATGAAATAAACTAGTTAATATACAGCACTGTGTACAGATTTGGCACAGCCAGAGCATAAAAGGATAGCACAAAAAGGGCAGAATGGTGGAAAGAATTGTGCATTATATTTTAAAGGTGCTTCATTGCAAATACCATAATGTAAAACTTAAGTATTTGCCTGCTTTCAGTGTAAAGCTTTCACTTTAATTCAGCCCTGTTTTACTCAAACTGCTGATAGACTTTCAAAACATCTGTATGTAGAAAAGGTTTTTTTTTTCAGTTCATATTAAAAATGCAAAGAAAACACACCTGCTGAAACATTTTCTAGAAATAATTGCAGTACACAATAAGAGTGTGTGTTTATTTGTTTTACAAGCAATAGCAAAAACAGGGATAAATCTTGTTCCCAGAAAATATGGGGATGTAAATGGATGAGAAGCTCTTCAGATCAGGAAGACAGACCGTTGGCAAAAGTGAAGTGACAAGCCAAGTGGTGTGGCAATAGGAGGTGTAACAGCAACTTCTCTCTCCTATGACTTCTTCTGGAGTGGCAGAAGAAGAGGTCTTCTGAAGCTCTTAGAGCAGCGTAAAACCCAGCATGAACCATGAGACAACTTCATGTTGGTCCTTGGTGCAGCTTCAAGGGAGGATAGAAGACTTCAGCTGTGCTTGACCTGCTTACATGTCAGATCAGTTATCTCATGGATTCATCCTGAGTTCAGCGCTGGCCAATTTTCCTCTTCCTTCCTGTTCTCTGAAGGTCCTCCCAGTCATGTGTGGGGCAAATCTGAATTCAAGTGATAGCTCTGAACAACAGGCAAGATACAGCCGGAGTCTAAAACTTCTCCTCCAGCTCCAAATATTCTGTTGCCACATGCGAGGAGGTTGTCCCAGTAACACAGGGAATAAGGATAGGAGGGGAGCAAGGTGAAATTTCTCAGCAAGTGGCTACTACGAGTGGGTAGTGTAAGTGGAAGGACTTGTAAAACACTCCTTCTACAGAAAGCCACATTAAATTATGCTATGGCAGTCCTCTCATTTGTCATCAAGATACCAACTGAAAACACAAACCAAAATCAGTACAATCAAGAATGAGACATGGTTCATACAAAATACCAGCTTCCAGTCTGAGATTATTGCAGTGTAAGGACAGCTGAGATACCAGTGGACCCTGGAGACAGAAAAGTCAATTTCACTACGCTGTCAACTTCTGGAGTGCAATCTGGGAAACTTCTATATAGTAGCAGAAAGAGGAAGGCCGTGCAAGTTGGGAATCTCAAGTAGTTTGGCCTGCCACGTACATTGTGAGACTTTGGACACGATGTATCATCTTGTCTAAAAGGCCTTTTTGATTTTTAACCACATTTTGCAAAAGAACAGATCTGAGGTTACTGCACCACCAGCATCCAGGGACAGTCTGGGTTGTGAGGTATGTCAAATGATGATGCCTCAAGAACAGGGTGAGGAAAACCAACTCCTGTTATAAATCAAAGGATTAATACTATACTGCTAGGAACTTTACTTCGGTTTCTTCCCCAAGCCACACACTAAATAACTGTTAATTGCACTTAGTGACAAAGATTGTCCCCGTTATTTGGTAGATACAGGGGTGAATCCTTGCTGCTGAGTGCAAAACCCAGCAGTCCCATGTCGCATTTTCAAGCCAGTACAACGAGCTCTGCAATTGCCACTGTAAGAAATGAGAAAGTCTTTGATTCTTCAGCATCAGTATGCACAACGGTGGCTTCACATCTGTACAGTTTTTGCACATTTTACTTACATAATGGCAGCATTGAAATATCTACATGTACATGTTATTCTTCTGATAATGTGTCTAATTTTACTTCAGTTACATTATGGAAATAGTATATGTTTATAGCGAAAAACTTGATACAAGTCAGATGACGTGAGATGTTTTCCATCAGCGTTTTTAACACTTCCTGTTAATAGAACAGTACTATAAAACTATTCTTGTTTTTCCTGAGCTGTACTTTCTTCTCTTTATAAAACATCAGCTTCATTTTACAAAACAATGAGAAGAGAGTAAATAGCTATATTGGCCATGTCATAAAGGAAAACCTTTCCAAAGAGATTGCTTTTTCTTCCCAGAAAGAATATGTCCTGCTGAGCAGGGGCCGGATCCAGTGCCCACAGAAGTCAGTGGAAGAACTCCCACTGATGACAGTGGATGTTGGATGAAGTCCCATCTCATTCTCATGTTTAAACGCTGAAAAATGAGTTGCCAAGTTCTAATGAGTACAGTGAAAGCCTTGTGTTATATAAGTTACTTACAATAGATTATTACAACCATTAAGAAAAGCTGATTATTTTTATTAAAAGCATATTTTTGTTGGTTCCTTTTAATCTGTTCCCAAAGTCTACACATATCTTTCTTCACTTTGCTTTTTTGAATCTGTTTTATAAACAAAACACAAACAAAAAAACATTATTTCCTGTTGGTTGTTGAAGAAAGACTGTGGATTCATTCTTTACATGGGAAAACGTTTGGTTGCTAAACACATGCGACAGCACATGGCCTTGTTCAAACATCCTATCAAATTAAAAGCAGATTCCAGCTCTAATGTTCCAGATGAAGGGCATGGGGCTGGGACAGGCACTCACATGAAATTGCGTTGCATTTAAGAGGACAGTGATCAAAGCATTGCACCTCATACAATGAGTGAGTGCCGAATCTGTCTTATCTGAGCAGCAAGGAATAATTATAGAGAATTATTTGATCTTCCGCTAAGGTAAACCTCACAATTATGATGCTGATTGAACAGGTTCTTCTGTTTCAGGCAAGGCAACATGTATACTCAGTGCTGTAATGCACTTACCAGATGGTATTAAAATAACATCCTGCCGAGGCTTGTGCTGTCCTGGCAACATGCGAGATACTTTCTGCTGATCCAAGGTGGGCAATCCTAAATTCTCTGTGTGGATATGACAAAGGCAGTGCAAATGGCCACTTAAGAGTACTTTGAAACCAAGTGAAGAGACCAGACCTTTGCCCTCAGTATATGCTTGTCTTCTGAGATACAGTTAACTTTTGCAAGCTATAGCTTGATTTTGCAGATATATTATGGAACAGAAAACTTAAAAATAGAATTCACCTCTGCTGTTAACAAGTTTTGACCTTTGCTCACATTTGTTGGGGAAAGTAGCTTATAGTACCAATTAACATGAATTATTAACTCCTACATTAATAATTAATTTATTAGAGGGCTAAAGGCATCAGTCTTTGCCAGCTAACACTATTGAGAGAAAATGAAGAAAACAACACAACCCTAATTATAACAGCTTAATGAGGATGTCTGGAAGATCTGATGTGATTCAGTCACTCTAAATGCTCTTTATTTCCTCTCTGAAACCACACTGGGTGCAAAGAATCAGGCAGTTAACTGCAGTTCCTGTAGTGCAAGGTTTCTTCCTACTTTCTGAAGAGAGGAAGCCCACTAAGGAGAGCTCAATTTAGGTATTATTAAGGACTGATAAAGGATGCCATCGCCTAAACAATATGAATGCTGTCTCTCTCAGTAATGAACTGTTCTAGTGGTGTCTGAATCACTAATGGCTTCAATAGGCTACTAAGAAAACTTCTCTGTCTCAGAATTGTGCTATGCAGTGATTTCTTGATTTCACAGGCTGTTTCCTTTGTAATCTGTGTTTGGACTTTATCTGCAAAGGTTGACTGTAATGTGGTGGTACTGTTTGAGATCTCTTTCCACATTTTGGTCAGAATGCAACAGCAACAGCAGTGAAATCCAGTATAGCTTATCAGGAAGCATCATACAATGGAAAACTGTTGAGTTATTCCCCTGCGCAGATGCTGATGCTTCCCAGCCATCCCATCCCCAACTATCTCAGGCAATTGTGTCACGTTTCATGGTAGTGGAACTGGTCACATCTTTCCTCTCCTACTGCTCCTGCTGTGACATGTAGAAACTTTCCTGAGATTCTTTGCTGAAACACAGTCTTCCCTAGTTCTTTCTTTCTCTTTCTTTGCCAACATTGTTCATTAACATACATCTTTTTTCCTCCCTCCTGAAGTTTGTGGACAACTACAGGACTGTACAACCTTCATTCAGTGATATTATAAAGCTGAGCTCTTTAAATCTGCACTTGTTTCTCAGGCTCTCAGTTGCTTTGATCACCCTGATATCACTTCTTTGTGTATATTCCAGTCTAGATTTATTCTTTCACCATGACTCCTCACATGTTCTTTGAGACCAGTTCATGTTTTCAGATAATTCTTCAGGTATAGGGGTGGCAGCCATGAGATGGGACAATGATGTGTACTATTGCTCCTGTCAGATTTTGGTATTTTTTTCTTCAGAAATAAATGGCTGAATTAAAAAAGTTAGAGTAAACTCACAACTTTTAGCATCTCCATGAGCCTTTAGTTTTTTTCTTTTGGTTGAAGATGCTTCCAGTTTAAAAAATGCTGGACTATGCAATAATACTTGACTTTATTTTGGGCCTTGGCCCACAGGCACATCACAAAGGTTTGCTGAACAGATAAGCAGTATTAGCATGACTTAGAAAGACTAAGATGAACATTAAATTAATCAGACAACGCTCTTGGGGGAAATTGCCACTAATTTCAGATTTTTCATCTCCCAGAAATCAATTATTATTATGTTTATTGATATTGTACTTGTCATTACTTTCAGTATTTTTGCTATGGTGACAGAGCCTAAGAGAAGAAAGCGGAGAGGAGAGATATGGTATATCATTCAGAGCCTCTTCCTAAGGCATCAGAACTTAGTACACCGCTATGTATGACTCAGTAGATAAGAGCAGTAGGAAACATAGGATTTTAGTACCCTATAGTTGCAGGATTTTACACATGCACACATTTTTTGATGAAAAAAAGTTTACCCAGCTCTATTCACAAGAATACAGCTAGGACTTTAAGATGTTTGCAACATGTCAGAAAACATTTATAAATTTCGTTGATTTTAGCACATGAAACATCAAGAACATCATAAAACACTTTTTGTGAGCATAGGTAGTTACAAGTTCTTTAAATGCTCCCCAGAAAAAGTTCACTAATACTTCCCAAGTATGAATAAAATTCTTCAAGAAATAAGTAGGAGGTGCTGGAACTTAAGTTTGATAAGTATGTGTTAGGTTCCAGTAACTCTGAAAATAGGATAATAAATATGGCAGGGCCAAATACAGTGGCAGTGGAAAGCAAAGGAATGGAACTTTTTAAGGGAACTGTGTCAGGTCCGCTGCCAAGGCTTCATTCACTAAGGGCGCCAGTTTTGGGCCACATGGTGACAAGCTCATGCTGTGCTGTACCTCCCTTCTTCCCCCATGAGCACCACAATGGCAGATCAAAATGGGTGCCATGGATTGTATGATCAGCTGCATGCAGGGAGTTAGGTTAACTCATCTGCATGTTTCTCTCTTGAATTGTAAAATTTGCCACTGGAAATTGGTTGGACTTGTTGAGACAAGCACTCTTTAAACTGTGTAAAAAACATCAGAATTTGGCATTTTGAAACTAAGACTAATTTAATTATGTTAGTAGGGTTCAGGACAGAGTGTTATAATATTACAGTCATGAAATCTCATTAAATCAGGCTTCTTACTTTGTAAACATTAAGTTCAACTTTGGAATTTAAGAAGATATTTGACTTTAATCATAAAATATAGAAAATATTTCTATGATTACAGACTGATAACAACCATTACTATGGAAGTCATTGAATGCTCCTATAAATCTTGTTAATGAAATCCCAATATTGGAGTCCTCCAATTACAACAGAAGAGTTAATGCTTAACCTTTCCTCAGGACACAAGGTAACTAAAGCCTGATGCAAGTGAAGATGCACATCTATTAGATTTAGAAATTGTCATTAAATTAAGTTAACATTTTTTTGGTTTTGACAACATTAAATGGGTGCCCCAGTGGCACTGGCAGGCATATATTCTTGTTTGTTTGTATAATATTTAATTTGGAGCATGCCAGATTGTGTGACTGAGATGTGAGAAGTGAAGAAGGGATTATGAGCTTGTTACAGTTACGACACAGCCTTCTGCTAACAGCACTGTACAGCTTCTGGGACCCAGGCTAGTAGCTCTTGCCTAATACCTCTGCACTGAATGTTGTGAACAGTGGTATTAGCTTGAGGGATACCAGAGCCTTGTCTTCATGAGTTGAGTCAACGTACCCAAGGGGGACAAGCTCCTTATCACCTTGGCAGATCAGACAAATGTGTGCTTACCTAGCATACTGGATAGAATATTGGAAGGGACCTACAAGTATCATCTAGTCCAACTGCCTGACCACTTCAGAGCTAACTAAAAGTTAAAGCGTGTTATTAAGGTCATTGTCCAAATGTCTCTTAAACACTGACAGGCATGGGACTTGACCACCACTCTAGGAAGTCTATTCCAGCGTTTGATCACTCTTTTGGTAAAGAAATGCTTCCTAATGTCTAGTCTAGACCTCCCCTGGTGCAACTTTGAACCATTCCCACACATCTTATCACTGTACACTAGGGAGAAGAGATGAGCACCTCTCTCTCCACTTCCCCTCCTCAGAAAGCTGCAGAGAGCAATGAAGTTGCTGCTCAGCCTCCCTTTCTCCAAACTAGACAAATGCAGATTGCTTAGACGCTCCTTCACCAGCTTTGTTACCCTCCTCTGGATGCACTCAAGGACCTTAGCGTCCTTCTTAAATTGCAGGGCCCAGAACTGCACACAGTACTCAAACTGAGGCTGCATTGACACTGAATGACCAGTGATTGGGATGATCACCTCTTTTTGCTGTGTTTGATGCACCCCTGGTTGCAGTTTGCCCTTTTGGTTGCCAGAGTACACTGATGACTCACATTGAGCCTGCTGTTGACCAACACCCCCAGATCCCTTTCTGCAGGGCTGATCTCCATCCACTCCACTCGCAATTTATACTTGTGCTTGGTGTTATTGCTTCCTAGGTGCAGAATCTGACATTTGGACTTGTAAAATGTCATCCCCATTAACCATAGCCTAATGCTCCAATCTATCTAGATCCCTCTGCAAGGCCTCTTGTCCCTCAAGAGAGTCAGCACCGCCTTCCAGTCTGGTATCATCAGCAAACTTGCTAACAGTGCCTGCATCCAGATTGTTGATAAATATATTGAACAGAGCTGGCCCTCGAATTAAACCCTGAGGAACACTGCTGGTGATGGGTTGCCAGTCAGATGTAACCTCATTCATTACAACCCTTTGAGCTCTGCCCTTCAGCCAGTTTATCTGAAATCAAGATAAAATATATCACCATCAAATAAATGCATTTTTGCTTCTCAATGTCACTTCTATGCTGTTCCTTCCGATGGAATGTATGTACTGTTTCATGTTGAGATAAGGATGACTCCTCCTACTCTGTTGCTAGGGCACTTGCAAAGACATGTGTTGATTTTTTTATTCTACCAACTTGTTTCCTTTTGTGCCCTTAGAAAAGACAATTGTCTCTTTCAGAGTTACTTCACAAAGGCATCCTAGATAGAAACTTTATCACCTGTCATTTTCCTATGCTCAGTGAAAAGAGGTTTCTCTACAAGGTGATGCAAACATTTGGTAACCTAAATTACTCATTAGGGTCCTGTCTTTCTTGATTATAAAGAAAATATCATGCAAATAAATTCCCAAGTTAGGCAACCTGTTGTGGCTCCTGGAAATTATTTCTGTGAGGGAGACTCAGTTTTAAGACAAAGAAGGTGCAAACCTGAGAGAAAATGACTTGTTCTGGAGCAAAAGTCCCAACTGTAGAGACATCTGCCACACCCTTTAGAGACTGTCTCCATTGTTATGTGGTTGGGAGGCACATAATAGGGTATAGTTTACTTGCCTCCTGTTTCCAGTGTTTTATCTTTTTGACTTTGAATCTGTCTTGAAGCAGATCCCTGAATAAAGCAACACATGTAGACTCCATTAAAAGTACTTTACCCATCCAAGGCAAAGTTACATCCTTGATCTTCTTTTTCTCCAGACAGCATTGATTTGTCTGTGAGCTGTCCAAAGACTCTGCTACTCGTGCACATATCAACTGTAGGTATACAGTCTAGCCTTATGTAAATTTTTCAAGCCTTAATCTCTGTTCACATCTCCCACAAGGTTCCTTATGACACTGATAGGAACCCTGAATTCAGGGTTGTAGAACCACATTTTAAAATATATGCTGAAATACTATAGGTAATCTTTGAATAATAATTGTTTGGCTAAAACTCTCCTTTTTATTGTCTACTGTGAAGCCTGACCTTGCTGTTGGAACAGACTTTGCTTCTGTGGGTAGAAGTTAATCAAATGCCTGAATGTCCAGGCTTCTGACATGAGAAATAACTTTCAAAAATAGTTATTAATGCATTTCTCTTGCAGGTAATTATTTTGGGGTATTGACATTTTCTTAAGATGAAAAGTCCTCTTAGCTTCATTTGTAACATAGATCTGCACTGATGACTAGCCAGCTGTGTAGTTTTAGTTGGCATTACTTAATAGGGGTGTACTTCATGAGTGAAGGAAATGACTTTCCATCTGCCATCAAATGCAGAACCTCCTTACATTTGTTTTAGAATAGCTGGATCTTGACTAATTAACACTCTGGACTTGTGCATACAGTAGATGAGGGAAGAATTTAATTTTCTAGTAGATTATGTGAAGACCTGCCAAAGAGTTGGGAACAATTTAGGCAGTGTACTTTCAATATACTAAAGCACTGGATGCATGGATCTAACTCTGAGTGCTGAGGGTTCCTTATTGAAACTACTGACACTGAAAAAGAGGGAAGGAACTACGTTCTTTGGAAAGAACATAGATAGGAACTTAATCTTGCTCTGGTGCAGTTCAAAATTTCAGAAGGATCGATCAAGGATGATGCATATTGCCTTCTCTTTCAGGTTTCTCTTGAAGTCTACTCTTCCTTTTCAGAACGCTTTCTCTTAGGAATAATGCCATCTGGTCTTAAACTCTCTCTAACCCTCCAGATAGAACCTCAGGTTTTTTTCTTGTAAAATATGGGTAAAATAAAAACAAGAAATAGTTAGTAAAAAAAAATTCTGTGTACTTTATCCACATTGAAAGGATCTGTAGAAAATACTACATTTTCCAGAGACTCTTACAAATTTAAAAGCATAGTATTCTTGCAATTTTTGTGCAGAATAAAGTACCAAGAAGAACCCTTCTCCCTGCAAATATAAGACAGATTCCCGAGGTTCTTATTAAGTGCCTACACTCTATTTTTTCTTTTTCCCAACAATGACCCCAAAGAGTTCAATAGACTATCCCCATGTGAAATGACTGTCCTGAAAAATTCAGTAGGAAAAGAAACACACTGGAGAGCTAAAGCACTGGAAGCTGATGTAGCTGAATATGGATCAATTACTGATAAATCCTGGGGGAGAAAGTATCTCTGCTCATCTTTTCTGCTTGAGACAGTCCTGTGGCTGAAGAACAGTGTGATCAAAGCAGCAGCAGATGTCTTTGCAAACTAAAATTAAAAGGAATTAAATCACACGGGCAGAAGGGCCAGTGAAGCAAGGACATAATGATTTGCTTCTGAGGTCTCCATATCTTGACTTTTAATATTTGGCCATTATATTTAATATTTAATATAAAGCAAATAAATAGGAGGAAAAAACGACCCAAAACCATGAGAGAAGAAAGAAGCAGATATTATATGATTGCTGTGATCTACCTTTGTTAGGACTTACCTTGCTGGCTATGCTAGTCTACACGAGCAGAGGAGCAGCCATTATGGTAAGAAATGTCACCTAATCACCTGTCAGTGACCTGAGTAAAAAAAATAATAGAATGGTCCAGTTGACCATTTTGATACATCTTAGTCATAATATTTACAACATTGTGTTAGATAGAACCTTAACTATCTAAACAATGATTCATTGCAGGGCTTCACATCAGTACCAAAAATGGATAACAACTGAAAAATAAACTAAATGGTATACCTTTGATGTAAAACACTGGGCAAAAGAGTTGTCTTTTCATTGGATCTTTAGATCTCAACCGTAAAATAAGAGCACTAGTTAAGCTTTGTGTAGGCTTATGGGGAAAGGGAGAGACTTTCTTCCATATTTTAACAACAATATGGAATAGTTAAAATGTCAGAGCTGAAAATCATTTTGTTTAGTCACCAGAATGTCCTGGTTTGTTGGCTCATAGATGTTAGATGTTGGCTCAGATGTTAGAAAGAGTTGCTGACAGAAGAATTCAATACTTTTTCTTCCTTAAATTAAGATCCTAGCAGAGGATAAACAATTAAGATAAACAGAGAAGGAAAGGCTGTCTATTTGGACAGAAAAGAATGTTATGCCAGCCACACACAAGGAAGAACGAAAATTTTCATTTTCTCAGCACAAACGAACTCCATCTAAAGAGTTGTCATGCAAGCTCCCGATGACAAGCCACATCTGACTTTCTAAAAAATCCCCAACAAGCTAAGGACATGTAAAGGGATAATGAGGGGCTAGATAAGATGTTTAAATTAAGAAATATCCACAAGAGCAGACGGCAGAAGTGTAGGGGTAAGTTTCCCCCCATTTTTGGTGAGAAGGTGAGTTTCTGAAAACACTAAAACAAAGGACCTTTTCTGACCTTTGCCTTCTGGAGGAGAAGGGTCCTACACGTGCTTACAGGCAACATGTTGGAGGGGAGCTCCCCTCGGGCCTCAGCGGGTGTTAGGCGGGTGCCGTGCTCCCAGGCTCCTTCAGCACCCCCTCCCGCTGGACAGTTCCCACCCGGGACGGCCACGTGGGGCTGCCGGGACCTCCCGCTCCTCGGCTGGGCCGGGGGCTGGTGCCCATGGGCCAGGTCCTCTCCTCGGCACAGTCAGAGCAAGTGAGAACATCCTGGTGACAGGTGAAAGGAGAGTGCAGAGTATAATATGACGGCTCTGGTCTGCTGTTGCGTGTGGCTGAAGCAGGGAGAGAAACAAAGTGGAGATCACAAGCCCAACGTTGGACTGACTGATAAATCAGAGAGAGAGAAGTATGGAAAACAGTGGACAAGAACTAGGCTTCAGTAGTACACACTAAGTTAGAAACATCTTACTGATAGGAGGGGACAACATTTGAGCAGACCTGAGAGGAAGTAAACCCATTTTGAGAGGAAGTGTTTTCTGTGTGGCAGAGAATTAAATTCCCCTTATGAGGAGTCACAGAATCATAGAATCGTCTAGGTTGGAAGGGACCTTAAAGATCATCTAGTCCAACCGTCAACCTAACTGAGAATGAAGGAGAATGAAGACACAACAGAAGAGGTCTTTTGTATGATCTCTCCCCTCATATCAATTCATGAGCTTAATACTGTGAACTCTGATTTAGTATTCTTGTCATCATGAGGCTGGGAAACACTGTTCTAATGGCTTCACTTATAAAAGCTGGGGTCTTCATCTGTACCTTCTTCATTAAGTGTTATGAGAATTGGCATCTCCTGTGGAAATGAGCGGGAGTTAGAGAGCATTTCTCTTACATCAGGAGCTCTGCCTTTTCTATGTATGATCTCAGCACAGCCACCATCCTGCAGTGGGTGCACAAGGGGAGCTGAATGTACTTACCTATTTACAACCTATGGTGGCTCCAGCCCTCTTCATTCCAGACCCAGTTCAAATCTCCTTGGAGAGTGGGGTCATCTTCCAAAATGAATCACCATGACAAACTACCAAATTCCCTCATGCATTGCACACTGCCAGACTGTGCCTTGATTTGGTCTTTCCAATACCTGCCTCAGCTTTCAGCCAAATCCACAGGCGACTGGGATTCACTTAGAGCAGAAGGCCGGCTGTGTGTCAATACTGCAGTCATACACTCTCTTTCCCTTTCTGGCTCTGAAATCTTTATTGAATTTTCATTCATCATTATGAGGGATTCCTTCAGCACTGCAAAGGTGCCATTTAGTTGTGAGCATGTTCAGTCAAAGCAGCTTTAACTCTTAATTTATTGCTTGTTAAACACATCGGCTCTGCTATCAGGGTCACTCTCGCTGAGGCATTACTGATAGCTCTCACGGAAGGCCAGCGTAGGAGCCAGAATTGGAAAGTGTGAAAATGTAAAAGCCCAGGGACCTTGTCCCCTGGCCATGGAAGTGGATGTACGTGGGGACTGGGTGTAAAAGAGCAGTGAGTCACACCAGCAGATTTCAAAGCCTGTTTCTGGTGTAAGGACATTACTGCCCCCAGAAGCAAGGAATAGTAGAAGGAAGCCCATCCCTAACCCAAGTGTCAGCTTGCAGTCAAAGCAACCGCCAGGAATTATCCCTGCCAAGCAATAACTGTTTTGCCACTGTGGGGTTACTGTTGTCGTGTACTTGGCATACATGAAAGTATTTCATGGAATTCCCAAGAAAAGTACTGTGAATATCCCAGCTTTCAATAACTTTTTTTTTTCTTTTTTTTGCAAGAGATCCTGGAAATGAACAAAGGTTCTTGAAGCTGTTAATTTTCAGACAAAGAACAGAATTAATGTAAATTCTGCAGGTAGAAACCATGTCTAATAGGGACTGCTGCTGTGTTTTATGTGTGTGCCTTGACAGTGATAGCCAGGGTGGTGAGTAAAGAACATTTATTAATTCCAACACCTATCTGTGGCTACTAAAGAGCAGGGGAAGCAGACCTTTGAGTATATTTAACTATTTTTGTGTTGTGTAACTTCAGAGCAGTTATGCATGCCCAGGCTGGATGGGGCTTTGAGCAACCTGCTGTAGTGGGAGGTGTCCCTGCCCATGGCAGGGGGGTTGGAACTCAATGATCTTTAAGGTCCCTTCCAACTCTAACCATTCTGTGATTCTATGATTTTATGATGCTTCTTGTTGGTTGGATTTGGGTTTGTGTCTGCTTTTTATTAGTTTCCCCCTTTTCTGATTTACAAATTGGAGCTAAGAAGACGCAGTTTTAGAGTACTGTCAGACTGGCACAGAGGAGAGTCACTCCCTGTGTTTTACTTTTTGTTTTGATTCCCTTGAAAATTAAAGTGATATTGGGAAGGGTTTTGAGAGTTTCTTTATTTTCATCAGAAATAACATGGAGTTGATTATAAACAGAAATAAAACTATTAGTTCAGTCTGAAAGATATGAAAATGCAAGCTAAAAGCAAAACCACTGAAAAATAAATTACTTTTAATATCCACTTTTGAAATAAAAAAAGACTGCTATTAGCAATATCTATGGTTTGTGTTTCTTATCTTAAGAGACAACTTCACCTTGACAGCATCCCTTTAATTTTTGAAATCATTATTGAAATTAAAAAGAACAACCTGCTTCAAGAAAGCGTGCTCTAATGCACTGCTTTTCATCATAAGTTTTTAGCTTTATAGTAAGTTTGTTTTGCACTGCACAAACCCCTGCTTGACACTTGAACTGTGGCAAAGGTGTTTGAGTTTACAGCACCCTGTTCCCTAGCCAGAGGTTACTGCTGTCACGGGGTCATTTGCCTGAGTCAGAAAAACCATTACGGCTACTTTATGAAACTTGTTCAGATATTTCCTTCTAATGACCATTTGCAGTTTTATTTTCAAGGCATTGTGTCTAGTTACTTCTTCCTTTCAAAGAGACCTTTGCATCATTCTGGGGTCAGTAAATGAATGTGGAACCTTTGCTTCTTCGGATGCTTGAAAATCCTGCAGGTGATTGCTTTCCCTGCTCCGGAGATCTCCTAATTCAGACTTTGCCACACACACACATTGATCCTCTTCTTCAATGTCATAAATTTTAATGTGGTTTAACATACTGAGTTGTCACCAATTTGATTTTCTAGGTCAAAGAGTTCAACCTCCTTTAATCACTATGTCCATAGCTCTCCATTACATTCAAAGAGCTCTTCTGTGCAATTTAAACTGCCTACTGTTAAGTTACAATCTTTACCTCAGCTTTCCCTACAGTGTTGTGTTGGCTGAACTCATTACAAGTTTCTGCTTAGGGCTTTAAGGAGCCTTCCTCAGCCAATGTAGGGTAAATTTGATGCTGTATTATTTGCAATAACTATGAAGGCATCCCATGCTTTTAATAAGAAAACACAACAGCTTGCAATATGTGCTCTTAAATACTCTGCTGTGTCCACTGTTGTCTGGAGTATTTTCCTTTTCTTTCTTTTTTCTTTTTTTTTTTTTTCTTTCCAGAAATGTCCTTCATGCAGTGTTGCTAGTGTCCTGGATTTTTGGCTCAAAGACTCTCCAAAGCAAAGACCATATGAGTAGAAATAATCTATGCCAAAGACACTGGATAAGTCCATACTACAACAGAACGATCTTCCAAGTAGTTTGAAATGGAGTAGCTTGGGCACTAAAAGATGTCTAGCCTCATTTCATTCTGGTCTATATGGCAAGACCTGGTAATGCAGGCAACTTGTCAAGGGGGGTTTGCTGGGTAGTAGTCTCAGGTTTAATTCATGCTGAGCTTAACAACATTGGGCCCAGTTCTGCATCAGCATGGCTGAGCCTGAAGCTGGTGTCTTCAGTCTCTTTAATCTCCTGTGCACTGCCCCTAGATTGAGAGCCATTTTCTCCCACCCTTTGAAGGTAAATGCAAAGTCATGGAGGTCTTTTCTGTACATCAAGGTGAACGTGTGTGTGCAGACAAGCAGGCAGTGAGAGTTCACGGTGGAAGGAGTGGTTTTCATCTTTTTGTATGGCTTATACATGAGACAGGAACACTGGAAACCACGTAGTGAGGGAGGGACAGAGACCTTTTTGGTCTGATTTTGTTCCATGAAGATTTTGCAAAGCAGCGTGTGGAGAAGGAAGGGATTCAGACACATAGTAATGTGTTTGTCTTTCATAGGAACTAATCAGCATCACAAATATTTGTAAGGTTTATTTTTTTTACAATCTTTCATTTAGAATGGTTATCATTCCATCACAACTTTCAAAAACAGAAGACCCATGTCAGTTGTATAAGCTTAATTGAGAATCCAATAATAATCTTTAAAAATCTTAGGGTGAAGCCTGTTATGTTGTTGAAGAAAACAGCCAAACTCCCAGTGATGTTAGGTGGTTTGGACTTCCATTTTTAATGAACAAGCCATGGAACAAAATGCATGATATAATTTTCCAGCTGTCCAGCCATATAATTTTAAAATAATGTTTTCATCATTTTTAACTAGTATGATACCCTGGAATTTAGAATACAAATAAGATTTCTGTGATATGGAGTCCAAACCCCACACATAACAGCACAGTATATCTTCATTAACAAGAAACATTTCTATTGATTTCATTTTGCAATGTTTCATATTACACATAACAAATATGTATGGTCACCTAAATGAATTATTGCAATTCAATTTGGAATGATTGCATAAGGTTATTGTATTATCTCTAGGATGCCTTAGTCTCTGGGTGTCAAAACTGTTTTTATTTAATGGAATAACATGGGAAAGTTAATCAGAGTAGGTTAACCTCTATGGGACTCAAGGTCACAAACACTCAGTCTCAGCTGTAAATGGGGAGCTTGCATTATTTATTTATTTATTTATTTATTTCTATTTTTTAACTTGGAAAATATATTTATGCAAGAGAAAAAGACAATGTGGAATTTCTTAACAGGCTCAGTCCCGGTGAAAGTCTCATTGGGCTTTCCAGCAGGAAAGCTTTTTTCCGCAGAAAGATCCTGAAAGGCAATTACTGTTAAACAAGAAAAAGTTGTACTACAATCAAGTTTTCCCAGGAAATTTCTTCATTTTAGCATTTGTCTGAGATTTTACAACACCTTTGCAGGAAATGAAACAATATTTTTTAAGAAGACAGTGTTATGCTAAGATTGCAACATACAGTGATACTCTATTAATTGTTTCACCAACACTCCGTTTTTTCTTCTTTGTCCTGTATACTTTATCTACCTTTCTGTCTCTTGGCAGGCTGATGTTTTGAATTAATTGAGTCAGGAATTGCTTTTTGTGTCTGTGTGACTGCACCTCAGCCTGCTGAGGTAGGGTTGGCTAAGGCTGTGTGCTTAGTACAGCCTGCTGAGGTAGGGTTGGCTAAGGCTGCTGGAACAGAAAGCTGAGTGAGCAACTCCACAGTCACAAGTCATGCGTGTGCGCAGTAGGAGTAAAGCTGTTCCACAAAGAAAATAAATTACCCATTCAGAGGACATTAAGAAATAAACCTGACCTGCAGATTTTTTTGGAGGGCATGTCACTGTGCATGTCAAACACTGTGCTGCTTGGCAACAGAGGAGGCAAGAAACCAAAAGATCATCTGAAAGACAGCCTACAAACTAAAACAGATGTCTACACAGTGCCTTTGCTCCTAGCTGATCTTCTTCATAACATCATCCTCTTGGCTTTTTGTACTGGGTTGCCTAGACAGAGATGGGTGAAAAGGGCCATGCAAAAAAGTTGCTCTCTGTTCTATGCAACAGTTTCTTTCAGGCAGATCATTTCCCACCTCTTGATCTCTAAACCTGACTTTGCTCCCCAGAACATCATCATCATCATCATAGTGAGTTAGAGTAGCAGTTCATCTTAACTTGGTGTTTTGTCTTTTAGAGTGACAAGTAACAAACATTTATGGAAGGACATCAGAGAGTGGGCAGGTAGAGCAATGTTTTCCTGGCATATCTACAGTCCCATCACCTGGGATCACCCTGTCCATGGCTCCCCCCTTCCAGACCAACCAGCTGGGGTTGCTCTGTTCTGTGCAGTTTGTTGAAGAGAAGCCAACAGAGTGCTTCTTGTTCAGACTCAGGTGCTGTCTCTGACAAATCTGCAGCTATGGTACAAAGCCACAGAGTTTTGGGTAACCATCAATACTGAGTCTTCCTTTGATGACAATAAATAGACACAGAATCCCTGAGCTCTCTTGCAAACAAAAAGGAGCTGCCGCATGTCACTGTCATGCAACAAATGATTTCCGTTCACCCAGAGGTTTGACTGAATTTCAATCACAGGCTTAAAGAGTCAGCCTTGGTTTACTCAGGGGAACGAGGCTGTTTTCAGTGGTCAGCAAAAGGAAGGCCTAGACTGTTCATTAATATTTTAAAAAGCCAAACACCAAAATGACATAATGAATGATGTATTGTCTCTGCTGCCTCTACATTAAGACAAAGCAATCAGGAGGTTTCTAGCTGAGGGTCAGTTAAAGGAAAGCTCCCTCAGATCCCAGCAGTGCTTCTATAATCACATTTCTTTCCCCTAGAACTGGTGGCTGGATCCTCCACTGATTTTCTTTGCTCTGGCTGCCTGGGAGCCAGTGTTTCTCTGCCTGGCTTTCAAACCTCTTGGAGGTGTGTATCAGCCCTGCCTCCAGAGAACAGAAGTTCTCACCAGCAGTAAAGCTGTGATGTTTTGAATTAGATCTCCTATATATAATAGTAAATTCTCATCCAGAAACTTGCATATGCATGGCATTGATGGCAGCAATTGTGCCTGCAGACAGCATGCAGCTTGGCCCCTGCGACCTGCAAGCCCTGCACGACTGGGTCTGAACTGCTCCATGCAGCCCTCAGCTGCACTAACTGGTGTTAATAGTGTGGTGGGTACAATCCCAGGGTCCCTGCACTGTTGCAGCACATTAGCAATCCCTATGTTACTCCACACCCCTTCAGTCACGTGGTGATTTCTATAACCCAATAAATCTAGTTTCCTTCATAAAAAAGGCTCCACATCCTTCTGTATCCTTAGGTACTCAGTTATGTACATGCAGAATCTAACTGGAAGCACTTAATGCTCAGATTAGAGGGTTTTTCTGCATGTGTTCACAATGAGGTCTTCTGTGGTGGAAAATGTCAGTGAGAAGAATGATTTAACATCAAATATATGTGTCTGAGGTTACAAATTTAGGCAAGTATTCCCCAATATTCTTTATAAAGTGTTGTCTAGTAGGCAAGAAACTCTTCTGTCATAGTAATATAAGAATTACTTTCTTATTTATAAGTCTAGGCTCTGAATACATAGCATTTTACAAGGCAAAAATATTGGCTTTAAATTCCTGAAGTGGTACTGACATCATTACTGGCAGATTCAGGAACCTGACACTTCTACATTTATTTGTTTAATGAGATATAGATGGGCAGGCATTAAGATAAATGTCCCGCAGAATTTGAATGATATTAATTCAATACAATAGTCGATGGCTAAAAACCACAGCATTTTTTCAGAGCACGTGGCCGATGGCACAGAGAACTTGTGGAGAGGAGTCACCACCGTACTGGTGTCCACCCATGTGGAGGCGTGTACAAGGGTGACTCCACCTCAGTGTTCCTTCAGAACCTCCTCTGCCAACCTCAGTCCCTGGCATATCTTGCACTGCATATGGAACCACTGCCCTGCTCAGCGTGCAAAGCTACCATTTTGGTCTCAGTTTTTAAAAGTGATGTGTTATCCAACCTGAGATATCTTAGAGTGTTCATTCATGTTCTACACAGTTGTTAAAAACTTTCTGATTGTCTACTGGTACTAGTCAAGGTAAAAATGAAGTTTTTTAATGGTAAAATATACATTTTCTTAATTACCCAGCTTTCAGGCAGTGTGTTATGGGAATAGTTATTAGAATCATAGAATCATAGAATTGTTTCAGCTGGAAGGGACCTTAAAGATGATCTAGTTACAACCTCCTCGCCATCGGCAGGGACACCACCCACTAGACCAGGTTGCTTAAAGCCCCATCCAGCCTGGCCTTGAACACCTCCAGGGATGGGGCATCCACAGCTTCTCTGGGCAACGTGTTCCAGTGTCTCACCACCCCCACAGCAAAGAATTTCTTCCTAATGTCTAATCTAAATGTCCCCTCTTTCAGTTTAAAACTGTTACTCCTCATTCTATCGCTGCACTCCCTGATAAAGACTGCCTCCCCAGCTCTCCTGTGAGCCCCTTTCAGGTACTGGGAAGCTGCTATAAGGTCTCCCTGGAGCCTCCTCTTCTCCAGGCTGAACAACGCCATCTCTCTCAGCCTGTCTTCATAGGAGAGGTGTTCCAGCCCTTTGGTAATATTTGTGGCCCTCCTCTGGACCTGTTCCAACAGGTCCATGTCCTTCTTGTGCTGAGGACTCAAAAGCTGGACACAATACTTCAGGTGGATTCTCATGAGAGCAGAGGGGCAGAATCACCTCCCTCGACCTGCTGCTATTAGATGCCATAATAGTTATTAAGATTGCAACTGCACATTTGACATTTAGGGAAGCCAGCTAGATTTTAGTGCTTGGTGATCAGGATCACTGTGCCCTGAGAATATTTCCTGGGGAGGAAGATTATGGAAGAAAAATTTGGGTATAAAGCAAATTTTATTGTCACCTTAGTTGTGGAGAGGCAATGAGCACTTCATAGCACTACAGGTTACACCTTGATAGTAAAACCACAGGCAAACCTGTGAAACAGGGTAAGAAGGAAAGGAAGTTTTTTTTGTTGTTGTTGGTTTTTTTTTTTTTTTTTTGTGAAAAGTGATACCAGGATCTTTCTATTAGGGAAAAACTGAGAGGTTGTGAATGGATACAAATGAGCTGAATTAACTGAGGTTGCTTTCCTAGTGAAGTAAGTTAAAAAAACAAAAGAAAGCATAATTCAGCAAAGCAATAGAAATGTCAGCACCAGGTGGAGATTCAATGTGGAGAGGAAACTAATGGAGGGGGGGTTTAGCCTTGGTCTCCCCAGAAAATCAAAGTCTAAATTTTAAATTATGGGCTCATTTATTAATTCATTTTTGTAGGATGCCAATGCATTCTTATTGTGGAAGCAATGAGCCATGCTTATGTTTTTCAATGTTTCTGTGCATTTCTGAGTTTCCAAAGGACAAGCCAGTCAAGACTTCCTTCACTCCCCTACAGTAAGTGTCTTTGTGGTGTTTTGTATCACCATGTTCTTTTCACAGAGCAGTTTTGTGACAAGTTTCACTCTTGTGGGAAATTTCATTCTTGAAGGAGAAACCTCTAAACATAAATTCTGACCTACCTTAGAAGACCCTTTCCAGCAACATCAGTTCTGTTTCAAATGTTTGTGATAATTTCCTTGTCTTTTGTTTTAATCGTGGAAATCTCCATTATGCTCTTATTACTTCTTTCACGGGTTAAGAAAATAGAACAATGTGAAATTTCACTGGATGAAAAGATGGATGTCCTTGATCCAGTGTATTTCCTGAGAAATGAGTGGAAAAGCTTCACAGAGAGGATAAATGGACTAATTAGTAAACACAATGCATAGAACACTTTTTAAGATTGCAAATGCTGCAATCTGACAGGAACCTCTACATCTCAAAACGGGAACATGATGGAGTTCTAATTATTCTGCAATTGGAATAGCTGATAAATGAAACTGTCCATCCCCAAAACATGCAGAGTATCTAACATGCATCTGATCCTGAATATCAAATCAATAGGGTTTAATATTTCACTAGCAATCATACATTTGAAAATCAATGCTGTCAGGATTGGTAATGCTCTCCTATAGAAGAGATAGTTACAAGGCAAGAAGACTGAAAGCATACATTCAGGGATGAATTAACAAAAACTGTTCCAAAAGTCCTGTCTCTTTCTTTAAAGAAGAACTATTTTACATAGTGATTTTAAAAAAAAATAGGTCTTTAATTTTCAAATCAGTACAACAAAGAGGAGACATTGCAAAATTCAAGGTAAACCACACAAAGAACAGTTAAACATTTTCAGTAACTGTGATATACTGACTTTTCTGAAAAGGAGCTGTTCAGATCCATATTGACATTTATTTTGGGAAAAATACACTTGCTGTAGATATTAAAAACTTTTTGTACTGACCAGCACATGTCCATACAATATAAAACTTCACTGTGAAACATTGCCATGTCTGGGAAAATGGGTGAGGTACCCAAGGGTCTCGAAATCTGTACCTGTCTCCAGGTTAGCCTTCTTACAGCACTAGGTATGTCTCTGCTGAGATGATCTTCCCTCCACAACCATCCCTCCTTTAATGCACGCCTCCCATATCTACCAAGCAAGAGATGGACTTCAACAACAATGTGATATTTTAGTTTGTTTAGAAGGAACACTGTGACATGGTGTCATGGGCTGATCCCAAACACTATTCCACCAGCCTAAAGCAAAGCTTTCTGGCATGTTTTCTTGACCTCTGGCACTAGCATGTTGTGAAGAGAGGAAAAGATTTGTTTCTGAGTGTAGAGCATCTTACATCTTGAGCAAGCTTGGAATTGAAGGAGTATCTTTTTCACAAGTTTTTGGCAAACGGGGAGATCACTGTGGGGGATCTAACATGACTGAAAGGTGTCGCAGAAGCACAGAGCCTAGAAAGTGAAGAGCTGTATTACAACAGGTGCTCCAGTTACTTAGATACATTTATAAAACAGCATATTCTGGATTGTTGCAAGTCCTCAGAGAGATGATAACTCGCATCTGTGGCAGTCTTATCTTCAGATCCTGAGTTCTCTGAATTCTTCCCGTTGAGAGCAAAGATGAGCTTGAGGACTCATCCACTTCTTGCTTTCAAAGGGACTCATTGCTAATCTCTCATGGTAATCCAGAAGCTGTGAGAAATTACTATTTGGTAACGTTTCTTCAATAACTATTGTTGGGTCACTGCAGTTCCTTAGACTTGATTTTTTTTTCCTGTTTTTGATATTTTCTTTCTCAGTAATGTTCAAAAAGCTGCTAAAAAGTTTATGAATTATTATTTTTCTGCTAACTCACTACTGAAGGACAAATAACTAGGCTTCCTTAAGTAGAGAATTCAAATGGTGCTGCCTTCTCAGGAAAATATTGTATATTTATCCAGTCTACTACAATAGACTTAAGGTTTTTCTTAACTGAAAATTTTTCCCAGTTTGAGAAAGTGCGTTTTATGGGTTTCTGATTATTTTGAAATTTAGAGTTCATCTAAACCTGACGTGCATGCACTTAGCCCCATTTAGGGCTATCTCACAGCCCGTAGTTGTGCTGTTCCAAACAGCACAAGTAAGAGAATTTGTTCCTCACATTGCCTATTTTTGGGGGATTGTAATGTGAAGCAAAGCTCGTGGCAAGTAGAACAATTTGAAAACCTTACTCTGTGTTAGGAGTTTTTCTGAACTTGCACCCTCATTTCTCCAAATGAACAGCACTGTCATTTTCCTTGCTGGTCAGACAGAAAGACTACTTACGGTTACAGGTCTGAAAGGTGTATATCCCTTCCATGGCTTGCCAGTGGCCATGAGCAGTGCTTCTTATTGTAGTCATGGCATGTGATGTTTAGAACCATTGTGTTGATGTGGCTGTTGCAGCAATACCATCATAGGGCTAATATCAACCAAGGTCTCGGTCAAAGCAAAGTAAAAAGATAAAAGATGGTAAATAAAATCGGTTCTTCCCTTGCTTTGCTTCATTTACTGCGCTTCGTTCTCTTAGTTTCCTTCTCAGCTCATAACTCTTCTGTTTAGCCTGGAAACTTCAAGCCTCATCTGCAGCTAACTGCCCGTGACTGTGGTCTGCTAGAGAACAGATAGCGTAAGTATATTAATGGCCATGTGGTTCTTTCCCACTGGGAAAAGCCATTTTTAATATTTGTACATGAATAATATGACCTACTTGTATCCTTGTAGTAAGATATGATGGTCTTGATGGCTTTTGACATTTTTATGCTATGTTTCCACTTGCAGAGGTAAAGGAAAATAAAATCAGCCTGTGTCTACTTCTATACACTTATTCCATGTTAGACAGTAAACAAAGGAGAAATGCAACACTATTGCTGTATCTACAAATGAGAACTGCAGAGCATGGTTCACTGAATGATGGAGAGACGTAGGATTAAAGCAAATAAAGAAAAGGCTATCAAGAAAATTGTGTCTCACCTGTCCTGTACAGTGTAATGACTACCGTGTTTGGGTCTCATTCACTCACCAGAAATTAAGAGAATTAAAAGGTGGTTCCTGGACAGTGAAATACAATTATCCACACCAACAAACTGTGAGCCTGATAGCTGGAATCATCTTAACCTGGTGCATTAGCTGTTTTCCAGGCAATTCTCAGCCACAGCTCAGGGTTAGCATGGGAAGGGCAATGCTCCTACCTCTTTGTAGACATGAGGATATGCCTCTTCTGTGCTGGCTTTCTGCTATGGTGCGCACCACCCTCCCAGCAGGTCTGTTCAGCTCCTTACATCCCTCCCACTGATGCCCTCACCCAATGTCCAACAAAATCTCGGTACCATGCTATAGAAGGATCACTTTTAAAAAAAAATGAAAAAGCAAAAATTATAGTGACTAGGCACTGTGGTGTGTCCACACAGTTCTGGTAATGGCAACTGTCTGGCCATGCCAGGTGAGGGAAGGGAGAAGGTCACAAGGGCTGAGTTCTGCCTGGACTTGCTTTGCTTTGTGCCATGAGGTTAGCCAAGAAGGTGACTACAAGAGCGTAACCTGACATGGGTATGCCATAAAGAGAACAACAATGGCCTATAGGTACAGCACAGAAGCAGAAGTCCTTGAAAACGACTCCTCTTCCCTTAGTCGCCTTCAGTCTCCCAGACTGAATTAATCTGCCTTGAAGATGAAGGCCGGAACTTGAAGGACATTGGAGATTATAACTCTGTGAAAGTCCAAAATTTTGCCACAAATGTTTCAGATCATTTCTGGTAGTGTCTCTCCTCATACGTACTTGGATCACACCCGCCTTTCCACAGAAATAGAAGCTGGGTGATTTGCAGTAAAATAGCTAATATATCAAGAGCTCTCACCTTGTGTCTTTTCCTAATTATTATCAGAATTTTTTGTTGTTGTTACTTATTAATTTTTATTTTCATTTGGTTCACAAATCTAATCATGAAATTTCACCCAAACACAGTTACTATCAAGATAGTAGGGAAGTGATCATGCTTCTGTACTCAGCACTGGTGAGGCCTCACCTTGAGTACTGTGTTCAGTTCTAGGCCCCTCACTACAAGAAGGACATTGAAGTGCTGGAGCATGGCCAGAGGAGGGTTATCAAGGTGGTGAGGGGTCTAGAGAACAAGTCATACAAGGAGAGGCTGAGGTAACTGGGCATGTTTAGTTTGGAGAAGAGGAGGCTGAGGGGAGACCTCATTGCCCTCTACAACTACCTGAAAGGAGGTTGTAGAGAGGTGGGTGTTGGCCTCTTCTCCCAAGTGAATAATGACAGGACTAGAGGAAATGATCTAAAATTGCAGCAGGGGAGGTTTAGATTAGATATTAGGAAGAATTACTTTACTGAGAGGGTGGTCAGGCACTGGAACAGCCTGCCCAGGGAGGTGCTTGAGTCACCATCTCTGGAGGTATTTAAGAAACATGTAGATGTGGCACTTCAGGGCGTACTCTAGTGGCTGAGATTGCGGGGGTCTTTTGTGTGTGTATGGTTGGACTCAGTGATTTCAGAGGTCCTTTTCAACCATGAAGATTCTGTGATTCTGTGAAGATAATCCAATTCTCTCTAAAGGATGTTCTAACCCTCCTACCTTTATGTTATTAGCACACATGCTATAGTTTACACCAGTCATTAATGAAAACCAGAGAAAATTGATCCAAGCTGAGTCCTTGTTACAGCCTTAGTAACCTCCTGGCAATCCAAACGTCCTTCTTTCAGCAGAGTTCATTATCATCTCTCTTTAACTAGTTTCTTATGGTTCTCTAATAATCTTTATCTGCTCCTATTATCTAATAAGTTCCCATACAGACCAAAGCACATGCTTTACTGAAATATGAATAGATCCAGCAAGTTCCTTTGACTTAAAACCGAATAAAACAGTCATCGCATTATGTGAAAGGTATTAGATTAGTCTGGAATGATTATCTTTCCAAATGCCATGTTGATTTAACAACATTTTCCATTTTTTCTCAAGATTTTAATTATTCTTTCCTTCAAAAATTGTTTTAAAGCTCTACATACTACTCAAGTCAGATTAATAAACCCAGAGATACCTAAGTTAGACGGGGGGAAACTCTTTAAATGATGCATTTGTTATTCTCTGAAGATTTGCTATGATCACTGATTTGACAGGTTTATTAAAAGCCCTTCCTAACAATGTCCAACTGTATGCAATTTCACCTGCCTCTTCCTGCTGCATTCTGGGATGGACATTGCAATGTCTCCAGTTGGAAGTGAAGATCTTTGTATCTTGCTTCCATCTCACAAAGTGTCCATTTCTTTTCCTGTACATTCATGCCAATAAGAGTGAATTAGCTATACTGCATTTTCCAATTTTCTGTATCCAACCATCCTTATTGAATGTGAGGCAAATTATTATTTTCATATTTACTTTCAATCCTTAATCCATTCTCAACATTGCAATTGGTCCTGCTTCTCTCCTCACCACCCCTCACTCTTCTTTTGTTTGTATAACTGAAGACGGTTCTGCTGATCTCCTTTCCTTTACAAAGTTTAGTTAAACTTGGACTTTGACAGCTTTCTTTTCATCCCTTTGCTTCCTGACCTCCAGGATGCAGCTGTCTGTGCTTCAGTCTCTTGTTTCCTTCCTTGCCCAGGGCTGTTCTTGTGCAGTGAAACATGTATGCCTTGAGTTGGGCTCTTTGCTTACAATTTTACGTGCAATCCCTGTGCTCTCAGAAGAAGGGAGAGTGGCTGGATTTTTGCTCCACCCTGCTATTGCTCACCCCATTTACATGATGTCAAATCATGTCATAATGTCATAATGATTCAGCAGAAAACAACTATTTTCCAAAACACAAAACATAATTCTTACAAGCACGTTCACCTCATAAATTTGTTACTCCAAGTGCTGACACTGGCCTCTTTCCTTAAAATTTTGACAATATGTTATTTCAGGTGGGTGACTAAGGCAATAGTATACATATGTATAATATGGGGACAGCAAGCTGTCCAAGCCAATCTGAGTTTCAGACCTTAGAGGAAGAATTAAGCAGTCAGACTCCATTTTCTCTGTGTATTAACGTATTTTTTTTCCTGGGGAAGGTAACACTTTTCTGCCAGTGTAGTCCAGGCTGAAGCCTAGAAGACCCTTTTTTTTCTTCTAGGGACAGATCAAGGGCAAATCTACAGAGATTAGCAGAGTTGGAGGGACATTAAAGGATTTCCATGAAAGCAAATCCAAGCACAGCAGAATGCAACATTTTAAAGGAGCCTTTTAAAAACTTTTTTTTTTTTTTTTAAAGGACCTTTCCTAGACACAGTATTTTAAAGCCAGTCCAAGTAGAAAGAGGTAGGTTTACTGAGGCTGGGCGTGGACTTTAGAAGAATGCACATTGTCCTTTTCCTTTAAGTTTTTGTGGTTGTGGCTGGGCAGGAAGGAACAATGCCCGTGCTAATATAATTACTGTGTCTTCTGGTCTGCCTCCATTTTGGATCAGCAGCCCTCTTGACATATTCAGAAACTCTCTATTTTGTAGGCATTATTGAGCAACACAGTAGTGTCTGAAATGGGTTTAGTAGCCTCAGCAGGGGGTGAAAAAGTTATCTCACATTAAATCTTCCTTAATTTAGAAATACACCCAACAGTACAAGCACCAGTGGGCATTCTCTTATTGATCCACAGATTTCCCTTTCCGCAGTGGTTACCAGCCATGTCCTTTGCTGCTAACCCCATGTCATTTGTGGCTAGAAAATGAAGACACCCAAGTGTGCTATTGTCAGTCCCAGTCCTCCGTCAGACTGTAACATGGGAGCCTGGGGAAGCCTAAGTCTGCAAGCTTCTGACGCCTGGCTCAAAGAGCAACCCCAGTGCCGCCAGGCAGCAAGACGACAAAATGAATTTCTATGATGCAAAAATTAGATCTGATTTATAGGGACCTACTAATAAAATGTCATATCTTATAGATGTGGAAGGACCACAGTGCCAGTGATAAAGTGAGATTGGTCAGGTCTGACAAACGTGCATCAGAGCTGCATTATTGACAGTGGGGGATAGTATTGATTGAGCTGCCAAGCTTATCATATTACACAATTATGATATTAGATTTGCATTTTTAATTCTTTTAGAAGAAATTGGCCCAAGGCAATTACAAGAGAGAAATGCTGTGATGGAGCCTGCTGATCCAGAAAGGAGGAATCATAAGCTTTTAGGAAGAAGCAGCCACTGTCAAAGAAAAGTTTTGCCTAGCAGACCCATGACAAGAAAACAATGGAAACACAAAACCAATAAACCTTTAAAAGATTTGTTCCCAACAGTGTTGTCTCAGGGGACAATAAGGAAAAAACAGATGACTATTAAACCTGGGCTAATAAAGATGAGATCTACAGGCTATTTGCTTTGTACAAATCACAACCCCCACAGATGTGCAGCTTGCAGAGTCCTGGAGAGTTTGCACAGACGTCTTCTCTTTCTTAAAGTACAGGATGTGAAGGAGTTTTCAAATCTTTTAATCTTAGACCTCATCTGTTTGCAGAAGCCACCCAAGTTGGGAGCTGGACATGTAGCTATTTTGCAAGCCAGTGACTAGCAGTCAGGAGTATGGGTGAGTTGAATGCAATCTCTTCTCCTCATTGATATGTTCACTGCAAAAAGTGGTTGTAGGAGTTAGTTTCCTTGGGATTCTCTCCCCAAAGGAAATCTCTTGAGAACAATCCATTGATCTAACCCTCTCTTGGCCCATTGCAGGTCCTGTGAACTGGACTCAGGGCTCTTGTTGTCTTTGCTGTTTTATAAGTGGAAAAGACACTGGGCATAATTATTCTTCATTTCCACTGTTCTTAAATCGAAAGAATAAGATTTTCGAAGTGTCTCAAGACCTGTAGATGAAATGTTCTCAGAGTTAGGTTTTATATTAGCTGTGTCCTTTTTGGAGTACCTTATTTTGGAAAAAAAATTCTGTGCTGAGGAAGATAAACAGATTCAACAATTTTATATTAAATGATTCCTCCATATCCCCAGTCCCAGCTTATCTACACATAGCTAGCTCTTCTTTGACTTGTTAACAGCCAACTTTCTGATTTGGAGCTACTGGATGATTTGCCTTCAGGGGACACTTTTCATTTTTTCTGGAGACAAGAAATAGGAGAACCTTATGATCTGGTAAGGACTGGAAATTTTCAAGAGTAAATTTTCCTTTCCCACATCTACAAAAAGGCAGCAATTACTTCTTTGGAAGAACACCCAAGTCAACAAAATCCTTAAGGCATAAAGGAAAAGGAAAAGGGAAGAAAAAAGTATGTAACCTTGTTTCAGCTCTTGGTATCATTTTTGTTAGGGTTAGACTTAAGCTGCCAAGGTGAGACCCAGAAGGTTCCCACAGCTCAGGGCTAGTGTCCACAACTGGATTATGGTTCAGGCCCACACTCAACATCTCAAAACACTGGTGGAGGTATCTCTTTGTGTATTTAGTGACTCATCAGTGGTTTGAAACAGAAGCAGGAACCTGGGTTTGGGGTGAGAAGGGGGCAGGCATGTCAAAAGGGTCTGTGACCTCTTTACAGCCCTCTGAAACCTCCACACTGAGCAGAGGACCCACGGGAATGAGCTCTTGTGCTCACCGGCTGAGTGGGTGGAAGTGCTTTTGAGTTGCTCAGTGCTTACCACTGCTGATGTGCTTCTGAGTCGTCATGCTAGAGTGGTGCTGTATGGGTCATTATACAGATAGTGTGAGGAGGGGTTGTTGTTACTGATAAAATGAGCCTTTTTACAGGGTTTTGCATTAAATGCTGAGATGTTGTGCAAAGGGTTGGTCAGGGCTTCTGAGGCACACTGGAAACAGTTCTGGTCCACCAGTTACAGGAACAAGCATCCCATAAAAATACTCTGGAAGCTTTGGTTAGGATTAAAAGAGTGGTGTTACTGAAATACCTTATAGTGCTCTACCACTACTGTTACAAGCAGCCCTTCAAGATAAGGGGTAAAGTATATATTACAGCAAAATATAACAGAGATAATTTGAAAGAGATATCATCAATTTAAAAATCAATCCTCTACCAGTTCAGTTTTTATTTACTATCAATTATGACTGAAAAAAAAGGAAGAATTTTTGGAATACATACTTTAATACATCTGTTGTTTAGATTGTGTATTGGGCATTGTGAATAATGTGCTTCATGGTCGTCCTTTCATGATATATTAGTCTGTTTCCCCTTTGGTTTGTATGAGTCTTTCAAAGAGCAGCATGGTGGAAGGACACATTTAAAACAATCCTGATTAAGTGATGAGAAAAGGTCATAGGCAACAAGGAAAAAGGGAAGTTCCTGAACTCTTCAAATGCTTTCTTTTCCCTTACTGATTTTTTTTTCCAGTTGATGATATCCTTTTCTTATGAGAGTGTTGACTGCCATCAGTGTATTAAAATACTTTCCAGAGATGGCAACTTAAAAAATATCTGATGTCTGTGTACTATCCATTTTACAAAAGTAGTATGGCCCTGGCCCAGTGAAATTATTTAAGCTTTAAGTTCACCAGGAC
Organism: Calidris pugnax; assembly: GCF_001431845.1. NCBI lineage: Eukaryota > Metazoa > Chordata > Aves > Charadriiformes > Scolopacidae > Calidris > Calidris pugnax. Next base: position 6,675,355 of record NW_015090805.1, read on the forward strand.
TTGTGTGGAACAACAGGGTTTATGGGCTTTTCTAAATCACGATCCTTTCTAACCTGAGCTATGTGATTTTCTTTTGCAGGTACTGCATAGATATTATGAATGTTGCAGAACAGTTCTTTTGTTGTTGATGAGTACATTGTACTTTGCAAACAATGGAAGCAGCAGACCATAATGGAGAAACAGCTATGATTACCCATCAACACATATCATCTGATGGTAAAACTTAAAAAGACAATGACACAGGCTATGCCCAGTTTCTTCTGTATCAATTCAGCTATCATAGTATTTTGAGAAAAGTAATTAAAAAATTCCGTAACTCAGACAGTGATCACGTCATAGGCAACAGAAGACCTCAGATAGCCTATTGGGAGACCCAGGCTAACTACTAATCGTGAATACAGCATTAGGGAACAGAAGGGGTAGAAGTGGGAGGGGAGAAGCCTTAAATGACCTCTTTTACCCACTCCTGGGAGAGGGAATTGCTCTTCTGTCCTTCTGTCTTTCGCTACTGATCCACAGCAAGCCCATAATAAAAAGTTACAGAAACCAGCTGTCCGAACAAACAACAGCATAAAAAATATAAATTTAATTCATACACACATGCACACACGCAGAAGAGCACCAACACCTATGACATAAAGATGTTTCATTCAGAATCAGCCTACATGAAGAGAGTTTTTGCTAGAACTGACCAGAAAGTAAAAATTCAATGTCATGAAACTTTTAAGGTTCCAGAAATGTCTTTCTTCTACACTGGAATGAAAACTAAACTTTTAGAACATTTTTCTGACTTGGAATTGTATCAAAAGTTACTATTTTCAGATTGAACAGCTCCAGGTTTTGGTACGGGCCTCCCACTGCTTCTAGTCAGAAACCCTAGGCTTCAGAAATCTTTGTCAAAACCAATATATCTCCACAGAATGTTTCAACTTTGATAAACAACATATTTTAATGAAACAACATTTTGTTGAAAATATTCCAGCCAGCTCTAGCTGTGGCCTTTGTGAGATTGGGCAATTGAGCATTATTAATATTGCTAAATCTTTCTTTTCAAAGGCCACCATGTCTCTTGATGATCACTGGACATAAGGAATTAATTACTTGGAGTTGGGGGGGAAGATGGGGAAAGGGTGAGGGGGTTAGTAGTCTGGTTTATTAGACCCAGGCATGGGATAGTAATAAAGCTACCCACAGCCAGGTCGCAAATCATATTTTGTGTTTTAGATGTATTTACTTAAAGAAAAGAAGCACCCCACCTCAGCTGGTGGCAAGTTCCCATCCCAGATGAGAACTGGGTCTCCCTGGATGAGCACCTGGGCAGCAGGGCGGAGGCAATCTGCTACTGACCACCGCTCTGGCTGTGGTTAACCACACAGCAGCCAGAAATGCTGCATAGTTGTGAAATCCCTGCACAACAGAAGCATGATCTCTTTGGTTTTGTGCCAGTGCTTTGTGGAGCTCCTTGGGATGGGATAGGACAGGATGGTAGGAGAAGGCATCATCTCCTCTCTGAGTTGATGGATGCATCGCTAATCCTCCTCTGTCCTCGCCTCCCTCCACTACCAGTGTTTTGGCAGGCGGAGAGCTGCTTTGCTGGATGGGGGAGGGTGTTTGCTCAAAAATACGGGCTATCAAAACAGCTTTCAAAAGTGTCTGGATTGGGATGGGGTGCTTAATCCCTCATGCCCTCAGCATGATGGGGGTGGGAAAAAAGAATTGTGTCATGTTATATCTGGCCTCCCGTCAGCTGCCCCAGGTGGTGGTCTGGTGACCCTGCTCAATAACCAAGTGAGAAAGGCAAAGCTGCTGAATGTGAGCATAGAGGGAGGAGGAGAGGAAAAGTATAGAGGATGCTACTGAAACTTGTCCATCCCCCAAGAAGGGACTGAATATGTGCTTATGGGACCGTGCGTACACCAGGAGAGACTCACTTTCTTGGAAACACTGGAGCTTTTGGCAACACAGTGTAGTGGACTCGGCTCCCTCCAAGATGCTGTTGGGCATAGAAGTTAGGTTGCATATATTATCACTCCAGTTTGAGTTTTTGATCCACTATGTAAGGAAAAGAGGAGAAAAAACAAGAGTTGTTTCTGGCCTTTCATTCCTTTCTACTAGAATGGTGTCAGCTTTACTGGCCCTGCAGAGCCATCAGTACTGGAAAGGCTGTACACTTCACTCCTCTACCAGCTTGTCACACGTTGGCCCTCGTTATAACACCTCCTGTGCCAACAAATCCTCAGGAAAAGCAGTTGGGATGTAGAATATAATTGGTGTGTACAGCTTTGATTGCCGTGAGTTTACATACCAAATTCATCTCAAGACATTCCTATTAGGTGGCTAAAAGAACAGTAGGATGTTTCCCTCCTCATCTTCATTACAATTTAATTTGTAGGCAATAACAACATCTTGAAACACTTTCATTTGCATTGCAGGAAGCAGAATTTTTTTCAGATTTTTTAAATTTTTTTTTTAAAATTTTAGGAGCTGTTTATCACCTTCTTATTTTACAAGAATAACTGACTAGTTTCAGTGTGAGGGTGTGTGTGGTGCTTATGAGTACACATACATGTGGGTAAACCATTCACTGGGCTAAGAAATGGGTATGAGAGAAGTGGTTCTGCCAATTACACCTTTGATTTTCAAGAACAGGGGAGATAGACTATTGTCAAACCTCATCTGGTTCCAAATTATGCTGTTGTAGTGCTCTTCTTGTCAGATGGAGCACACTTACCTCCTGCTGACAGTATATAGCTTATGGCAGATAATTGCACTGACAGATTTAGAGAGATCAGGCAGAATAAAGAGCCAGAGTGTTATGAAGGAAAAAGTAGGAGGGGACTGTGGTTTCATTGACAAGCAAAAGCCACAGGGAGACAGCCTTTCACTGGGCCTAGGCAGCTAACATCCATTTACGCCTTTGGAAACCTCCTCCGTGATTTGTACTAGTTCACACTTCAACCACAGCGCTCAGTGAAGATCACAATATGTAGCTTCCATGACCAAGTCATTTTAGCAATCAGGCTTATAATGTCATTCTGCCTCCAGACCATATGATCTTCCTATGACAAAAGATGACCAACCAGAAAAATCACAGCTGTGCCAGCCCTTTTTGCTGTTCATTTCTAGACCTGAATATGCAGGAAGGAAAGATTGACATAAAATGGTTGCATCTATGGCACTTGTCTCATGAGATGAGACTGGCAGAACCCACAGTTGCCTCTCCTCTATTTGTATAACATTTTAGGTGGAAATTTTTAGCACACATTTTATCTCTTACCTATATAAATGTTTTGGCAAAAACAGGTACAGGAAAACCTAGATGCAAATATGAGGCAAATAAGCTTTTGGCTAAGGAGGCATGTTCTGTGTTGGAGACAAGATAAGAATTGGTCATTATGAGCTAGCTTCTCCTGACAACAGCATGGAGTTACTTGGCTTATTGCTAAACTTAGGGATTTTTATTTTCAGCTGAAGCTGTACCTGGATTTGGTCTTGTCAGTCATGTAGGGATGCATTTGTGAGAAGGTGAAATAGCTGTTACTATATACACAAGAGTAATTATGGAAAAACTCTGAGCAATTGTTGAGATAGAAACCTGGATTTGTATAGTGAAGTATTAGAATTTGCTAATCATTTATTCCTATGTGCTGGGCATTTGCAGAAGTACATCTGTGTAAGGCTGACTCTTTTTGAAGGATGCTTGAATCCTTACACAAATCTGATTTAGTATCACTGAAGTAAATTGAGGTGATGAGATTTTGCCTGAAACATTACAGGACTTTTTTGTTGATGCAAACAAAACCCAGATAAAATTCAAATTCTGTTTAGTTAAAATCTTTCTCTGCGAGATAAGGTGACAAAAAGACAATGAACATAATGCCTTCAGTTATTCAAGTCCTCTAAGTCACAGTCAATAAGTTTATAGCCTTTCAGCTCTTCTGCTTTTAACATAGCTTAAAAGCGTTGGAGTGAAAAAATAGTCTAACAAGTGCTCCTGATATAACAAGACTATTAGTTTCATTGATTTTCTAAGAGAAAAACCCCCAACTAAAATTCAAGAAAGAGATTAATACAACTACCTTTTAATAATATTAACTTTCTTGAAATCAATATTTTTCCTCATATTACACTATGCTTTGTTACATACCAGCCACTATACAAGTAACGATAATCGATACAGAGCCTGTGTATTTGCAAGAACCTTTTCAAAGGCTAGCGTAATGGACAGGGATTAGCCAAATCTGGCCTGAAAAGGCGGAGTGCCAGTCTGATATCAAACAACACTAAGTTGCCGCTGGGGTCTCCAGATCCAGAGGGCTTTTGGGGTATCAATGGCTAGGCTCATTGTGGTCCTGATGACAACTAATGATGATGGAATTGACGCTCTTGGTCATGGTGAAGTCAATTATTTCCATAACAGCACTGTGGTGCAGAAGTTAGGTTGTAGATACTTGTTAAAATCCTGCAATTGAATTTGTAGAATGTTTGGGGTGATTTCCAGCCTTGAACAGAATTCACTGGTATTCTGGATACAGAATCACATAAAGACTGAGGTTGGAAGGGACTTCTGGAGGTCATCTGGTCCAACCATTCTGCTCAATCAGGGCAACCTACAACCAGTTTTCCAGGATTGTGTCCAGATGGCTTTTGGGTATCCCCAAGGATAGAGACTCCTCAACCTCTGTAGGCAACCTGTGCCAGTCCTCAGTCACTCTAACAGTAAAATTGTTTCCTGATGTTCAGAAAGAGCCTTCTGTGTTTCAGTTTGGTAAGGACAATTTTCACACACTGCTTAATTATACCTGTTAAACCCCTCAATACTTAACTTGCCAGCAAGTGTATGCAGCCCGAGGACGTTGATTACCACTAAAGGCTCAAATAAGGATCCCTTTGTTAATTGCAATATATCATCACCCCACAGGGAGGCCAGTGAATCAGGACATTTCATGATCCCTGCCAGACGGCCACAAATAAACTCAAGGGCCTGGCATGTTGCTGTCACAGACCTTGTGACCATGTGTTCATTGGATAAATCAAGAGGAGTTCCACACTAGAGTTTCATCCTTTAACGTGTCTCACTATGTTAACATTTGTGCCATTATCATAAGGCTTTCAAAGTTTTGTATCTATCTATAGCCTTTAGGATGTATGAGGAGTACGGAGGGTCTGTATTCACCGTGATGTTTTCTGAAAGTCATCCACTTATGAGATCTAGTTGAAAAATTAAAAGATTTGGGTAGTCTGCCTAGGTAAGTTTTGAGAAACTATATTTATGGATATTTATGGAATATTTTTTCTCTAGACAGATATTCCAGCATTTGTGGTCAAATGCATATCCAGAATTAGGCAAGGGAGGATGCCTGCAGGTACCAAGCCATGCAACTCAGTGACCAAGGCTCCATGATGGAAAGCTCAGGGACTGGAGGCAGCACTGGGGCTGGGGGGACTCCTTTGCCTCCGGGCCCAAATTGCCACCAAAAAATGCAACTCTCATTTCAGTGCTTAGCCAGGGAGGAAATGAGGTGGGCTCGGAGGCAGGGACACAAGCCATGTCTATACAGTAATTATCTGAATTTGGTGTCCATCCACAATTCCGCCTCCAGGGTCTGTCTGGTTTTGTTGGAAGCTGAGTGTTGGAAAAACTGTTGGAAAACTTTAAATCCAGTAAGATGTGTCCTCTCCCCCTTCTGCCAACATAGTCCCTTAATGGACAAAAACTACTTTGTAATGTCCATTGTGGGTTACCACGGGGAGTTCATGTACCCTTGCAGTGGACACTACCTATACCTGACTGTAAATATAGGTATATATGATATAAATAAATGCTGCACCTTGTCATTGAATCTTAAATTGAGTGTTTCTATCTCCATTCCCTCTTAGTCTGAGGTAAATTCAGCCAATACTTGGCCATGGTAAAATATTCCTATGCTGAAACTTGGAGAAGTCCCAGGAATGCCGTGAGAATTGACTGTGGGAATAATGAGGAAACTCCTTTTTCTTTACACAGTTTTCCTTTCCAATTACTAATGTATGCAAAGTGTTAATATTAAAATTTTGCCAAAGCAGAGACTCTTCAGAGATGATTTAAAGAAGGTGAGATTTTCACGATTATAAAAATGATTATGTCGAGATTGTGAGAAATTACCTTGTGTAGCTTTTAAAACCACTGCATTGTAAAGTTGCAGTTTTCTGAGAAAAGAATATTTCTGTCTGGTGATGCTTCTGTTTTGGATGAAAGTCTTCTTGCCAAACAAAATTTCTGACTTTTGATCAATTCTACTATGAAACTTTGTCAGATACAACATCTAGGACAGAGACCTAAATGTCAAAGCATAGAGAATATGAAATGAAAAATGATCCTTCTTATTTGCAGGCATAAATTATATGTCTGAAGATGAACATTTATTTTGGATATTGTTAAGATATGCCAATTGTTCCCTTGTTTTCTACGTAAAATTTGCTTTCACTTATCCTACCTGTTGGAAGAGTGGCATTAGATGAATTATATGTTGAATTTCTGTGCATAGCAGAGTAACTCTCATGTGAAGAGCATTGTTTGCATCATCATGAGCTGTCATCCGAAAAGGTGGAGCTGAACTTCAAAAGGATGAATTTGAGGTTTTAGAAACCTTCTCGCTTTTTGCTGTAGCACTGATTGAATCTTGAGAGCTGGGGCTTCAACAGTGGAACCAAGCACAGAGCCAAAAGCAGGGGGGTGGCTGCTGACGGTCTTTCTGTGGTATGCAACAGATAGTGCTGTTTTCATGCACGAGCAACGGGTGAAGAGAGGGAACAGCAGAGAGGGAATTCATGGCAGGGCTAGGAAAACTTTCTCCTCATCTTTATTCATAGTGGCTTCCCCTTTCCTGCTTCTTTTTCCCGGTCCCTGAGTGCTTCTTCCCTCCTTAATATAGCATTGATATTGCAAACATTTTCTGGGGGCAGAGTGTCTGTGTGAGGGAATTAGTTGAGAAGAAGAAAAAACAATTTGTTTCCCAAGTGATTCCGACACACACATCACAAAAAAGACCCTGCTGGTGTTTTCTGTAAGAACATGTTGCACTGTTTTCACACCACGTCAAGAAAAATAATCTAGAGAAAAAGGACACAAAGGTAAGAAGAGACTGTTTAAACAGCAGTCTCAGAGACAAAGTCAGTAGGGATAAATCCCAAAAGTTTTTGGGTTTTTTTTGGTTGCTTGCATTACCATTTTTTTTTCATTTTTCCTAGTTTCTCATCAGCATTCCTGTGTCTGTCCCTGCACTGTCCCTTCTGCAGCAGCAGAGACCAGCCCCCGGATTGTGAAATCACAAGGACATGCCAGTCCCTTTAGATTTTCTTTCTTATTAACCCCTTCTAAACATGTTTCTCATTTACTACTCCTCACTGTAGAGAAGACACATGCTACAAGGGCCTACTAGCCTGTAGGGGGTTGTGTTGCAGGCACTGGGAAATCCCTTTTAGGGGGCTGAGCGGTGCTGTGCTGTGCCGTAGCCATCTCCCAGTGCCAGTGGGGAAGATGCTGGTCTCACCTGGGTGGTCAGCACAGCTGCCTTTCTCACACTTGTTATGGGGAACGGTGGGAGGTTTAAAGCTCTGCTGGGCCTCCTTCACAGCCCAAAATTCCTACTCCCCTGCACTTCAGGTAGTTCTGCATGCAGCAAAATGTGGCTGTGAGTGGCAGCAGTTGGTGACAGGCTGGGTTTGATGGGGCTGGTGGCTGTGGCTAAACAATTTTCAGTGCCTAGGAGCACACATGCACACACGGAGAAAGTGAAGTTCTTTCTCCGTCCGGCATAGAAAGACACCATTCCCCAAATGAACGATTAATGCTTGAAAAAAGTCTGAAAAATGGATATCCCTTTGACCTTTCTAAGGTTTGTCATTTAGTTGACATACCCATTACCTCAAAAATCAAATGTGTTTGTCTAAACATTATTCTGATGTTTGGTTTGGGCACCAAAGGTCAGACAGCTGACCACTAACTCGCTGACAGTGATCAATTCAGTCTGAAATCTTGTCACTTTCCCTGTTTATTCTGCTATCCATCTCTGCTTTGCCAGCCACCACCGCCACTTTCTGCTGTTGAGGCGCTTTTAAACCTAACAATAATCCAATTTAGAATTGATCAATGGGAACGTGTGGTCAGTAAGCAAAATGACAAAGTCTGCATACAACCGCTGACCACAATCTGGTGGTATTTTACATAGGGCTGATTACAAACTTAATATATGTAAACGGCTCCCAACCACAACTGTTCCAGCAAGAGGAGGTGGTAGGAACTGAGATTTCACGTGCTCAGAGCTGACACTTGTTTAATGCAACAAATCTGTGCGGCCCTCTAGTTCCCTATGCAGTTGCCAAGGCTTGATCCAATGCAAAAACATTTCCTGCAGGCAACAATAGTGTCCCAGGCTTTGCTCTGGTGCTTTTCCAACCAAATTATGCTGTGAAATCCAGCCGGTGGGAGAAGTTTGTGGCAATCATTAGGAATATCTCAGAAGAGAAAGAAAGCTCACCACCCCACACTGAGATGTAAGCACAAAGTAACAAGGTGAGAGGAAGGCTTCTAATTCTTGGTGTTTATAGGCTTTTTATTTAAAATAAAGGAAGATGAAGTAACATGGGGTTGTTCCCTTCATTTTAGTCAGGTAACACAGAATGGTAGCATAGCAAGAAGAAGGAACAATAATTTGAAAACTACTTCTTGGGCTCAAACAGAGAACAACATAATGCCAAGTAAATGCATCCCAGATAGATAAAAATGGTATTTAGGTAAAATTTCAGGGCAAAAATTCTCCCCAGATTTCTAGGCAGTCATCAAGCACTGTTTTCATCCCTTCTCATAGCCTCAGGAGACCCCTCAGTCTTCAGATTGCAGCTCACAGGCCAGAATGCTGCATGATAAATGATCGAAAAAGTGAAACACTATTGTATTTTGTCTGTGACACCATTTTTTATTAGCTGCTAAACCTAGCCCTAAATCTGCTTTGCCTGACTGCCTGTATGACTATGTGTAGGACAGAAGACTCCAGTCTTGGAAAAGCTACATGTAAGCCTTGATAGGGGAGGTAAATTCACAAAATGACCTCATAGAGACTGTTCAAAGTGTGTTTTGAGGTTCCGCTGGAAAGGAGAAAAGGACTCTGCTCCAAGTACTTGTTTTCACACATGTTCAGATTGTGGGAACACCTATGCCCACGTGATCAATACTGGGGATGTGGTTTGTCTCATCAGTGTATGCAAACTTTATGGCAGTATTTGTCACGGCCTGCGTTACATGGGGCAGCGCATGTGCCATACACTCATTTCCTCTGCTGAGATTAACGTTCTTTCACTGCTGAGATTAAACATTCTCTGCTATTTCACTGAATTTCACTGAATTTCTAGAGTTGGAAGGGACCATAGAGATCATCTAGTCCAACTCCCCTGCTGAAGCAGGATTGCCTAGAGCTAGAGCATGTTACTCAGGACTACATCCAGGCGGGTTTTGAAAATCTCCAAAGAAGGGGACTCCACAACCTCCCTGGGCAGCCTGTTCCAGGGTTCCGTCACCCTCACCGTGAAGAAGTTTCTCCTCATATTTGAGTGGAACCTCTTATGTTCCAACTTGTGCCCGTTGCCCCTCGTCCTCTCGGTGGGAACCACTGAAAAGAGTCTGGCTCCCTCCTCCTTCAACCCTCCCTTGAGATACTTGTAGGCGTATGAAATGACTTTTTCTGCCTCCTAAATGACAATTTTCCTATTTCTGCTCTGACCTGCTCACTGAGCCTGATAGATAGGGCTTATTTTTGAAGGCATTTGTTATTCAACTATGTGTCAATCCTACCACTTATCTTGCAGGTTGCAAGTGTCACGTTCCTCGTGAGGGTTGCTTTATGAGGAGTGTGTGCACTGGATGTGCTGCATGTGTACAATTCACCTATCCAGGCATTGAGCTACAGCTGTCACAACCCTGCTATCCTTGTGGACATATGGTGAAGAACAAACTCTATCCACAGCATTTTCAGCCATAAGCATGTCTCTTGGAAAACGTAGGAGAGCTTCTCTCCTGGCAGCTCTTCAAGAACACGTGAGAACTTGAGCTCTTGGCAGAGCCACAGGCCTAAACAGGTCTTGGAGTCTCTGCTCCAATATACATGGCACCATCAATGATAGGAGAAGTTGGTGACATTGGTGTAATTTTGTCTGATGCAGTTGTCTTTTGGTGTACTACATACAGAGTACTACTCCTGCTTGGGTGGCACCTTCCTCCAGTATGCTCACTGGTTCTGCAAGAGGCATCAAGCTATCTCACTGTCTCCAGACTTTTGACACGGAGAACATTCACACCTTCAGCATCCTTGTGACTTGATGACACCAGTCTTTTGTTGGCAGACTCAGATATTTTAGATGTTTTGCATCTTACCATGGATGATTTTGATAGGACATTTTCTGAAGGATGTTGGGAACAGTTTTTACTCCTCTTGAGAAAGGCACCCAAATCACCCAGAGTGTTGTGGACCCTTGACTCATTCCTGTCTTCTGAAACTGCCTTTTTATTGTGTCTCTGCTTAATCCTGCAAAATTTATGAGGCAGGCTCTCGTCTTAGTGCTGCAGCCAAGTTGAGGGACAGAGTTTCAGTCCTGGCACATTTTCTCTTTTTCTATTGTTTCTCTATTCTCCTTTGTCATGGTAAGGAGCAAGGGAAAATTACCCTTTCAACAAGCATGGCAGACTAACTTCAAATAAATAGATGCTTGAGATAATATTTTAAATCTCTTGTATTCGGTTCTTTTTGCTAAATTCAGTTTTCCTCCCTAACCTCATTCCACTTGAGGAAGCCTTTCCATGTCATCTTGCTTTGAGAGGAGGATGATCACTTTTACCTTTGATAGGATAAAATAAAATTAATTTCTTATTTGAGATTCCATCTAAGATTTCAACTGCAGATACTCTGGCTGAGTATGCTGGAAAGCAAAACTTGAGTACGGATATGTAACTTCAATATTTGGGGATAGGAATTGTCTTTTACTACAGAATTAATGTACTTCTGGATATGTGCAGTAACAATCAAATGCTTCAAAACCAGCTCATAAGGTGTACATAGCAATAAAAGACTTAGCTGTGTTATGTTACAAAATGGTTTTAACAAGTATTTTAATGAATTTTTAAGTTATCTATTCAGTCTGAATTTGTGTAAGTATTCATGTGTACAGACACCTTGGAAAGCATCTTTGCCTATTTTTATAGAAGCTTTCATACTTTCTGAACCACTGAAAACTGGGTTTACAACCTGATCCACTGGAGCACAATTGATCTGTCTATTGTTAGTACCATAAATGCTACTGAAATCTCTGTTTATGTGGTTCTAGCATCTTTCATACACCAGGGCAACTATCTGCCTATAAATCTGGCTAGACCACAGCACAGGTAAGTAGTCAGCCAGTAAAAGGGGTCTCTTTGGACAGTAGTGGAAGAACTACCAAATTTCCAAATTTGCAGAGGGCTATTAAAAATTAGGAGGGAAGAAATGATGGGACCTGATTAACTGTTCATGTAGAGAAACAATTTACTATGTGGTGCTTCGTGTAGATTTTTGATGTGCAAGATCCATTGCTTGTATAAATTTATTTGGGTTCATGGAACACAGGGTGTTATGTTGGCAGGTAATAAGGCTGTGTCTCCAAGCCCATGTTTGTTAACTGGCTACCAGGTTCTTCCCCACTAGACTCCCTTTTCTGTATTAAAAAAGTTATTTTCAATTTTGATATTTATACATTAGGAAAGAACTCATGACTAATTGACATCATTGCTATGCTTATACTAATGTTGCCAGAGATCCAGAGATGGACTATGGGGAAACAATGGCTTCCCAGGTATGGTTTCTTTTGTTCTTAATTTTTGAACACATTTCTCTGATTGGAAAGTTCAGATAATGCTGCAATACAAAAGATTAATATTCATAGCAGCTATGCACATTTAAAACTATGCTCAGATCATGTTTTCATGGATTCCTCCTACTCAACAGACATTGGTTGTTGTTAAAATAATAACACGTCTCAGCAATATAATTTTCCTTTGGTAGCCTGTTCAATATATTTTTAAAATGTAATTAAACCACATCAGTACAGTGACGGCAAATTGATGACCTTTTAATTATTTCAGGATAGCTGAGCACACAATGATTTCTCATGCACCTTGAGAAAAGAGAGAATGCTTTGTGAATGAATTATACATTTAAATATAACAAGGTCATTTTGTTTTACCTCTTTAAACATATTATCTAGTTCTTGCTGTGAACTGGGGGAATGTGAATAGATGTATACTCCGTCCCAGAATTTTCTTTACTTGGAAGTTTGTGTAGCTGAATCCTTCAAATCCTGGAAAGAGTGTGAGCAACAGACTTCAGTTGATGACGATGTGTGTGACAGTTTAGGCATTTTTTTTTGGCTAGTTCTGGGTTTGTACTGTGGGCTGTGAACCTTTGGAGTATGTGGTCCTGTACCTCCCTGAGCCATCACTGATGAGGTTGTCACCTCCAGTACAGCTGTAGCACAGCACAGCCAGGGTCAGAGTGAGCTTCTGTGCTCTGAAAAGCCATACTTCTCACGGCAGGACTTCAGCCACAACACTTGCACTCTGAATCCAAGGTATCTGCAGAATGCAGACAGCAGCCACGTCTCCCGGGAAGTTTTTAAGTTTTTCTGTTTTGGGGGGAAAGCCCAGATAACATTTCAAGACCAAAGCAACAGAGGCCTGAGAGTTTGGACTTTGTCACATGCACAGATAAGGATGTGGAGAGATGATGGCGATTGATACAGCTTTTAGACTGTGACCATTGATGCTGATCTGCACAGCTGAGTCTCAAAACTCTTGGGAAGTCAGTGGACTCTGTACTGAAGTGGGAATGACTACAGTAAGAGTAACAGACAAGTCTTTTAAACACTTTGGGGATCAGCATTCCCTGATACAGAAGTACTTCTGAAGACTTTGCCTCATCAGCCTTTGACCCAATAACCAAATACAGCGTGGGGGCTTGTATGAAGCTGAAAAAAGACTATGTGGGCGACGATGCCTTTTTTTCGCTTAATGAAATTAAAGTCAGCTATTCAATCTTTAGCAGGATTTTTAAAGTCATTAATTCAAGAAACAAGTAGGACTGCTTTATAACAAAGCACCTCAAGTAAGTGATCTTGATTTATTATTGTGTATGGGGAACATACACTGTGTCTCAAGTACCTTTTTGCTGGATACACTTTATAATTGAATTAAGCTTATGATTTGCTGTCATATAGTACACTTTGGTTTTGTTATTGCTGAGCTTTTTGGTTTTTCTTTCTCTCTTGGCCATTTCCAGCAGTTTGAGCATTTCCACTGCACTGTTCATGTCAAAGAATTCCATTAAGGGCATGCCTTTATGATGATATAGACTTTTAGTGTACATTTAAGAGGTGGGAAGGGGGCAATAGGGCTTAGATGAAGAATGATACCCATGCACTTTTACACATCCAAAACCCAGCCATAGAGCAGACCCAGAGAAGAACAAGATCAGAGGCTTCCCATATGACTGCCAGGGCATTACAAGTAAAAAAAGATGGCTATGTTTCTCCATTTATCCTGAATGAAAAAGCATTGATTAACATTTTCTCAACTGCAAACCCAGACATTTTTAAGATGAACAACCGAGCTTGTGCCATTTTAGGCCGGTTATCTAATTCATAAAGTTTCTGCTGTGAGTTAGACCATGCAACATGCTTTTGGCCAATGCAAAGCCGTTAGCTAGAATGCTATACAAAGAAAAACATTCTCTCCTTTGTTCCAGCAACTTAGCATTTATTTTCCACCAAAAGCAGCAAGCTGCTCACCACAGCTCCTTGCCCAAACCAAAGGATCTCTACTTCAAACATTATCAGCTGTGCCCTACAGAGTTGCCACAATTCCTAACAGATGGTGGAATGTCTATACACTGTATTGTTCGGATTAAACTGCATGAGGACTGTATGTGAGTAATATTCCACTATGACTTGGAACCAGCCAATATGGGAAAATTCAGTGACAGCACTGAAATCAACAGTTCATGCTACATATTGTAGCCTATACAGTGTGATACACAATGTGATACACTCGCCTGAACACTCCTGAAATAGGCAAAATGACATTAAAGTGTCATAACAGTTTTTTTGAAACTTCTGAATTTCCTTGCTTTTATTAATACTTTTTGACCTGAGCTTCTGTGGTTTAATTTCCTGTAGGTATCAAGTAACAGTGAATCAAGCAAGGACCTTAACCTTTAGTCCCTTTTGCGTTTAAAGCTGCCTCATCTTGACGGCGTTTAAACTGGTGTTAATTCCCCTCCCTTTCTTCCCCCTCCTCACTTAATCCTTGCTCTTTAGTATCGTAGAATATCAACCTACTTCCTCTACTGATCTGAGCTACCTTTACTAATTGGGTAGTTTTTGAACGCCGCCAGGATGGCAGACCAAGTAGGCAGTTTTCTAGCAACAGTTAAACACAGTTTGTTTTGCCCAAGTGCTGTGGGACTGCTCCGGGCAGAAGCTTGCACCACGCAGAGCAGTGACTGCATTGTCTGAGACCAAGGAGTGGCGGCACTGCTCTTTCAGGCTGTTTCACAGCCGCGCTGTGAGAGAAACTGGGCACGACATCAGGGCCCTGTGTCTGCAGCAGGTTTACTCTCCTCTGATAGAGCTACGCTCCAGCTGAGATACCTCAAACTTTACAGCAGCATCCCGGGGTGATCAAAGGTACCACTCCTGTGGGTTGAGGAACTGAGAAACTACTGACTTTCAGAAATCATGAAAAGATGAAGGATTTGATTTATGCTGCAGGAATGAAAAGAGTAAATAACATAGTTGCATCTTGCTAAATTTTCTACTGTTTTCCACACCTTGCCTTTCCTTCCTTTTCTTTTAAAAACTCTCTCTGTAGAGCTGACTGTCTAACCTATGTCATCTATGCCATACCCTGCTGACTTTCTATGTTCCTTTCTTTCTAAATAGAACCCCTAAATATCATAACCTGTATTACACCAGTAAAAAAAGTTTTACTTACTTGCTTGCTTGCACCTAAGATAATAGCTCAGGAAAACACACACCTGCTGAAGATAAGGCTCAGGCAAGAGAGCAGGCTGAGCTGCCACGTGCCAACGTCTGTCCTAACAAACAGCATTTACTGCCTTTCATGTTCTTTGATTTGAGGGCTTCATCTGCCTCTGAAAAGTTCAGCATGAGTGATTAGAGACACCGTTCTGAGACGAATCTATGCCCCGTAACAGGAAAGAATATTTGGGTGTTAGATTCAACATGTTTTATATTTTGTAGCTGTAAAGGTCTTGGTGAAACCTCTGTGTTAAAGGTCAAAACCAGGTTGCTTTAAATAAGGTGATAGAAACTGTGGGGGTTAATATGTATGTGTATCATGTATGCAGTCACTTGTAGACATGCAGGAAGCCTAGCTGTGAGTCTTGTTGAGTGGGTTAGTCTATGTTAGTATTAGCAGAACTCCAGCCTGTGGGACTTGTCCACTCGGGCAGGCTGGCTTGTTTCTGTGATGATTTCATGGTGAGTGACAGGAGTTAAGGGACAGGACCCTGTGGGTGCCTGGGCTTTCTGCCTTCATCCCCGATGCTGTGCTGCACTTTAATGCCATGGGAGCAAAACACCTCCAGAGGAGATTGTCTCAGTCTGGTCACAGACACGACCCCCTGTAGCTCTGTTCTTCAGATCTGTGGAGCCTGCAAGAGAGCCCAAACCCAGGCACCGCCTCAGGGCAGTAGCTGCCAGGATCAGTTTCCTGGGGTGAGCGGGTTTTGAGGAATTTGAGGTTTTTTCAGGCTATGCAGCCTGAAATAGCTTGGCATCTTTAGACTGTTGGGTTTTGTTTGTGGAGCCTGCAAACTATTTTGATGGTCAGTTTCTACCAACCATGTGTATTTTTACATTCCCCCCCACCCCTTATAACTGTGTGAAGCTTTTTTTTTTAATTAGTAAGTTGAAAACTTTGAGGAGTTCTTGTTTTCTGAAGGGGAGTTTATACCTTTCACAATATTTTGTATCTCTCCTCTCTTTTCTGCTCCTCCCATTTCCACTTTGCTGAACTGGCTCTGTTCAGATTTTGTTGTTACAGGCTTATATATCTGAAAGGGCTAAAACTAGAAATTCGCTGAAACTCAGGGTGCTTTGACTCAAACTTTAAGGAGTGGCTGAGGAAGACTTCTCCATTCTCACCCCTACACAGGGATTTGTGCATCTTCCTCTGCTGGGGTGGGCAGAGCGGTGTAGGGCGATGGGTGCCAAGGCAGCAGAGTCGCACCGAAGCGGTTCTCCGGCTGGATGCTGCCTTCCCAAAGGAGCTCAGCGCATGTTCCCTGCCTGCATTTCTTCTCTCGGCCTTTTGGTGTCATTCTGTGACTAACAAGGAGAGCAAAGAGCCTCCTGATTGCTTCTCCCCTCTTTCTTTCAGAGCCAGGCAGAGTTGGTAGCAAACGATGATACCTGCTGAAAAGGCATCGAGCACAACTAATCTCATAAAACTTAGAGAGGGAGTTAAGCCTGTATATTGGGCCCAGTTCCTACTAAGGTCACTGAGATAGATGTACCCATCACTTTCAGTCAGTAAGGTGGCTTCATGTTTAGGTCAGTGATGCTCAGCTGTAGATGAGATGGGCTAAAAGGTCCAGGAGGCTCTGATCTGACTCTGTCTTGGCTCAGCCCGTGCCCTGGAAAGCATCTCTGAGGATCATGTTGGCCAGATGTGGTGGCAGAGAGGGCTGCTTGGTGTGGCCTGAGTGAGGTGAGGAGGGTGCAAATGCTGCCTGAAAATGCAGGGCTAGGCTGCAGTGATATCCCCAAAACCTTGACAGGTAAAAAGTGCAAGAGTTCAACGTACTCTGTTAAAAAGGAGAACTCTAAAACTGAAGTCTAAGAAATGAGTCGGACATGGGAAGGTGCTGTGGGGCTGGATTGTAATGCAAATATGCAAGCAGGAAAACATAGTTCTTCGTGTCCCCGGAACCCCAGAAAAGCTGCGCTCTGGTACACGCTCCTTTGTCTTGTGGAGAGAAGATGCACACGACAGAGCTGAGCATGCAGGGGAACAGAAAATGTGGCAGATCTGTACCAACAGCAGATTTTTTTTTTTAGTTTGCTGCTTGGTCTGCGAAGAAAAGAAATGAGTTGATAGGAAGTTTTCCTAGCAATTAAAAAAAAAAAAAAGGTCAAATGGACCATTTACTTTGATCTAGAAGAAACTATTCCAGCACTCAGAGGGATGTGCGTGTGTGTGTTTGGAGGAATAGTTTAGGATTAAAGGAGAGCTGAAACTGATCTATCACAGGTAAAATCTATATTCATTTTGTAAATACTTCAGGATGTTTGCATATTTGGATGGCAGCAGGTTCCAATATCTTCTGCTGCTTTAAACAGTAGAGATTGCAAGTCCCGGATACTCTCTGTTAAATGCCTACTGTCTGATCAAAAAACTGAGCCCTGTCTCCTCCTTGCTGTTTTACAGGACTTAAAGGAGAAGTTTCACTGCCCTTCTGCTTGCCTAGGGAGGCAACAGTGAGTTGCGGGCAGTTACAAGTGGTTAAAGAGATTTGTCTGCCACCATGCATTCCCCTGTGTCTGGGGATAATTGTGGCTTGGCCATACAAGGCTTCCTCAGTTTCTTTATGGCATTACTGACGTAGGCTGCCATGCCTTTCCTGCTTCAAACTATTTTTTTTTTTCAGGATTTTACCTCCTTGATTGAAGGATTATTATTTTTTTTTTTTTAATTCCTTTAAGTGGTGTAAATGAATAAAGTGCATAGAGTGAGTGCACTGGAGCAGGTGTGTTGTGGTCGCAGGGATAGACCTGACTGGCCAGTCTCTGCAAACTGGGACTGAAGTCCACTTTGTGCCTGCAGAGAAATTGCCCAACACTTTGAGCCTGTTAGGCTGAAACATCTAATAGCTGTTTCAGGATCTACAAAATTGGGAGGCACTTGAGAAATGATAATACGATCCTGCCAGCCACTCTGAAAGGAATAATTTCTTTTCTATGGAGCTATCCTGCAGAAGACAATTTAGTTTGCCATCTTCTTGAAACCTGCTCCACCATTTAAAGGCATGGAGGAAAGCATTGCATTTGTGGTAGAGTATAAAAAAGTGGTTCTTCTTTTTCTAATGAGCTCTCTTCAAAAAGTAGTTTTGCTTTCTCTGGGTACAAACTTATATTTAAAGTCATTGGTAAGGGCTCCGTTTGAGTATGTGTATTAAGTAACACTAGAAAGAGCTTCATTTTCCTTCAGACTTCCATTAAATATTTTGAGAAAATTTAGAAATATTATAAAAATCATTCATTTCTTCCTTTGTTTTCCCTCCTCCCTTTGTGAATAAGCCTGTCTCTAGGAATAGGAAGTAAATTGATAGTTAGATACAAGGGACTACATTCTGCAACATATCAGAATAAAAATTCTGAAAAAATAAAACAAAAAAAACCCTTAAAGGAACTTGGACAAATTTGCATTTTTGCTGCCTTTATTTCACAATCCTGCTGGATTATATTCTCCTTTTCTTGAAACTCTCAACATGGTGGAAAACACTTAGTTATGAGATTCTTCTTAGAAAAAAAAAAAAGATTTAGCCTTCATTGAATCATTTAGAGAGAATTTTCCAGTGCGCTGGAAAGATTTGATATTGCCACTTCCTCTGCAGTAACCAAAATGCTGAAGAATGAGAGTGTTGATTCTGATCATAAAGCATTTCATGACCTAAATGCAGAGTCTGAGCAGAAGGACCACCAGTACAAGAAGGTCTCAATCTGGTCCAGAACATACTTGAAGCTATTTCTGGTCATGGGAGTCAGCCAGTCTTTCCTTACTTCGTAAGAACGCCAGTGAGGTTTGAAAACCACTGGGTTTTAACACATGCATAAAACTGAGCAAGCCTGATCTCCCCAGCCCATTTAAGGCAATGACAAGGCTCTCAGTGACTTCCACAGGTTTTGAATTGGCTTCAATTGTCTTGGCTGGTGGCTTCAATCGTCTCGGATGGTAGCTTCACCCTGCACCAAGTTTGTCAGGGACTGGGACTGTAGCCTCTTCTCCATGCCCATACTAGTCCTGCACAGATTATTGCTTGCCTTTGCTGAGACCCTATAAGATGCTGTAGTGGGTGTCTCTGTCACTGTCACCTGGACAAGCCAGTGGATGTGCTTTGGGAAGGACAACTGTTGGCAGAGGGGAAGGAGGTGTGGCATGACCTTGTTTGGCCCAAGTCCTTTTGCTTCTCTAGCTCTAGAAAATGCAGGTGAGCTTGACAGCTCTCCTTAGATAAAACTTTTTTGAGGTACTTATCTTTTGATTTTGAGGTGTGTCCTCCAGCCCTTCGGACCCCACTGTGCCAATAACATGCTGACAACTGGTGTAGTGATGTTCTGGCAAACTGCAGGAAGAAAAAAATGGTGTTTGGTTTTGGTTTTTTTTTTATATCCTATACTAAGGTGCTGGCCTCCCTCCATAAATCCTATTCTCTACAGAGACAGAAGACAGAAGTACTTTTCTGAACCAATTCTAATCTTAAAGTATAGGGTTTGGTTTGAGGTTTCATGCTGAGGTTTGGAGTGACTCATATTTTGCAAACAGGTCTACTCAGTCTCTTAGAATTACACCACCTATTTAAGGTAGAAATATGCAAGCTAGTACATAATGCATACTGCCTGCATGCTCCAAACCACAAGTTGCTCAAAAAAGCCAGAGTGGTGAATCCTGCTGGGAAAGTTCAAAATAATGAAAGAACAGCCACTTCTTGCTCTATTGCTGTCTACAACAGCTATATTTGTGATGCCAAGTCACACAGGGAATATAAAACTAAAATATAGTTAATGAGAGCCTTCAATCAGTGCTGGTTACTCAAGTGTCCTGTCGGTACCTTCTACTGTGATTTCAGTGCTGTTAAACTATAGAAAATATGTAGCTTGTTTAGAAAAAGAGTAGGTATTTTGTATTCTTTTGCTTGGAGTATTGCTTTATGTCTTATAGTTCAGGACATTCTTATTCTTGCAGAAACTTGTTTTGTTCAAATGTGAATCAATACATTGCTATCTTTTAGAACAGGTAGCCTGGAAAAAGGTTATTTTACCTTTAAAGAGAAGTTTTCTGCATATCTCTAGAGTTTGTGAAATGACAGCAATAACTCACCAGAAAAACCAACAGAGGAAAGCCTAGTTCTAATGGAAACAGACGTATTTTTCCACACTCCTTAAGTAAAACAAAAGCAGCTGCCACTTTTTGTTGAATGGTATCTCTGATTGGACTGAATCTGTTCTGTGCTATTCTTTTGCTCTAATGGGGGTGAATAAAATATTCTTCTGTACAACCCAGGGGAGTAGTTAGCCATCTCCTCTTAATTTGAGTGATCTTTAGATTTCTTATATGAGGTTCTGAATCAGACAAAGTGCTCAGAGTCAGCTCTTATCTCTACACAGTAAATAAGGTTGAAATTTAAAAAAGGCCATTAGCAATCAATACGGCTGGGAGATTTAATTTCCAGCACATGCTTGTTTTGTTTTATTGTTATATACCCTAAGAGTTCCAAGGGATTATTTCCTTATTATTACATTTGCAACATTTTTCTATGTAACCTGCCCTTCTCGGCTCACACTGTTTGCTCTTCGACTGATCTGCTCTTGCGGTGCTGCTACCTTATGAAGAGATAAAGGAGAGTGGTCTTTACTGGAGCAGAGACAGGCTGTGCCTTCTTGTGGCTAGGAGGGAATGACAAAGAAGAGGAATAGCCAGCCCACTCCCTTGAGTTAGGAATTACTCCTCTCCTGCCAGGTCGGGAGTTAGAGCTAATTCACTGCTCTGAGCTTTCTATCCCTGGTAGAAAAGCAGAAGTCTTTCCAAACGCAGCTCCCTTAAAATTGTTCTTCAGGATAAAACCCCAGCTGTTCAATGTAATGGTTTAATAATATACTGCACTTTCTGTAGCTTAATAGATCAAACACTGTTGGGGCAGATATTGGAATTGCTCATCCCTGCCGTCTTCAGGGATAAGAGCATCTTGGCAGAAAAACAGAAGAAATAAGTCAGAATTAAAAAAAAAAAGAAAAAAGAAAAAAGAAAAAAGAAAAAAGAAAAAAGAAAAAAGAAAAAAAGAAGGATGCAATGGCAAAACTACTGGTGAATTTGTGCTGTAAAGTTAGAAGTACAGCTTGCCCAATAGCTATCACTCGGCTGTATCCGTTGAAATGAGAAACTGGGTTTGCCACCCCAAGACTAAAAAGCAGAGAGATAAGCTAAAGGAATCAATGAGTGAAAGATGGTTTGTTTTTGTTTTTCCCCAGAAGTACTCAAAATTGCTTCTGATATATCTTGTAGCATCCCCTGTTAATCAAGATATTTATTTCACCCAGAAAAATTTGAAAGTGATCCCTCGTAGAGTCATTTTGGCTTTATGCTGCTGATCTCAGTGAGATTCATAAGCAGGATTTAGCTTTAATGTCAACTAGCAATGTTTAAGCATTGATTTGAAGACTAAGTGTGAAAGTAGAGCCACAAAAATGTAGTGCTTTATTTATTCTGCATTTTGCAAAAGAATTTATGAAAGCCAAACAAAATTACCTAAAGTAAGTTTCAATTCATATGAAGTCTCTTTGTAAATACCTACACGGGATGTTTCACATACATACTCAAAAATAAATATTCTTCCTCTACACTGTGCACTACATTGTTGTACATAGCAGAATTTTGATGTAAGATATCGAACACTTCTAAAAAGTCTTTTAATCAACACTATTTTGAAAGTAGTTAATGTCATACAATCCCCTGAAACAGGTTTAGCCCTGTATGTTCCTAACACAAGAGTATAAACATTTTTTGTTTAGAGCCTGCAATGTCTTTGAAGCATAACATTGATGCAATCTGATGTATGAATCCTCTCTTTTGGTCTGTTTCATTAGACCTGTTACATCTATGTAGAAATAGTTTAAATTTACTAAAAAAAAAAAAGAATACATCAACTAGTTCATTATCACCTTCATTTCTGATGCTTCATCAAGGCCTGATAATTAAAAAAGCCAACTAAGTCTGTGGCTGTGCTTTGGTGTAAGCTGGATCTAGGTACTTGCTATCAGTTATTAATTAACACGGTGATACATATTCTGCCGTGTATTTAGCTAGTAAGTAGGCAGCATGTCCTCTGAGAAATGATCCTTTAGTGTGTAAGCACAAAAAAATCAAGGACAAAACACCTGCTCTGAAATTTCAGGTGTTAATTTTTTTTTAATTGATGTCACCCATTCTGACTTCTGGTGGGGTTTTTTTTTTTGGAAGCAGCTCAGAGCATGAGAGTAGTCCTGGAGCTTTGAATGAAAGACCTGAGCCTATCACAGGCAAGAACAGACTGAAAGGGCAGGTTTTCTGGATGCTACTTCTTGAAGTGATGATAGCACTGTACATATCAAACATTTAAAGGACAATGAATGTTTTAGTTGTGGGTTGAAGTGAGTATTAATAGCTTATCAATATGGTCAGGACTTTTTTCTAAAAGCCTTCCCAGCTGACAATACCATAGACTGCACTTCTTCATTTTGAAGGAAAATTTCTTTTTAAGCTTTTTTCACCCTCCTTTTTGTATTTAGGCACTTGAATAAATGGCAATATTTTGTTTTATTTATGCACGCATTATTCCATGTAAACAGCCGTAATAATGTTTGAAAATTCACTTCAAAACACCTGTGGATTATCAAAAACAGTTTCATCTTTTTTTTGGTCTTTAAATGTGTCCTGGTTTCAGCTAGGATAGAGTTAATTTTCTTACTATCAGCTGCTATAGTGCTATGTTTAGGATTTAAGATGACAATCATGTTAACACGTTAATGTTTTTAGTTGTTGCTAAGCAGTCAAGGACTTTTTCATCTTCCCGTAGAAGCTGAGAGAGAGCATAGACAGGACAACTGACCCAAGCTGGCCAAACATATATTCCATACCATAGATGTCATGCTCAGTGTATAAATGGGGGTTGGCTGAGGGGCAGGAATCCATGGCTGGGGCTCAGGATGGGCTGGGCAATCAATCGCTGGGTAGTGAGCAGTTGCATTGCATCACTCATTTTGTATATTCTTTTACTGTTATTATTAATTCTCTCTTCCATTACTATTCTATTAAACTGTCTTTATCTCAACCCATGAGTTTGTTGGGGTTTTTTTCTCCCTCTTTTCCTTATCCCACTGTGACGGGAGAGTGAGTGAACAGCTGGTGGTCTTAGTTGCATGACAAAATCTGGGCCAGGTAAGATAAACACTGAAAAAAGCTCCAAACCCTGACTAAAAGGGTCCTTATCCTAATTATAGTTAGTGAACCCTAAATAGGTATGAATAGGTAATAATCCCTAACAGGGATTAAATTCACAGTTGATAAACTGGGAGAGGCTGCAAGAAAATTTAAAAGTCAGGATTAAAACTGAACATGATTTTGATATATAATATAATATTCTGAAGGAAAAAAAAAATATTATTTTTGCTAGGGATAGAGGCAAATGCAATAAAATAAAAGGAGTTGATTGCACAAGCGCAAGAGAGGAACGACTGGCTGGGCAGCAGCACCTGGGCTGTTGGTGGCAATCATGAAATGAATACAGGGTGACTCGGCTCTAGCTTTGCCTTGTGCCCTGAAGGGAGAGTGCTGAGGTCCAGTCCCACAGGCCCATCACAGGACCTGTCAGGCTCCCACAGAATCACCCCTGATTTTGTCCACTTGCCCACGGATGCATGGGAAACCTGCAGCAGCCCCTGGGCTGCAAGCTGCTTCTCAGGTCTGAGACACCTCCTCAGCAAAGAGCCATCTTCAGAGAGCAGGCAAATCACTGTTCTGGCATTTTGGGATACAGCTGCTTATATTATAATGGTCATGAAATACAGCTGTTTTGTTCTTTTAAATGAAACATACTGCTGAGCTGGAAGGCAGTGTTAGCGTCAGATGGACCCTTTTCTGAGTACAAATGAAATATACAATTCCTGGGTTAAAACACTTGCTTATATTCTCAGGTATTCTCAGCCTCCTCCATGACAACGTGAATCTTCCTCAGGCTTAGGGGTACAATGAAGGTCAGCTGGCAGCAACATCTCAACCAGTGACCATCTTGTTGCAAGTTTGGTGTTTGAAACAGAGAATGCAAAAGGATCTACCACTATAATTAAAATCACAATTCTGTGTTCTCTCCAATCTCTGCAATTTTACAAAATGGAATTGCTATTTCTACTTCAATTTCTTGCAAAAGCAAGTATTACCTCTCAAAATTGCTAACTGTTTGTCCTGAAAGTTTGACAAATATCAAGATTTTTGGTTAACATTTCATGACTTTCTCAATTTCACTTCATTACATAAGCACTTTTAGCAGAGACAGCAGAGCTGATACCTGACCAGCAAAGTGTTCAAGTATTTTTGAAAGGAAGAAGGTGATAACAACAATGGTAATGTGATAAATTTCTATGCTAAGACAAAGCACATTTTTAGGCAGAATTTTCATTGACGAACCTGCAGAGTGGGACTCCAGTACAGAATAAATGGTAGAATAAAGCTTTCAAAAGTGGTTATAATAAAAAAGAACCTGCAGGATGGGACTCCAGTATAGAATAAATGGTAAGAATAAAGCTTTCAAAAGTGGTTATAATAATCATACCTTTTAGTCTAATGCTATTTTGCAGTGGTTTGGAGAGTGTTGAAAGAGGTGCACAACTTTTTAGAAGGACAAAGATGCAGCTTCATCCTGTAAACTTAGAGATATTCCCCCAAAGCTTTTGTTTGCCCTAATATTCCATAATGTTAGGCTTTTAGAGTCAATAACCCATTAGTAATCAAGAGATGTATCATTTATTAATTATGCACCATATTAATATTTAATCTTTTGGGTTGCCGAGCATATTTCTAAATCTACTTTTTAATTACATTAAAAAAAAATAAATCTTCAAGGCAACCATTAGAATAGTCATTTTTCTGCGCATTATGACTTCAATTACTTTGAAACAGCTGTCTGTGAACTCTTTGTGATGGTACAGTACTTGGTAAAATGGCCATCTCAGCTCATCCAGGCTATTCACTCATTTGAAAGCTAATTGAATATTAGAGCAAAGGGAATGTTACAAAGAATTTCCTATGAGCACTAAAGTACTCTGGAATTAGACCTGGAAACGTGGTGCCAACCGCTTGCCACCCCCTGCTTGGCAGGAGGATGCTGGCCCGTGATAAACAACCATCTGTCTCTAGCCCACGCTGAGATTTCTGGCTCAGCAGGGATGGTGAAGCAAGGGTATTAAAGAGCCCTTCTGCCCCTAGGGTCGCCTTCCCCAGACCTGATTTCCTTGGCTTGGAGGAGCTGGGGAGAGTCAGGCAGTTGGGTCAGCCCCTCAGAGGGGTCAGGATTCAGGATCTGCCTCAAGCATCACCATAGGCAGGGTGGGATCACTTGGAGGAACCTCCTCGTGGGGGCTGGTCGCCCCTTGTAGCTCTTGCAGGTGGGCACAGAGGGTGAAGTCAAGGATCCTGAGTCCTACGCAACCTGCCTGGGAGAGCAGAGCTTTCCTACACAGCTTTGCACAGATGTATTATTAATAATGATAATGACAGTACAGTAGACCAGTGCCCCATCAAGCTAAGCATAAGCAGAGACAAAACATAAAGCACTTTGTTTCCCAAAAGATCAAGTCTGAACAAACCTCTTCACTTAAGTGCCATTTTTCCTCGGCACTCCTTGAACCTGTCAGTGGAAGTGTCAGTTGCAAGCTGCTCACCAGAAGGTCTCTTATGGTTTCCTTTGCCAGAATCTGAGTTTTAAAATGTAATAGAGAAATGTTTTCCTTCCCTCTTTTTTATCTCTCTTCCTCTAGTTGCAAAGCATTTGCCTGTATATGATAACCAGATTGTGATTATTTGGGTATCAATAAAGGAGAGAGTTTATTTGAACGGCGTGGATTTTGAAGGAAACTTTCTACGCTTATGCAATAATTTCAGAAACAGTCTCTAGAAATAAATCCCTTCAGATATAGAGTAGTAAGTTATCTACAAAGAAAATAGTGTAATTGTTCTAAACACTATTGGGGTATCCAGCTGAATAAGGAAGGACAACCAGGGAAGTTAAGATGAATTACCTGCAGGGTTGAAGCTGGTCTACATAAAGAATATACATTAAATCCCAAAGGCCATATTCTTACTGGGAACATAATGGCCTTAGTTCAGTGCAAATTTTTCTGCTTTATAGACTGAAACAAGAAAGAGAAGTTCTGAATGTGTTTAAATTAGGCAAACACATGCCTGAAATAAAAAGGTGTCTATGGAGTCTGACTTTAGCTGAAGCCCTGGATATTGCATATCACCCTGGCGACACTTAATAATGAACTCAAAACCAAACAGAAGTTACAACAAAGAAGTCTAGTGCATAATTCTCTGAAAACTTTTACACTCAAATCCAGAGCTGATAACGATTTCCTCTTCTTTAAATCTATTTTCTATTTTTTCTTCAAATAAGGCATCATTAGTATAAAAAAGTCTTTATAAATATATTTGAAGTGGATGTCATATATGTTACCAGAAGGAAAATATTCTCCTTTCTCAAACATATGCTTGTGTCAATCTACATAAATAAATTTCAGAAATGAGGAGGAACTGTTGTATTCCTATACCCTGAGTATTATTTAAAAACCTGCTTTTAAAATGCTATGTGTATGTGTATAGTAGGCTTAGAGTAGATTGAACCTCTCAGAAGGTATAACTTGTCACAGTTGGATCACACTACAGCCCTGTAAAAGGGACGATATTTACAGATTCCAGGCCTCCTGAGTTCAATTCTCTTCTCCCCACCATTGATGCTCTTTATTGCTCTCAACACCTTCCTTTTCCCTCCATTTTCCCATGTGGGTCTATTAATTTATGAAGTGATGGTGAGTCATTTAATGATGCTGATGACGGGAAGAGAGCCATGGAAGTAGTCAAGCATGATTTCCCTGGGGAGGAGGTCAGAATGGGATGCAGGGGATGTTTCTGCTGGTGGACCAGGGGGACCTTGTCCCAGTGAGTGATCCTGACAAGGCTATGCTCAGGGAGAGCATCTTCCCAGAGCCCAGCAGGGAAAGAGGTTCCCTAGGATTGTTAGTTTGTCTGTTGACTGGTCCTCTTTTGTCTCCATGTTAATGATGTGCATACCTGAGAGAGGAAATAATATTGATACTTATCTTCCTTTACATATCTGATAAAAGTGAAAGATGATTTTTCCATGAAGGTATGCGATAGCTGGTTCCTTGAGTTTCCACAACACATTAAAGGAATGAAGCATTATCAAAAAGACATTCTGTTACAAAAGAACACTAATCAATGCTGAGAACATTGGTTATAAATTATTCAAATTTTGTTATAATCTACTCAGATCTTAAAAAGACTCAAGCCTAAGCCCTTACGCTGTGCAACACTGGGAGCTGGGTACCGCAGCGTGAGTGGCTCACCTGAGAAGTTCCAGCATGTTATCCTGCATCTTCCAGCATCTGGACAGATGCAACACAGAAAGCTCATTTCAGTGGATTATAAGGAATAAGTCAATGAGTGGCCTTGCCCTGATAGAACCTGATCGTTGTAACTTGTTGTGCATTCTTCCTTCACCACACATTAATTTTTAATGAAAGCATTTCAAAATAAAGTCATAATGTGAGTCATAAATCACAAAACAGTGGTAATAAACCACTTTGGTTTATATTAGCTCTGTGCAGACGATACTTAAGCATTTCCACCATTAGCACGGAATATGTGAGCATTCTCCACACAACATTTCCTCTATTACTTCCATCTTAAATTGTGGAAATGTGGGAAGCAAAGCCAGTTCCAATCAACCTCTGGGTCACTATTTATTCTCTTAATTGAATGATCATATGCTAACGAGTGATGATTTTTAGCAGTTTTCTGACAGCTGCAAAGTACTTTTCTTTGACTTAAAAACAATGCTGCCAGCCACAGCTGAGATGGAAAATAGAAAGAGAAGGGGGGTGGAGTGGGGGAAAAGGCATGGTTAACTGACATGAGGGCTAGGCGGGGGGTGAATATTAATGTTTTATTATCACGTAGTACACAAGCAGATAAACTGACCCTAAAAGGTTACCTCTTGTTAAAAGGAGAAGCCATCTTGTAGATTTGTAATACATATTATGAATTTTGTGTTTGTAATTGGGTTTTTGGGGAGTTTGTTTGTTTGGGGTTTTTTATTCCTATAATTACTTTTGCAAGATATGCTGAGATCCGCTTCTTGCTGGTCTCTACCATGTACTGTGGACCTTGACAGGACCTATAACACACAGTAATCAGGAGTAACTCGAAAGAAGACCTAGACTTTGCAAGCCAACCCCTCACACAAATACAAGTGTTTTGAGTCCCAGGTGTCTGGAGACTTGCAGAGCACAGCCTTTCATTGCTGGACTGGCTTTTTGGGCACAGATCTGTTTGCAGGACATGTAACAGCCTGGATGTGTGCAGTGATGTACGGCTGACCAGAGCAGGGAATTATGAAAGACAAATAAAGACAATTACAGCTCACCAGAAACCTCCCCTTTCTTAAACTTGGTAAGGTACCAGAGCTAAGAGAATATACCTTACACTTTTGTCTGGTTCAAATGAGGGGTCAGCATCGGAATAAATAAGATAATTTGTAGCCATCACCTAACACTTTATTAATTCTCAGGTTTTGAGAATTTACATAATAATTCCCTTAGCAACTTTCGTAAGTGTTTTCTTCTCTAGTTCCAAGCACGGAAGAATCCTGGGGCCCATAACCCATGATGATCTCTTAATTGAGCAAAATGTAACTCCCAATTAGAGTTATCCTTGTGTGCTTCATGACCCTGAGTAATACAAAGTTTGTATTCACACCTGCGTCCACAAGCTTCTGAGGGACTTTGGGAAGGCTGGAGTATAAATTAAATTTAACAATAAGCAAATATATAATTTCTGGGTTTGGAGAGGGAGTCATAGCATCAGCATCTAGAGGAAAGAACAAGTAACGTAAGTTTGAAAACAGTCTGATGCACTATGACTGAAGATTTTCTACAGAAGTTCTGGTTAATTGTGAAAATAGCTGTATCTTGGTGACACAATGTTTTGATACATTAAAAGTGTGTCTAACATCAGTCAAATATGGAAAACGCCTTATAAATGGAGTTAAATGTGGTACCATCCAAAGAGTCGTAGGGGTGTAAGACATTTAGTCTGTCTGCTCCAGTCCAGTGGAGCAGAGCTCGTTTCTGCACACGGAGGGTTCAGCCCGGAGGTGCTGGCTGTGCCAGCCTGCTGA
The DNA here is from genome assembly GCF_001431845.1 of Calidris pugnax. Lineage (NCBI taxonomy): Eukaryota > Metazoa > Chordata > Aves > Charadriiformes > Scolopacidae > Calidris > Calidris pugnax. The sequence continues at coordinate 6,704,664 of NW_015090805.1, forward strand.
CTGCCCTTCTGCTTCCATGGGGTCACCTTTTCTGTCTGTCAACCTTTTAGTCAGCCCCACTAAGGCTATATCCTCTCCAGCCAGGAACCACAGCAAGTGAAAGCTCTTGGATGGCAGCCCCTCTCAGACACACCTCTCCAGCCAGCTATGGGTGTGGGCTCCTTAACTAATCACTTAGGCAAAAAAAATGAAATGCTTATAGTGATTTTATGACAAGCACTAAATGCAAAGATTGACAGAAAACTCCTCAGTGGAGGGATTTGGCCACGACGCCAAATGTTCCCTTTCATGAAATAAAGATAAGGGGACAGGAAGATGTGGTTGGAAGGTCCCATAAGAAGCTACCTAATCCACCCTCCAGGCTGGAAGAGTAGCAACAGTACCAAGGCCATTTCCTGAAGGATGTTCTCAACCTGCCTAGGTTTCTCAGCTTCTCCTGGCAGCTCGATCTCCTGCTTCTGTCTACTAGTGTCTAACAGGCATCTTTCCTTCTGTGCTTATTATCCTGTGTGTTATGACAAAAAATGTAAGAGAGTATTGGCTTTTCTGCAACAGCTTTGCTATGGACATAAAGACAAATATTGTGTCTTCCAACAGTTGTCTTCTCTAGGGTAAACTGTTTGCTCCTTATCATCTTGAGATGACAATTCTCAATGTAAGATCTCTTCTCAATGTTACTCTTCTCTGAACTCTGCTCTGGATATTTGTGTGTGCTGTGCCCTGGACCGGGTCTCCCGTTTCACCTGAGACTGAGCAGAAAAACTACTTTGTTGTCTTGCAGACTCCACTGTATGTCCAAATATATGGTTACCATTTTTGCAGCAGAAAAATGCCAATGCAGAAAGTCTGCCACATTCCTTCATTGATATATGAACTAAACACGCTGTGCCTACCTGGGGGCACTAGAGGATATAGGGTGCTTTCATGATATCACCCTTGGGTGCTGAGCTTTTGTCACTCTCAACTTAAAATGACGAGTTAGTTTCAAGAGCCTAAGGTGCTTGGACTCAAGTCAGTCACTGTGAAATCTTGGATCTTCAGATTACCATGTTCTCCATTAGTGTCCTTACCATTCCTCATTATAAAGGCTCCTTTAAGCCTGCATAGAGCATAGGGACCGAAGGAGCAACTTTCCAAAGCACAGCGAGTAGGTCTGTTTGCAATTTTGAGAGCACTCAGTCTGCAGGTGTACCTCCGAATAGTCCACTTCACCCCAGCCAAGGCTTTCCTCAGTGGCACTGGATCAGATTGCTCTGTGAAGAGTCAGCTCCAGCTCCAGGTTAGCCTCATGGAGCAGCTCTTCCCGTCACCCCACCCCCAGTGATATGTATTTTCTCTGCAGCAGGGTTAAACCTAGTTTCCAGGGTTCCTCTAGTAATAAATAGGAATGAAACAGACTCAACAGTGAAAAGAAGGGTAGAGCAGGAGCTGAAAATGGATTATTTTTATCTTAGGACAGCGAAGTAGAAGGATGATACTGTCAAAGTTCTTGATTAAAATTAGAGAACTCAGTGCTTCCTCTGAGCACTTGCTGTCACTGGGCTAGGAAAGGAAAAGCCAAACTTGAATTTGCTGTTTTTCCTCATTCACCATCTTTGAGAAGTGGGGCTGATGACAAATCCATACTGGGTACTGGCAGGAACCGAATGTGGAATTCCTCTTTGCCATCTTGACTTGGGTTTCTTGTTGCAATAGAAACTTAGTCCAAAGACCACTGTGAAGTGAACCTGTAAGCTCTGTTCAGCTTTGAATTAGGCATGCATAGCCATATTTTAAGTGTGTGTTATGAAGTTATCAAACAAATAAAAATCATTTATTTTTTAGACAGTAGTCTGGAACCATTAATGAACCTGTGATTTTCTTCAACGTAGGCATTCAATTACTGATTTGAATCCCAAAGAGTGCATACATATGTTACAAAACTCCAAAGTGTGTTTCACCTGCCTCTTCTGTTAAAACTGTTTTAAGCAATACCAAATATGTAGCAGAAAACAATTTCAGTGAATAAGTCCCAGCACTGCTACAGTTCTGAAGGAGGTTCTTTAAAATTATATATTTTCTCAAGATAACAATTTTGAATATGATTACAGGAAGGAAATATATTAGCAATTAAATTAGCGTGTTTTAGCACAACAAGCAATAAACTGCTTAACACTGAGCTCCTGTGAATTAAAAGCCGGAACAGCATTGGACAAAAGTCAAGGTTATGCTGACACATTTATTTCTCAGTAAATGAAGACTGTTTAGTTTTAATGCATTTGTGGTTAGCAATAGTTTCGAAAGATCAATGTAAATTCATTTTGAACTAGTAAATAATGTCTTAATGAGACTTCTGACAGCATGCTTTCACACCTTATGGTTCCTTACCTTTAAAAATGCCCAAAGGTGAACCTATTTTTCCTGGCATTTTACAATAAACAAATAACATCATGCAGTATTTTATGACTTCTGTCTGAAGTGTATTTGGGGGAACTGCAGTTTGGTTTTAACAACTGCAGAGCTGAGGTCGTTTAGTCCACAGTGTGTTACTGTTCTTCTCCTACATGGGCTTAACTCTGACTCAGGGTAAAAAAAGAAGTTAAATGATCCCCTCCCTTTTTTTTTTTTTTTTTTAAGGGGGTGGGGGGAGCCTATGGATAGGGAAAATTAGCTCAGTTCCCTGGGTAGGAAACGAGAAGAAAGGAAAAGAAAAAGTTCCCTAGTTCGAAGGAGGATTTTATACAGGCTGTTTCCTCATCTTACCCTCCTGCATCACATTTAAGAAGCCTTTTGCACATTCACCAAATATGTGGGAATTGCTTGTTAAGAAAAAAACCATTCTTTTTATTTTTTTTTCTGTACAAGAGTAGGCACAATCACCTCCCATGAAGGGGACCAGGAGGAGGGAATTTGTTTTGACCCAGTACAGCACGTCAGAGTTTGAAAAGAAATTCCTTATTTTTCAGTCTTTGCTTTTTGAGTCCCCCAGGTAAAGACAGTGTAAAGACACTTCAAAAAAAAAATAATATACTTCAGTGTGCACAAAGAAGTCGGGATGTAAAAGTGAGCACAGGCTTTAGAAAGCAGTAACGGCAGAGTGAGCTCTGTTATAACAAAAAAAAAATTCAAACTAGCAAGGATTAACTATTATGTACTTTAGTTTCCCCCCCCCTTTTTTTTTTTTTTTTTGTCACATGAAGTAGCTTATACAAAACCAAGTGCAGGTTTTTACCATAAACCTCGGATGGTATCATGATGTGCACCATCTGCTGTGCAGAAACTTGCTGGTGTTTTTAAAAGCACTCCCTCATTTTCTAACTAGAAACCTGCAGTTGCCATGCAGGTCTGTCTGAGCACTTCTACTGGTATTTAATAGGTGTTGAATCAGACACACAGTGAATCCACCATGGCAGGCATGAGGATTTTTCAACATGAGTCTGAGATGGCATCATTGCTCACAGGGGTAAGGCCGCAAGGATGTGGTGCAGGTTGTCCCAAAGAGTTGTCAGACCAGTCATAACAACATGCCTGGATATGCAGAATTTGAGTCTTGCAGGAGGGCACAAGTTTTTCAAAAGCGTGGCTTCATGTCAGTCTGTTTGTGAAGCCAGATGATTTAGGTTGCAACCCAGCAGCCCTCCCAGTGGTACCAGTGAGTTCCACAGGGCTGTTCACGTTACTGACAGTATGTATCTACTCTCTGATTCAGGACGCTAGTTTGAGCCAACACTACAGGTCTGAAGGAAAAACAGGAAACATAAATCTTGTATAAATTTTAAGAAAGTTCTAAAAATAACCCCTAAGCTTGCATATAATAGATTTTCAAAGTCTGACACCTTGCAACTTGCCAGGTCTATAAGGGAGTAGTCTGGCAGTCATATATATAGAACTATTCCCCTTACTAATGATATCCAGCTCCCTTATTCTAACTCTAATAAAGTGGCAAGAATAACAAACTGGATCTTAAAACTGTCATGTCCTTGTGACTGCTATACAGCCCTGACCTCAAAGTAACATAATTCAGAGGAGAGGCTTGCTAAATCTGGCAGGAAATAAGTATTTCTTTGGCGCTCATCTTCTGGTAAAGCAAGTTGCTGTTTCATGAAGGATTTGTGAGGAAAAGCATATGTAGTCTCAAACCTACTTCACTCTTGGTTCCTCTGCTGGTTCTTCCTCCTGGGGAAGCAGAATGGACAGGTGAAATTGAGCTCTTCCCAAAGAACCTGCCCTCCTCAGGTTGCACATGTGTGAGAGCCTTATAAAAAGTTTGTGCTTTCCTAACAAGGATGTCAGGGTGTTATATCAGGTATTTTGATAAGATTCTTCATTGACTTTAATGGATTTGTGATTGGGCTCTTGTCTCTTTTAGTAATCCAACTGAGTGAAGACTGATGCTTATTGGCAGAGTGACCCAGAGATAAGGTAATGAAGGAATCGAACTCTTCAACTTAAACTCACAATCTCCTGTGATTACCCACAACTGATATTCCATTTGCTTCCTTGTTTTCTGAACATAGTAATTTAGAATTACTTCCTATGTAGTCATTCAAATAAGATGTATTTTAGAGGCCATCTTGAGCAACCTTGGTAAAGACTGCAAAAGAGTTTGAAGCTCTTCAGTGTAAAAGAGATGGGTCTTGTTGGAGCTCCCCTTACTTCACAGGTCTTCTAGCTGTACTCGCTTTTGGGACTACAGTTTGAGGCATGACCTATCCCTTGTAGAAAAGAATGAACTGGGGAGAACTTAATAATGCATGTGTCATTTTAGTTGAGTGGAAAAGCAAGTAGAAAGATTGTATAGGTGCAGTTGTGTAAAAAACACAGTTTTGAGAATTGAAGCTTGAGACCAACCCTCCAAGCACACCATCCAAAAAAAAAACAAAACTGGAAAGAAATGAATCAACCTAATCAACATAGCCAGGAGAGTTAAAATAGAGTCCATAAAACTTTACAAAGAACTTCTCCTAAAGTGTAAAGAGAAGAAAGTCTTGAAAAGTGATCAAATATAACCTGTGCCAGTAATTATACTTAAGGAAAACAATTATCCTTCTCAAAGTGAAAAAGTCAAACTACCACCAGGGTGTTACAATAATAATAATGCACAGCAATTCCAGCAGTCTTGCAGGAGATGAAAAGTTAAACAAGGGAAGTGATGTGGAAATTCTGGGTTATTTACCTAGATTCATTTTGTTTGAGGGATTTTCTCCATTTGACCCTTAGCAACCTTTGCATGAAGAGAAGAATTACTCTGTGTTTAAATTCCATTCCACAAATGCTTTCTTTTTTTCCTAGCAAAAAATTCACAACTTCTTCAGAAAACCATTCTTGAGAAACTATGCAAATATACCTCTTGTGGTACAGGCAAATTTTTTGTTCATTAACCCAATTTTGCACCTTAGATGAGACTGTCCAAACATGTAACCAAACCTTCACAGTGACTTAAGTGGCATACAAACAGCATAAAACACTAAAAGAGATATTAAGCTATCAACTGGTTTAAATAAGTACGTAAAGCAGCCCAAGAAATGGCCACACACTAGTGTGCTGAAATGGTTTGGAAGTACGCAATAGCAAGCTGTTTTGTTCAAACGGAGGATGAGCTGCCAAAAGGTCCAAAACAGCTTTTGTTATTTCCTTTCTGTTGTTGTCAGTGTGACCGACGGCATTCAGTTTGATGTCACGATAAAGACATACGCCTCTTTCCCCAACTTGACATCTCATTGAAGCCCTTGTGCAGATTCTTTTCTGTTGGCAGGGAGGAGGTAGGCAGGTACTTAAACACTCAGCTCAACGGGCAGGGGTGCAGGCAAGCACTTTGAGAGAAAAATGTTTGTGCAGCAGCAAAAAGGCAGAGTTTTTTGGGGGGTTCTGCTGTATTGTCCACCTTGCCTGCATGCAAAACAAAACACCTGAATTAGACAATGATCCAAGTGCTACTGAGACAAGTCATACTTTCTGTGGACTTCAGGCTTTGGACCAGGGTCTTTATCCCCCTTGATTCCCCAGACCATCTTTTGGTTTTAGTTGGTTCTGTACATTTTACCTGCATCTCTGGAGGTGTGCACTTGATCCAAGAGGTCATGTGTTTTTAACAACTTTATGACACTCCACCTCTAACCTTGACTTGTAGGGATGTAGGATTGTGAACCTGCCCCTGACTGTATAACTGGACTGTAGAGTTAACAAGACACCAGTGAATTTGCTAATGAACTTGCCCAGAAGGTACAGGAAAGGGTCAGTTCTGCACTTTCCCCGAGACAAATTGAACCATAAATTTTACAAGTTTTTGTTGACATTAATTGGGTTACACTTGTGTAAGAAATTCTTCTTTCTTGCTCATTTGTCTTGCGAGTTGTTTGAAGTGCCAAATATTTCTGCCATGCCAGTCACTCAGCCATGTGATTTCCAGGCTTAACAATTTCTCTGAGACACCACAGACTCAAACCTCACTGTAGTTTATTGCTCAATAAAAAACAAAAACTTCAGATATTTCACCAGACTGCTGTTCTCGGAGGGTCAAAGCAAAACTCCCATTTAAAGGAAATTTTCTCCCAGCCTCCTCCTTTTTTATTAGTCCTTTATTCACATCTCAAAACCACTGGGCCATGAACAAAAGGCTCTTTTCAGAACAGTCACTTCTGTTCAAGATTAAGTGAAGTGATTTATTACATTTATGTAGTGTTAGGCAGTGATCATTCAGATGTTAAATTAATGGACGTTTCCTCACTAGTTCCTTGCCAGTTCCTGTGGTACTGTTAATGTACCATTTGATCCAAAATACATGAAATAATCCCCTCACTAGCTCTGGAGAAAGAGTTGTCCTTTGTCACTGTTGTTAATCCCTGGTAAGGTGAGTTGCCATGCCCAGATGTAGAAAGACCTGGGGGAGTTTTGCGTTCAAATCTGTCAAAGACAGAGGTGCTTGTGCTGTGGTGTGCCCTGGGGGAAATTTTGACACTCCCAGGAACCACTCTAGAGCAGAGGTATACAAATCGGTGAGAAACACAGAGAAACCTGAGGTAACTGGGGATAGAAACGCTGAAAGTACAGACTTTGGGCTTGACTACCCCACTGCTGCATATTGGTGTATCACTGTTCCAGCTAATGTCCTTTGGGAACTGCAGACTCATTCTTCAAGGCATTGGAAAGATGCTTGCTGCAGAAAAGGAGATGCTGGAGGAGAGGATGGCTGCCTCACCCACTGGAGAGATTAGGACATTTTCAGGAATGAACGTCTGCTGGGAAGAATACACAAAGAACAGTAAATGTAACTTTAGCTGCAGCTGTTCTGAGCGAGATCTTGGATTATGTAGAGCCACAAGTGGGAGTTTTCCTCAGCTTGTGTAAGGACAGCACAATGTGACTTTTTCCATGTACCAAAATCATGCGAACCCTTGAAGGAGTGTACTGCAAGTAACTGATTACTACCTATAGGAGAAAAGTAGCACACAGGGGGATTACTTTTGGTTTTGTTGTTTTATTTGTCTTGGTGTAAGCTTCTTTGTTAAAGCCAAATTCTCCAGTCCAGTGTGCCAGACTCGTAAATGTGTTTGCTCTTAACTGGAAAAGCATTGATATTCTGCCATCCTTAAAAAAATGTTGGTTTCCAAATCTCTGTGATCTCTGTGCTTGTCAGGGCAGAGATCCAAGCAGAACAGTTTGGTCTGAGAAACGATGACCGAGTGGTTTACCGTCATGTAGCATCTCTCTGTATAAGACTTCAGCTCAAAAGGGTGTGTTTAACAGTAAGTTGCTGTGACACAATGACCTGCGCTGGAGAGAAGTCCAGGGTAGTCCTAAACTAGCTGGCTATGGTCCTGGTGGGTATCTACTTAGACTGATGCAGGTTTCTGCTGGGACTGATGTAGCCCTGGGGAGGCTGATGGTGTACCAAACCTGGCCATCCACGTGGTACCTCTGTGTGGCACTGGGCTGTGTGATCAGGGCTCTGATCCTGCTGACCGAGCTCATGGCCTTGGCAGTTTTGTTGTCCCTTTCATTCATCAAAGCCATTAAATGGAGATTGACTCTTAGGCATTAGCTCAATCTCTTCTCATTGAGCAAATGTACTCCTGTTGCAGGGAGCCCGTGTGCTTGCCGGCCTGTCTGCGAGGCAACCGAGGGGCAAGGGCTGTTACCCAGTGATAAGTCACATAGGCAGAAATACGTGCTTAAATACTCTGAATTAGGTTGTTTTCCTGACTAGGGAGGCAATGAAGTTGGGTGTGTGCTCAAATTTAAATATGTGGTTAAGTCTTGCTCATGCCAATGAAATCTAAGCATGTGCTTAAAGTTCGAGCAGTTTATTGAATTGTGGCAAAACTGAGCAGCCTTTGTAGAATTAATTGATCTATCTGAGCTACTTTTTATGTATGCGACCCAAAGAGAACTGTATGGCTTCTGTGTGATTTTTAAACATATCTTGCAGTTAAATCAAGGACCCAGACACAAATAGTAGTACACATTATATGGATTTATGACATTCCCTGGAGGATTCTGGGTCAATAAAGCAGTGAATGGATTACAAAGAGGCCTCTAAAGTGTTTGCTGGAATTTGCAAGGAATGAATGAATTACTGTTTGTTTTATGACTGGAAAACATCTTTCCAGGGATGCTGCAGATCAGGCTGACTGACAGATATAACGTCCTTTTGCTGTGTTTTGAACAACCAAATTTATTGTATTCAGGCTAGAAGTCGAAAAATAAAAGAGAAGCAGAATGTCATACTATTAAAATAGACTGGAAAGTAATATAGGTTCAATGCAAATGATTATTTAGCACTCAGCATGGTAACTTTTCCTGCAGTAACTCACAGGCTTCCACCAGGGCCAGGGCTCTTTGTTACACAGATACACTGTGCACAATGCAAAAAGTTTGTACTACACATAAACCTTATCTAAATCCCTGGTTTACATAGATTTAATTTGAAAGCAAGCTTAGGTTTTCTAAACAGCTAGAAGAACTATTGTGCAGCCCTGTGCAAAGCAGGATGTTTGTTTTACTTCCAGCTGGCATAGAAATGTTGTGTGTAGGTACAACCAAAGGCAAGACATAACAAGCAAAAGTTAAAAATGTGAAAAGCAAAGTTGTTGTGAAGGATGAGATGCCAAAGGAAGAAACTTCAGGTCTGCCTGACACCTTCAACAATGATGAAGGCCAGTTTCTTTTCTACACACATGGGTGTAGGGAGTGCCTGGAAGTCAACTACCCTCTCTGTCCTTGCCATGCTGGTCAGGTGGGCCAAAAGGGATCTGGCATCGATGGCTTAAAAGGCTAATAAATTTTTGGGGCTATTTTGATTTCAGGATAGGGTAGCTCAACTATCGGGAGGGCCAAGCTAGTCCCTCGCCCCTTGCCAGGCTGGTGGTAAGGAGACTGGTGTTGCCCCTGCGTCCCCTTCTCCCTTCTCTTGCCAGAGGCAATGAGGATGCTCTTTGCTGCTGCCTGGCTTGGCCATCCAGAGTCACCTGAGAGTGAAGAGTGGTCAGTGAGGAAGACGTTAGTCCTCTGGTGAGATTTTTGCTTTTCCGAGGTATGTCTCATGCCACCAACAAAGAAGGAGCATCTAGACTATGATTCCTGCCCTGTATCCAGTTCCTGGTCCTGGCAGCAAACAGTGACTCCTTGCAGCTATTTGACTACTTAGCTTTTACACCACTTCAAATTCTAAATTCCACCCCAAATTTATGTAGGAAAGATTTCAGTGGTGTGTGGTGCTCGCTAAATACAGACAACAGCGTTAGCTACCTTGCAGCTGTCAAAAAGCAGCTGCCTATTGAGCAGTGATCACATTCAGCAACCACAAGACGCATTCAGGGAATTGGTACTGTCAGCGTTTGATATTAGCACTCAATGGCATAACTGTAATAATTAATACATAATGATAATGCAATGGCTAATGAAATTAGTATTGCAATTGCTATTAATACTTTGCAAGCCTACCCAATCATTTCCACAGCACCCACTGTGTTGTGTTGGGGGGCTTTAAAGCACGTGCCTCCTCACTCTACAGGAAGACACAACTTTTGTCAACTTTGAAGAATTAGGGATAGGATTGTCAGAGGAGGGAAAAAGGCAGCTGAGAATAATGACAATAACAAATATAAGGAAAGAATTGGTGTATCTGCATTTCTGATTTTATCAAGTTATCATCAGCAGCAATGCCAGCGAACACATGTTCTAGGTCACTTAACTGAATGGAAAACATCCAAGAAGACAGCCGAATTAAATGAAAATAGAGGCTCTCTACCTTGAGTTCAAATAAAGCACAGACAGTAGGTGGCAATGGAAAGTCCATTAAATTTTAATTTGTAAGTCATTAAAGTATGCCATTCATTTGTAATATTACATGGCAAGGAAGCCCAAGTACAGAAGTGTATGGCTTACTGTTCTTAATGGTCTTCTTATAAATTTCTGTCTGTGATTATGATCGGTTCTTTCTTATCGTCCATGAAATTTATGAACCAATTTATTTCATCAACTGAGTGGAAATATCAGGTAATGCAATGCAATAAAAAGTAGGTACTGATTTTAAGAAATCAGTGTGTCCTCCATGGTCTCCTGTGAGAAGAGCTAGAAGAGAGCACCTAATTACTTCAGCAACATTAAAAACAACTGCAACATAATGGTGTATGGAACCATTTAATCAAAATGGACACACAACACTCTTGTAATTATATGAAAAGGTCATGGAAATCATCAATTTAGACGAATATGATGTGAAGAATATGACTTAAAACTTCCAGTAAAGCTATCTCCTGGAGATTATTTGAACCACAAAAAAGTGGTTTGTATTTCCAGTTTAATAGCTGAGGGCACAATGCCATACTGTGTGTTTTGGCTTGTGAGATCTCAAAGCAGAACTTTCTTAATTGGAACTGCTCAGATACACAGCATGGAGGTTCATTTCAAGTAACATACCTGCTGCTGGAAAATATAACTGCCTACAATTTAATTATATAGAAGCTATACTCTGGCTTTTTGATTGGTCCTGTGAATTTCTCCACAGAGCTGAAACACCAATTCATCTGTTTTAGCAGAAGCAAAGGAAAAGTGAACTGCTTTCAATTTCCTTTTTAGTATGCGGTAATGGATAATTTCCAGCTCTGGAGAAAAAAAAAATGCCCTAGCCTATACCTGGGGGTAACCTACTTCTACCAGGTAATATAATCTGTTTTCCTTGCTGCAGCTGAACAATGATTGACCTCGACATCTCAATTTTGGGCAAGACAATGGAGCAGGAAGAAAATCTGCTCCTGGAAAGTGGTAGTTGCTTTGAAGTGAAAGGGAAATACACGTTTATGTGACTATCAGGGTAGGACCAATTAAAACATAGACACAGGGGATACTTTTACATGGCACAAAAAGTACTCTGCTCATACCAAAGCCTGACATTGCCAGGGCACTGGAGAAAGAAAATAACAGTATTATAATTTGCCCATGCTATTATTGGGTTTCTCCGTTGAGCTGAGGATCCCATGAGGATGGCTTCATTAATGCAGCTGTTTTGCTTCTGGTAGCTCTTTGGAACTAGTGCTGGTATCTTTGCACAGGATTTTCTTGTGCTCCATTTAAGCATGTGTGCACTTTATTGACACGTCCCTAGGAGCTGAGAAAGATGTGGTTACTTTATAACCTGATCTTTTTAAGCAGAGTCTCCAGCCCACCGGGACTGCCAAGGAGCATTTACAAACCTGGTGGAGAATGACTGGCCCCTGCTCTGCTTCTCACATGTGCATTTCAGCCCATCAGCTCCTGCCCATGTCACAGCAGTTGCTGAGCAGGGATGTCCCTGCTTCTGGCCCTACACTTAGTATGGAAAAAAAAGGGACCTGGTGCCATTTCTGGAGATGTGTGGCATTGCCTCACAGTACATGGGTGGGAAAAGACACCCCATGGACACTCAGGTGCTCAGCCCGGAGGCAGGTCCCTAGGCTCTGGTGTGACACTGAGCCATGTCAGGGAGCTTGGCTCGTGGTGTGCAGTCCCCGAAGCTGGAAATCTGGGGTTAATTCACACCCAAAGCGAGGTGAAACATCACAAGTGTGAGAGAACACCTCTTTTCATATACCTGTGCAGAGAGGATACTTTATCTGTGTCTAGCTACAAAAGAGTTGCTTTAAAGCCTGGTTATTGCTGTGACCCACGTCACTGAATCCAAAGCAGCTGAAGGAGGTCGATGCGCTTCTGGCTGCAGAAGGGAAAAAAGGGGTACACAGATCAGTCCCTCTTTGGGGAGAGAGAGACAGGATTTGGACCATACTGAGCACACTAGTTTTGCTGCAAGAAATCACTTTAATAATGTATAATTTTATTTATAAAATGAAAGGAGAGAAGTCAAATTCAAATAAGCTGAAAAATTCTACAGAGGCAGTTTCATTTTTAACAACAAATAACAATATTATTTAACAATAAAAAATTATTTAACAATAAAAAATCAATAAAAATAACAGATTCATAACAGATTTTTTTTTACCCTTTATTATATTGACTTGAATTTGTTATATGGGACACAGTCAAATCTGGCTCTGGTTCTGGCTCCGCTAAGAGCTTTGACAAGTGGAAATCAGTTATACCGTTTGAAAAAACAAAATTTTAAAATATGAAGAGAAGATATTTGCCAGTATAACATATTTCAGTTATTCTTTATTATTAGGCATTTATTTTTTCAAAGAACGTGGTGTAAGCAAGTGAATCTACTTGGCCAGATATGTAAGAGATAAGAGAATCAAGCATATATTTCTCATTTTAAGAGGCAATTGTCAGTGGGTTTATGAAAACTCTGAATTAGATAAAACAAATTCACAGCAGTACAAAGAAAACTTGACCGGGTCATGTAAAACAACAATCTAAAGTGACAATTTGTCATAGAGCAGGTGATTAGGTCATTTCAGAAAATGAGAAAATATAATAATCGTCCAGCCATCAAAAGGCTAAACCTAACATAACATTCACCCGCATTCTTATTAACAGACCAAAAGTGAATGCTCCCAAACCCATAGTAAGGCAATTAAATGAACTGCCTTAGCCACCCAGCAGCTTCTCCCCTTCTATATTTTAGAGTGGATAAATCATTGTGGCAGGCTCTTCTGGTGCTTATGAAGAGCTCAGAACATGTTCTGTCTCTCCCACTGATGCTTAGGACTGTGCCACTGGCACTATATCCAACAGCAACAGGGAGCAATCCCTGCCCCTGAGGGCTACTGGCAGAGTTTGGCTAATGTGCAGCCTGTGACTTTTTGGAGCCTGTGGCAAGGTTGCTACCAGACACTTCTGACCCTTACATCTCATTGGGGAACTAGCTCAGGTCTGCACCAGGCACGATCACGGTGGAAGACCACAAAGCCATCAACTGCAATTTTTTCAATGCTGTGTGTTGCTGTACTTGAATTGTGGCTTTTGCCCAGCACAGAGGTCAGCCAGCCAAATTTGTGCTGTGTCTTATCTCCACAGGGGCTGGAGCCTGCAGGAAGGAAGGGTACAGCTAGCTGCTATGAAACGGGAGCAGGACCTGTGGCCAGAGTAGCGAGGGGGTGCCTGTCCTGACCCAGGGGGTCACTGGGACCCCAGGTAACTGAGTGCCACAGCTGGTACCACTGAACTGAGGGAGAGGATGGACACCAGTGCTACCAGGGCAGTGTGTCTCATGCTACCACCATCCTTGCCTGCACAGTGTGAGGTTGCTGAGCCATTGCAGCTGGGCCAGGGCTCCCTCACCATGGAGCCAGGTGAGTCCCCAGTCTGCTGCCTGGGGATCTGAGCCCAGTAAGAACAGAAGATACAGAAGATAGTGAGGAAGATAGTGAGGAAGAACAGAAGATAGTGAGGTTTCATCTATGCCCCTCGGGCAGAAGTTAACAGCATTGCAGCCATCATATAGCACATCACAGCATCAGCTCCATTAAGGTCTCTAGTATTATTGCAATAGCCATAAAAAAAGTTCAGGGTTGCTTCTTTCTGCACATATATACCTTTTTCTTTTCCTCTTTCCCCCTTTCCTTCTCCCTTTCCTGTAAGCAGGAAATTGTTGCTTATATTCACACATCCAGTCACGTAAAATACCTTTAATGTCCCCCCCGCTGGCACCTGTGAGTCTAGGCACTCATTGGAACAACTCAGCCCCATTGCTATCTGGTTTGCAGGCTGTCCTCTCCTACCAGCCTCTCAACTGGAGCTCTTGGGGCTCTCAGGGCTACCTGCCCTCCAAGACCAACACCTGCTGCCATGTTTTGAGGAGTCCCAGTCCTGGAAGCATCCTTTGGAAAAGAGATCCAAGCAGCTCTGCGACATTGTGAAAAGCAAATGAACACTGTAATGTTGGCTGGGCTCATCTGCCCTGGTGTTCCTGGGAAGGGCAGGGCTCTCTTGCCTGGCTGTGAAGGGCAGGAGCATTTCTGGATGCGGTGCAGCATCCTCAGACCCATCCCAGGAGTGTGCCAGGAGGAGGGTCTGCCCATGCACTGGACAGATCATGAGCTCTGTGTGCTGTGGCATGTCTGCTGCCATCACATGCTGCACTGCCAGTGAACAGGGATGGGAGTGGAGGTGTTGATATGGCTGATAAGGAAATAATCTCTCGCTGCTGTGGCTTCATCTGCTGTACTTATCACATGAGGCTGCCAGTTTGAGAGGTTCCTGCTGCCTGCTTCCTGTGGCTGTGTGAGTTGTTTGGCACCACAGGTCATCTCTCCCTCAAATTTGGTCCTTGTTCCTTCAGAACCATTAAGGAGATGTGATGGAGCACTGTATCCGTGCTATTGCTGTGCACCTCTGTTATTGCCCCTGCCCCTGCACCTGGATATAAGTGTGGAAAAGGTAGACTCCTGGAGGACAGCTCCTCTTCACATCCTCTTCCTGCATGTCCCAGCTACCAGCAATCCCCTGGGAGCATGGGGTCTTGAGGTCCTTCTGTCTGGCGGGTATCTCCCAAGCCTGGAGTTTTAGGTTACGGGTTGCCAAAGCACAGCTTCTTCATCAGAGTCAGACATCTGGGTGCAGCTTATTACAGTACCCTCTGGTGTGCCACACTGGCATGCCTCTGAGCATCCCGTGCCTCTCTGTAATCAGTTTTTTGTTTCTGAAATTTGCCTCAGCACAGATGCTCACTGTTGGTAAGCTGCCTCGGGGACAAGCTGCCCCAAGCAACCTCTCCCATCTTCTACATTCTGCCCTGCAGCCTGCTCTCCCTGAATGGCCACCAGGGATCTGTCTGCATCCTCTTGCAGCTCTCTGGTGTGCTTCAGCCATCTCCCTCGGTGTGTTTCTGCCTTCTATAGCCAGGAGGATGAATTTGGCTCACACAGATAAAAGGGGTGTCTGTAGCCCCTGGGAGGGGTGTTTAGGTAACAAGACCGAGGGTGCGTGTGCTGTTCCCCGGTGCGTGGGGTAAGGATGTGAGGTGTGGGGGATGCAGAGCCTGCTGGGATGGTGCCAGTGCCATGTACAAGGCAGAGCAAGTCAGTCCTGTCTATCTGGTCCCTACCACCTATACTAAATAGCTTCTGGAAATAGCTGTAACCATGCTCAGCTGTTATTTCTTGGGGACAGCAGGGCAGCTCCAGCACAGACACTAGGAGTATATTAACACCTTGCAGTGTTAGTATACTCTGCAGTACTTGGACAGTCAGGAGGCTACTGCTTTAGCTGGGGATGTGGTCCTAACCTTATTTAGCAGCATAAACATGTACTCCAGCTGTATACATACTAGCAAACAAGATAGAGCCAGGGCACAGTTTCAAATGCTAGCCTGTGATTTGTTTCTATTTATTTACTACTATCAAACTCCTTGCGTAGGTTTGGGCCCGTGACAACTAACACTTTCCCAGGGTAAGGTTTGGAGATGGTACATGCTAGAGTCTCTTCCCAGCCCCAATGTAACCACCCTTGTTGGGTGGAAAGAGCTTGGGGGAGGAAGACATTTAACTATGGATGTAACGTATGGTTCCACCTAGCCTCTGGGCCAGAGAGCAGCCCTTGTCTCTGTTTTATTTATTAGTACAAACCTAACCAGACAGGATCAGCCCCTTCCTTTAAATGTACTCAGCAAAGAATTAGTTGGTAATCTGCTTGCATGACTGAAAGCAATTGTCCTCCTCAAACAAACAAACAAAACCTCTTAAGTTAAAAGGACTTTATTAAGGTTGCAAAGTCAAGCCCTCAGAAATTAGCTGTTGCCTGAGATGAGGGTGCTTGTGCAACCTTTATTTGTAGCCTTTATGTTCTTGCCTTATGACTGAGTCTTCAGTCACTGTCTGCATGCTATTTTTTCCACCAAGCTTCTGTTTCCTTTGGTGGACAGGGTGGGCTACACACAAATGATGACAAGTTCCCTGCATAATGTGTGATTCCAGGCTTGTTGCGCAATGTTCAAAGCCTGCTCTGAAGATATGGCTATCAGTTTCCTCATTGCCTTTCCTGTTGTAGACACCAGTAGCCTGTGCACGGTCTTCACAAACAAGAGTGATTTTTAACTCTGAGTGCCTTACTGAGGAGAAAGGGTATAATACCCTTGTTTTACAGTTACAGAACATCTAGTAGTTTGTTTCCTTTCTAAGAGCCTGAGAATTTTATTTTTCAGTCTATTTAACACTAACAGCAACATCCAAGGACAGATGCCATTTGACTTTGATTGAAGTTAGGAGTTTCAACATCTTGGCAAGTCAGACCATAAGACTGTAGGTTTGGCATGCAGAAAATGAAGAATGCATGACTTCTTGTGATAAATCCTCAGACCTGACATCATGCAGGCACACTGTGGCAGAGGCAAGAGCAGAATTCATCTCCCCCAAGGTGACAGTCCAGCTTTTCTGTTCCTCCAGTCCCTTGACTCATTAGCTTCATATTTTCCAACCTCTGCAGCAAATAAAGCAGATATACTTCAGATTTTATGCTACTTTGCCATGCTGTCTTGATTTATGCTCAGAACAGGTCTCCTCTGTTCATTCAGCACAGCACAGCACAGTTGCTGTGGTAAAGATCACAAAATGAACATGCCAGGTCTGTCCGGACCCTAACTTAAATGCAAACCTAGGTCTTCCTTTTCAGAGCTGTAGGTTAGGAGATGGGTAGGGAGTCATCCTCTTCACCTATTGGCACTCAGCAATCTTGACTTCTAATCCAATTTTAAACCCAGACTGTCTTGCACAGACCGAGACATTTCTAACATAAACAAAGATAAAGAGTCTTAATTACAGCAGCACCAAGTTTCAGAATGCTTGGATTTGCAATATTAATGTTATTCCTGGAAGGGGAGAGAACAAAACTGGGTACATCCTGGTCTTTGGAGGAGGAGGCAGGGAGAAGGAAGATATCTGTGGACTGGGATCTTACTGCTACCTCTGTGGTTTGAGAGCAGAACTGAAGTGTGTGGAGCTGATGCACAGAGCTCCTCTGGTGGGGCTCATGCAGTGGCTCTTGGCAACACCAGGTAACAACCCCTGGCAGGACCAGCAGCTGGGAAGAACAAGAAGAAACACTCTTCACTGAGGTGCTCATAGATGTTTATGAACAGCAGGGAAGTAACTGAAACTCTTTCAAGCCTTTTGGGGGAAATGAGGTCTAGTGAGCCCTGAACGTGCTCCTCCCAACCACTTCTCCTGCCCTGAACACCCCCACCAACCCCCCCGACCCCCAGGATTTTCAAAGTTGCTGCTTATCTGCCCCAGATAATGCCACAGCTAGTACAGCTACTCATGGGGACACAACTGGAAAAACCTGGGGCCTTTGAAAATACTGTTCTCTGAATACAAATACAAAGAGCAAGCACGGGGTGGTTCAGAGAGTCACTTTTCCCTCCAGTCCTTGGTAAACATTTTTCACTAGTTCTAAAAATAAAAATGCTTTAGACAGCTACCTAAGCAATCCAGACTCAACAAATATCTTTATAATATGAAAATAAAGAAAACTTCCTGCATGTGGTTTGCTTTCAGCTACCGTTATCTATTTAATAGACACTGAGCTAAGCAAGAAAAGCATAATAAAAAAAGTAGATTTATGTTAGACTCCTTTCATAACACAGGACAGGCATTTCTTTTCTCCAGCGACCTTAGAAGTTCCTATGCTCTGTTAATTGTTGGTTTGCTGTATGCGTTCACTGAATGGCAAGACCATGGTTGAAAATAAGTTTTCTGTGTTACGTATTTTCCACATAAGAAAAAAGTGCTTCAGATTTAAACTATGTAGTTAACATAGGCTGACCGATGAGACTAGCTCTCCCTCAACTAGGTAGTAGAAGATGTGCCTGATATCTCATTTGCGGGGCAAATCAGACTTTACAAGGTCAGCTGCCGCTTCTGAATGCTGCCTGTCCCACTCCAACTCTGCCTGATGGCAACTGCTCACCGCTGGAATTTGTTTCTGAGCATTAGAGAGCTCTTGGACCGCCTGCCCTAAAGCAACTGTGGCCAGACAAAGGCAATCTTTTTTTCACATAGAGCAGAATCCCAAGCCCTGTGAACTTAGCTCCCTCTGTTTGGCGTTACTGATCCGTTAGTCTAAATATGGTACATGGCAGTTTGATGGAAATCATTTCCAGTAAGAGAGGATGTTTCCTCAGCAGTTTTCAAGCTGGCTCTGACTCAGGCATTCTCATGGGAGCCCATTTAACTGGTCATTAGGGAGACAGCAAAAAGGCATTGAGGAATTTCGTAACAAAGATGTGCATCCTGTATGAAAGACCTCCTGAGAATCCTCCTGGCCATTGGCTCTGTGCATGCTTGAGAGATTTTATTAATGCTGCTGAAAAAGTATTGCTGAAACTAATCTATTATTTGTGCATAATTTTAAAGATGCTGTATTGTACTTGTTCCAGCAATGTGATGAACCACTGTGCTTGTAAAATGCTGTGCTCAAACAAACCATAATTAAATGTTTAAAGTCGATTAACACCCTATATTGCAACACAGTAATCGATGGTGGAAGGGTTGCAGTTACTAAATGAATAATGGGAAGAAACATCCAGAATTTGCTAAGCAAAGTTTTTTCACAAGCCGGGAGTAGATAAATATGTCAAGCAAATAGTCTATCTGAAAAAGGAAAGGTTGTGAATCGCCCTGACAAAAGCCATAAGCAGCAAAATAAGTATTCCTTCATAACACAGACTCTCTGATTTATGCCTTTTTCTGCCTATGTGTTTCAAGGCAAATCTTTTCCAGACTAGCACTGATGGAGAGTTACTAAGGTGTCAATCCTGTAAAATCCCTGAATAAGCAGATTTATTTAGGTGTCATGGCTGGACCCACTGACTCTACTAGGATTACTCACACTTTTAAAAGCGAGTCACATCTTAAGACTTCCATTGGACTGAATCTAGTAGCTGGCAGAAGGGTGGGTGGGTATCACAGGGGCATGGGGTTTTGGTTTCCATTTCAAGTCATCTAGATTGTGGCTGCTCCTGATGTCAAGATGTCACAGCATGGAGAGCAGCAGGACAAGTGACAGACACCCTGTCAAGGTGCTTCTGTGGGGTTAGGATGCCCCAAAGACAGTTTTCTTGTTACAAGTCTCAGGCAATGTGGAGAGACGAGGGCCTGTTGGGTGAGCAACTCATAAGGGGATCTTCTCATCCAGACCCTGAAACTCATGAAGTGAAAAAAAGGAGTAAAAGGTGTTCCTTCCTGACCCATCTTTATAACGCTCTGGCTTTAGACAGGAGTTTTCTTCCCTTTCGTTTGGACACCCACTGATTTTTATCATTAATAGTAAGACTGTTTGTTGAATGTTTAGTGCCAAGCCAGGCTGAATCACAACCATTTTCTGCTTGCCTGAGTAAACAAGAGCCATCATGAGAGAAAACAAGTTGCCTAAGTTTTGGATCAAATGCCTATGGGATTGCAAGTTTTGTTCCTGGGCATGTTGGCCTGGTGCTGCATGAAGGAGTAGCAGAAAAGGCCTAGAAAATGAGCAGAAAGGCACAGGGAGAAAACACACACAGGACAGAGGGAGAAGGAAGTTTGGATAGATGTGCAATAAATTTTCTAAAAAACAAATTTAGTGTACAGGTGTTCTGCACTGAAAAGTGGGGTATACCTTTGCTAATCGGCTTCTTAGGCTTGCTAGTTGAGGGTCTCTGAGGGAGGGAGATATTGGTCTTACAGGTGAAATTCAAGAAAACTTAACATCAGGCAAATATGACAGAATTTTCTCCATTCTCAAAATTTCCTTTCCTTAGGTAGCTGGATGTTCCCTATGAGTCTCTACTCCAACACCTCATCACTCTGATGATGCTCTCTGCAATTAGTGCTATGAAAACTCTGTATGCTCTTGTTATTCATCTGAACCTCTCTGATGTCTTTCTCCTTCGTGCTGAGCTCTTGACCTCAATAATATCTCGTAGCCAGGAGATCCTCTAAGCAGCATACATGAAGAAAGTTTTTTTTTTAAGCTGATCTGACTGTCTAAGCCTCTATTTTAAGATATTAAGCCTAGTCCAGTCTTACTGATGTGTAGTTTTTTAAGCAATCTTTTCCAATGCACCTTAGCCAAGGTATCCCTGTAGCTGAATTTAATATGTAAAGATTTAGCAAAACAAACTTGCTGGTACTTGTTTTGAAAAAAATTCCTGCAATGAGAGGCATGAATTACACATAATTATTGACCCTGCAATGTAAATACTGATGATAGGAAGCTTTTAAAATGTACATTATTAAACTGGTAGAGTGTTTATAGTTATAGAGACATCTATAGCTATAACAGTTTAGCAATTAAATGCATATTTATGAACTCTCCTAAATAGATATTATTAATCTGAATTTTTCAGTTGTAAGATAATTTAAAAAAAACACTTTTCAGATCCAGGACAATGAATTGTCTATGAGCTGTTATAATCTTTAATTTAGAACTATATAAATATCCCCCACATAACAGCTTCTATTAGAGACTGTTCCAAGGACCTTAAGTGAATGTAAAGTCTTTCCACTGACTTCAATCAGCTTTGAAAAGACATTTAATCTCTTGCCGGCATTACCTTCTTACCATTAACTGCTCTGGCATGTCCATGCTACTCTTCTGGCCCTTACAGAGGAAGGAAAGGGATGAGGAGTGTGATGCCAAGAAGGATCGTGTACTTTATTTAACAGCATTATCCTGATGGCACTCAGCTCATTTCTTGTCCAATTTTTGCTCTTGGTCACTGATAATGTGTTGTGTGAGTGATGGAGAAAAGCCGGTTGTTTTCAAATATTTGATTGGAGCTGGCTCTAGGCAGAAATGGGACCTGGTGGATGACCCAGGTGCCCAGGATGGGAGAGGTTGTGGTCCCATGCTGGAGCAGGGAGCAAGTCTGAGGAAGGCCTGCAGAGCACAAGCTTGATGATGTGTAGGTCCAAAGGATGGGCTGGACCATTAGGAAATAATGACTCTGGGGAGACAGGCTGGGTTATGTTGTCAGGTAGGAAGAACATATGGGACCAAGGTGAAGGGAAAGGCATTTGTCCCTTTCTGGTATTGTACAATGCTAATATGTCACGCAAATCTTTGTCTTAAACCTTATGATTCATCAAAAGCATGAAACCAAACACATCGATGGTGTCCTCAGTGGGCATTTCATCTGCAGCCATGGGTGGTAACATGATTTCCCGAATTATCCTTGCAGAAGGACTTAATAGTTTGCTATACTAGCTGGTCACAAATGGTAGAGTTATGAGATTGGTTTGAATTTCAGACATGGATTTAGACCGAGACAGAAAGTGACAGTCTGGAATTCAGGCTAATTAAAAAAAAATATCCACCACTTAAAAGTCCCCATCCTTGCCCCTCAGGTCTCTTGTTTGTATTGCTACAGTTATTTAGACATGTCAGGTAGGTCTGAAGGAGATGGAGATGAACACATTTGCAGAGAAATCAGTGGATGCTGATCATCTGAGTCACTCAAGTAACTGTTTTGAACTAAAATAAGAGCCACTGTTCTGCTTGGGTTCAGGATTTGAGTAACCTTTTCTGAAACCGTAGTGTTTAAGTAACCTCTCTTGTTCCCTCGCCCCCTCACTCCCTTGTCTTCTGCCTCTGTTTCCATGTGGTGGTGCAGCCTGGTGAAGACTATCAGGTCTGATTTTCAGCCAGTTAAGTTCAGCTGAAAGTCAGAAGGGTATTGCTTGCCCCAGCCAACAGACCTACATGGGGCTTGCCCGGCCACCTGCAAATCATTGGCTGCTCTTCTGCTGATATACAGCCTGGACAAAAAGCCCAACTATGTATTTACCTCCAAACAGATGGTGGGACCTGACTTTGGATGAACTCTTGTCACCTACGGTAGCGCCTGAGTGGCTCTGGGCCCTGAGCTTCAGTTCAGCTGCCTGCAGTGCAGGAGGAGGATTCTTAATGCCCAAGATGAAGGGAAGGAGGAGAAAAAAGCCTTGAAATAGTTGTTATCTTTGGCTCCACGTTAAGGAAGTTTAGCTATCTCTGGAAGGGGGGAAGTTTGAATAAATTATCCAAGTTGTTGTAGAGATTATTACTTGCTCTGGGTCTTCTCTGGGGAAGGTGATGATAGGAGAGCACGGGAAAGGAAACTGCTTAACTTTGATAGAGTGGAGGCTTGTGCACAACATTGGGCCAGCCTGACAAAACCATCCCAGGAGAAGTGTGTGCAGTGGAGGCACCCAGTGGTGTTTGTTTTTGTTGGCTCCACATCTGTGGTCCTCAAATATGGCAGGCTACAGAATAAGGGAGATGAAGGTTACTGTGGCTTTCTGCCTGCTTTTTGCCCTGTCACCATTGAGGGTCTTTCTGGTGACAGGTTCAGAGTGGTTTTGAAGAGTCAGAGAAAGGGGCAGAGCTCAAGGCCTAGCTCTATCCCTCCCTCCAACATTAGATTGGAAAATCTCTACATCCCTATACCTAGTTGTGCAAAACTTCTACATAGAACCTGGAAAATCAGTCCTCTGACATGCGAGCTTCCCCTGTCGTCTCACTGATGACCTAACATAGATGTTTGATGCTGCTGATACTTGAAATGCCCCAAATGCCAATGCTCCTGTTGCTCATGTGGGAAAAAGCCCAGTGTGGCTGCTGAGTGGTCTCTCTGAATTTCCCTTCGGTTCCGGGAGAGGGAGGCATGTGAGAGGGGATGCCAGGCGCCTGCTCCCCATCCCCTGGAGGGGGGACCGGCTGGGGAAGCCCTGGGGCTGGGGAACAGGCTGCCCTCTTCTAGAGGCGTGCACAGACCTCTGTGTGCAGCTTCTCATCTGGGTGACTCACAGGAGTGGGGCTCGCTGTGTGGGCATAGCTTCAGCAGTGGATCATTGCTCCCCCCCCTCCATCCCTGGGTGGGTTCCGCATGGAGAGCCCAGACGGAGGAATTTCTTTCTTTACACAGTGGGTGTTAATCAACATTTTGGGAAATGCAATTACAGGTTCACAGGCTGTGGAAACCTCTGGGTTTCCCACACTTGGTCAGTATGGTCATCGTCCATGGCTCAGCTCTTTCATTAGCTGCCAGGGACACTTAACCTCTCACAGTGTCTGCATGAGACTGGGAATGTTTTCTGAATGACTAAGGTGCCAGCCCTGGAGGCATACGTGTACATTTTGCAACAGCCAGCGCTAGGATTTTCCTAAGAGAATTAGGAACGCAGTTTTTCTGGGAGCCAAACTCTATTAGTTTTTGTGTTTTGTTTTTTTTTTTTTTAAATCCCTGCCTTTTTGTTACTAGCTTTCCAGCTGAGCATGTTAGACTCCTGGCACCGCTGCCGTACTCTGCTGCATTACTCAGCTTTTGTGCTGCCAGACTGAAATGTCAATGCAAGTAACTGTCAGCCTCCCAGGAGGCGAAATGTAGAGCACCATTCCCCCCTCCCTAGGTAAGTGGTTTCAGGATACAGCTCGGTCAGTTACGAGAAAGGTTATAGGATATGTTGCCTGAGGTAGCGAGGGTCTGGACTTGCCAATACACAATGCTCTTCCCAGTCCCGAGTTCCCGAGAACACCCTGAATGATGTGGAAAAATAAGGTTTTCCTATTATGTGCACTTTCCTGAGTCGTCTGGCTAAATTATATTCCTGTTGCCATTTTTCTGCATTCTTACATGGCTATCCTCTGACTGCTATGTCCAGTGGAAACCTTTGTTATCAGCAGCCATAATTCACCTACTGGCTCTTGGAGGTCACCACTTATTGGACATTTATATCCTGACCTTAAGGCCTCACCTATACAGAAAGGCTGTACTGCTCTAGCCTTATTGGTATAATTAGAGTAAAACAATCTCTACCTTTCCCCCACTCCTTGGTGCGGATGCAATCACACAGCCATAAAGATGTTTATACAAATCTGGGTTATTCTTACAGAGAAAGCAGAGAGTGTTTTACCACAACAAGGCATTTTTACTTCAGTATAACTGCATCCCCACCAAGCCTTACGCTGGTCTAATTAGGGCTAATTTTGTACAGAAGTGAATGCCAGAAGGAGCACACTGAAACTCTGATATGTGGGGGCAGATGCATACACAGGGCTACTGTCTATATCTTACACACCTTCTGATGTGACACTCCCACCAGTGGCGGCACAGACCTAGCCCTGTGTGAGAAGGAGGTCATATTGCTGACTGAAATAATTGTGTGTGTACAGAAACTGTGTTTAGCCAAGCCATATAGAGAAATACAACTTATTTTCTATCATTTCCTACCCTTCGGAGGCTGGACTGCCCTGCTGTAAGGCAATCCTGACAACAGTAAGAAGTGTAAGGTCCACCAGATGACATGTAAGGTTTGGTCTAAGAGATGAAATACCCAAATTATTCACCATTTAAATAGTCAGTTCAAGAGAACAAGCTCCTATGAATTGCTGCCTCATGGTCTGAAAGTGCTTTTAGTGTTTCAATTCATTTTGAAGGATTTGGGAGAAAATGGCCCCTGTGTCTGGGAAGAAACCTCACACTGACCTCACCCAAGAAATCTGGATGCCTTCTTCCTGTTTTAAAGGAACAAATAAGGATGAATCTAAATGAAGTGGCCAGCAAAACTTCAAGCCAAGTCAGTTACAACATATCTGCAACCACAAGCCAATTAGGCCTGCCCTGGGGGTTTAATACAGTGTGCTAGACAATGCCAGTATCTGAAAGTCTGTAGTGCTTTCTAGCCCATGCACAAAACCCCCAAACAATTAACTGAAAACAAGGTAAATAATAAACATGTTATGTAATAAATTTTTTGAACATGTAATATTCATGCCATTTCTCCAGGGCACCTCAGTTCCAGGATGAGCCAAGACTTTATTCAAATCCTGCTGACAGTAAAGCACTTTTTTAACGGAATGGGGATGTTTGGCAGAGCTTCAGTAGCCAGAAACTCCTTGGCTGTGCGCGGCCATACCCTGCCTTACTGACTCAGATGCTGATCCTGAGGTCTGAACCAGCTGCCCCTACAAGTTAGAGCAGCCATAGGCCTGCTCTGCCAGCTTATTTATCAGCTGGGAAAGTCCCATATGGCCCATTACAAACAGGCTGGCAAGGCCTAGCATCATCAGGGTGCGCTTTGCTTTGTCTTCCTTTTCCCAGTTGTGATGGGCTTCTACATGGGGAAGATGGGCTGAGTAAATTTGGCTTTAGCCAGCTGGCTGCTAATGACTAGTCTAAGGAGCTAGAGTTCTGCTCTGGTGGCACAAAGGGATTTCACTGGGGACCAACGATCTGTCCAAAAGTAGTAACTTTTAGAAAATTTTTAGGTCTTCCAATAGCAGTATCAAAACCCAGACTGTGGTAATAATAGTCACAATTTCTCTCCCATTGTCACAGAATCACAGAATGGTATGGGGTTGGATGATATGTCCTTAAATGTGATGTGAATGTGCAGCCAGGAAGCATAGCCTGTCTTGTGTCATGCATCCTCAGTTCCTCGTGCTTTGCAGTGAAGTTGGTCAATGCAATTTTAAAACAAGATAAACTGAATTTACCATCCGTTTTTCTTCTACAATATACACTCAGGGATAAGAATTTGTTTCCTCTTCCCATGTACCTTCCCAACCTGTGGACAACACTCTAATTTCAGTAAAGTCAGCGGACTTTTGTGATTGCCTTCAGTGGAACCCAGAATTCACCAGTTTGTTTGGAAGTTCTGGTATTTCTTGGGCAATACATCAGCCTTGAGATAAAACAGTTGACATGTGAAATATTGTCATTTCAGGCACATCATCCTTACATTGGCCAACTTTCACTATTGTAAAAATAATCTGCAAAAAGAAGTGCCCAGATAGCCCGTACTCTTGCAGAGCCTACACAGGATCAGGAGTGGGACACCAATGGCAGCAGGCAGCAATGCCAAGCGTTAGGGGAAGGAGGGTGGGCCTGGGGGAGACTGGGGTTGGAGGAACTCTGGGGTGAGAGGGAGGGCTGTGCCACACACATTTGTTTGTGTTAGCTGCATAAGAGTACAACCTGCTCTGTTTCTAGATTGCAGGATTTTGCTTTTTGCAGCTAACCCCTGGTTACAGAAGTGATTTCTTACATGGTGCACTGAGCAGCACCTAATCATTTTCCCTTACACAGTGAAGTTAATGTTTGTTTAATGTGTCTGGAGCAATGATACCCTGTGTTTGGCTTACAGGTCTCTAAGGCTATCCAGGAAGTTTAACTGTGCAGTATTCAACAGCTGAGCTTTTCATTTAATTAATTCTGGTGTTCTTTTTGTATTCCCATCTCTTCTCATTTCCAAGAGTTCTTTGGAAAATAAACAGCATGTGATTTTGCAGATTAAAGAAAAACCCTGCGTTCATTATTTCACATCAAACATTTTCTCATGGATGAATGAGGAGCGGAAACGTCCTTGGGCCTCTGATAAAGAGAAGAGAGGTCTCATGACTTCCTTCTCCTATGGATGGAGAAGGATCTTGCCCTATGGAATTGCAGATTTCTGCACCAAAAAACACTCAGAGCAGCAGCTCACTCCTTCATGGGCAACTGAAAAGGCCCAGAAGCTCTTTTTTGTACTCTGTCATGAGAAAAAAAGGAGAGAAACTGATGCTGATGTAGTGGTGGCTCCGGGGTTTCCCATACAGACATCCTCAGCTAGAGCACAGAGCTGTTGGTAGCGTCAGTCTCTTCTTGGTGATCTCTCTCAGTCACAAAATACACTGAGCTGATTTAGGCCACTTCTACTTCCTTACTTCAAGTGCAACTTAGACATATTCCCTTTTTCTGTTATTTGTATTTCATCCTAAATAAGCGAAAACAAGATCTCAGAGGAACCAGAAGGTCTGAGGTACTTGAAATCTCAGATAGTCATGTTGAGGGATTAAATCAAACTTCTATTTTCTATATGGTTTTTTTTTTTTTTTTTTCTGAAGCTTGGAGCCTTGGAACTACCTTGTCATTCCAGCTGGACTTGTTTCCAGCCAAGGGCAGCTGTGGGCCCAGGCAAGGTAGAACTGCTTTAGGATGTTTTAACTTTTCTGTAAGTCCATTAGTCAAACACATGAGATTGGCATCGTTTGTTATCCTCATTTTGAAATTTCACATTGAGTTTCAAAGATAACATAATGTAGAAAAATGCTTTTAATGATCAATCTACAAGGGAGGGGGGACTGATGTTCAGGAGATCAGAGTGGATAATGCAAATGCTCTCAGTGCCTGGGGATGTAGACAAATTAGAGAGAGGCCAGAGGAGAGCTACAAGAACAATAAGAAATTTAAGAAACATGGTCTGTTAGGAAAGATTAAAGGAAGTAGGGGGCTTAGTCAAGGGCAAAGGTTGGTGAAGGATATATAAAATCTCTGAATATTTAAAGGCTATTATAGGATGGCAATCAATTTTCTTTGAGTACACCTAGGAAATCTACGCAAACCACAGAAAATATTATATACCTTGCTTAGATTAGAGAAGAGGTTAGAAAAATCTTGTCTTGTTTTTTGTTTTTTCCTCTTTTTAAAAATAACATGTTAGTGAAATTGTAGAGCAGGTTATCTAGAAAAATCACAGAATTCCTTCCTTCAAGACTCAGCTAGGTAATCTTCTGCCAGAGGTGCCTCATTACACTTAATCTTACCTTTAGTACAGGGGTTTGTACTAGAGGGGTTTGTACTTAAGCTGCATAAATACCAATGAGAAATAAATGATCGCCTCTCCATCATGTTTTAATAACCTACTCTGTGTAGTGTGACCCAGGTACCCAACATAGCTGAAATTTGACCCTTGTCTATGGACAATTGGACCAAAACCACCTGGTCTGATAGAGGTTTTAGGGAAATAGTAGTCTGCTGATGCAACCTACATTACCACCTTTCTGTGACTCAGCCACAGAGACCCTTGCTGGCTGAGTTACTGAGCAAGGCACAGACTGCTGACAGGTCCAAGGACATCTCAGGTATTCTGTCCTGAGGTTTTTCCCTGTTCTGGGGAAACCAGGTGATTTTTTCCTCCTCTCTGATAGCCAGGTAAGGCTCCTTCTCTCCAGACCTGCTGTCCTTTGTCGGGCTGTCTGGTTTGGATCCTTGTGCATCATCAAAGCAACACTCATATCCTACTTGCTGAATCAGGGGAGCTGGAGAGAGTCTAGGGAAAGGATGACATGCATAAGCAGTGATTTAGCAAATATGAGGCAAGATGGAAAGACCTGGGCTGTTCAGTGGGGTGGAGAAAAAACAAGTTCCCAGTAAAAAATCTGTCCCTAAGGAGCATGTCATGGTAAGCCATTCTCCGTGTCTGCTAGGAGGGGGGCCAGATGAGGAGAAATGCATCCTTTTCGCTACCCTGGCATCTTCTCTGCGGATGTTGCCCCTTCCCTCCTCCCACCTGGTTCTCCAGGCCTCGTTGCAGAAAGAAGTCACTCTTGCTCTGAGCTTGCAAGAGCCCATGTTGTTGTGTGCATCTCCATTGCTGGCTGCACTTGGCCCAGCATGGGGGCTGAGGAAGCCCTCCCTCATGACCACCAGAGCATGCTGACCAAGGGCCTGTAGGAGCTGCCAGAGGATATAATACAAGGGAAGTTCACTCCACTTTGTTGGCAACGAAACAATTTTTCTCTGAATAAAAATGTCCTTGAGAAAGAGAGTCTAATTTACAGTTAATAGCTGGAAGGTTTTGTGAGAATTTAGCAAGGGCAGAAAGCTCTGGAGTCTTATGGTCTGGGACATATGATAGAGGAGAATGGTTTCCATGAATAGTCAGGGGCACTATTTTGTGCTGCACGTTTTTTTTTCTGAGTCTAGGCTCTTCCTACAATACACAGCATGTGCTGTACAGAAGCAAGACAAGACAAAGCTAACCACGCAGGTCATGACTCTGAGCATGTGGGAAGCCACTCTCCAAATATAAAAGTTAAGGTAAATATCTGGTGTTGATAAACACATTGTGCATACTTAAGGCCACCGCTGTTCCTTCGGTGCCCTTTGTTAGTGTAAATAAGCTTCATCTTGGTTTGTGGCAAACCTCAAATATTTGACTTCAGTCTCAGCACAGTTGAGCAGACAGTATACAGAGTTATTCATCTGTTCCTGTGCATGGATTTTAACACTGTAACTTATCATATTAAATCATTCTTGACAATGAAACTCCAAGCTTTTCCAAAGAAAACAGTAACAGAGTGTTAGAGGATCCTCCTTTTGCCCATTCTAAAGTTGCTCTGCTAAACATCCAGGTGCCGACCATTTTCCCACTCCAAGGAAAATGTTAATGCTTTCTCTCCATTGCATCAGTTTTATTAGTTTCAGTGATAATGGGGAGGGCTACAACCCTACTGACACCATGTGTGTGCCTTTGCCTGGGCTAAGGCAGGGAGAAGGGGCTGTGCATGGGTGAAGGTGCCTGGGGCACCCTCCTGTGGGGAGGATGCAACTTGAGTCCACCTCTCTGCATAGTTCCTGAAGCAAGTGTGTGTGTTTTGACCACCATCCTCTGACTTTTGGGAGTACAGTAAAGGGTTGGAGTATGTGGGGAACTACACCTTTGGAAAACTCTGACTAGAGCCAGATGGATCCCTGATTCCTTGGCTCTGAACACCCTGGATTGTGCAAAGCGGGTGGCTACATTGCTGGAAAAGTACTAAATAGCTCAGCATAGGGGGTTCTTTGTCTCCAACACTGGTAGCTATTAGCATGAAGAAAGCGGAAGTTGCAGCACAGTTTCACCCTGGTCATTATGGCTTTGGAGCACTGTTTGGGCAACTCTGGCTCAGTGTGTCTGCTTCACAGCAGCGTGACTGCCTAAGAGGACAGTGGTATGGAGTTGACTATGTTTGAATGGAAAAGTAGTATAGAAAAATGTTTAGTGCATTTCGCAGCCACATCTGTGCTCCAAGGGACATGGACAGCTTAATTCCCAAAGCATCTTTGGGGCTTAGCTGACGTACCCATGTAAATTCCAAATTTAGATGATCCAGCTCTTTCTTGTCTGGCATTTGAATTTGGAAGAAAACGAGGTTTGCCAGCACATTCCCAGGGTGATGAAGGTCTTGCACACAGCTGAAGGATGTGCATGCAGCCACCCTTGCTACGACGGCTCCATCAGGCTTTAGCTTGGAGCCATCACAACTAGGGCAGCTGTATGCACACCCTTGTAAACAAAGTATGTGGTTCTTTGCTGCACTTATTCCTGTCAGTACTCACACAACACACAGGCACATGGTAATTACTTCCTATTCTGCAGCCTGGTGAGCAGTGCCTTCCATGTAGACTTGGTTCTTGGTCCTTCTTCTGCCTGGGTTGGGGCCAGGCTTTGTCTCTTGGGAGATATGCCAGCTTCAGCTGTAGGGTAGGGTGAACGCTTCCTCTCTGGAATCTCTTCCATTTGGCAGAAAATGCTTAAACAGGTACTGTGTTTCAGAAAAAGTGAGAGTGACCATGTACTCTGCTGATTAGGATTTCCAGCAGAATGCATCAAATTAAATCTTCATTCCAGTGAGCACGGTGACTCAGAGGACACTGTTTTAAAAGGGGTAGCAGTTGTCCCAGTAACACAAAACTACACCCTTCAGCAGGACAGGGAGTTGCCAGTTTTGCTGATCCCCTATCACATTTTTAAGTTAATGTTTTTGGCAACATGGTCACAACAAAGCTGAACTCTAATTCTCTATGCAAAAATTGTGTTTGCTCCTTTTTTGAAGCCACGTAGACATACCTCTCTGCCGGTCCAGTCTACGCTTCATTTCTAACTCCCTATTTTTCTCATCCTCGCCGCTTACAGCGGTCTCTCCCCGCTAGCAGTGACTCGGGTGGAATTTGCAGATCCCGGAGGTTTGACCTGGCTGTGGGCTGTGGGGTGGCGGGGGTGGTGGTGGGGCACAGGCAGCGGGGGCTGTTCCTGTCAGCGCTTGGCTGGGGCAGGTTGTTTCCAAGCTCCAGTTTCTCCCCACCCACGCGGATGGGACACACAGCGCCGGCTGGATTTCCCAGAATGAGCCTGGCCAGGAAAATGCAGAAGCCTTGGCTCCAGCTCTGGGTTTTGGCAAAGTCCTCTCCCAGGAGCAGGGCTGGTAAGGGCAGCGTGGTGTGGCAGGGAGACTGGTGCAAACCCAAGCGAGCAGCTGGTACCAGGAAAGCATCTGTATTTTTTTTAAAGGGAGAAAAAGACAAACAAGCTCCTCTTTCAGCTGGCCGAGGCTAAAATGCCAAGTCTGGCTTCTTCCCAGGTCTTCGAGCCCTTTATTGGGAATTACGTCCTCAGCCGTGCCCTGGACACCTCCAGCTCCCCATTTCCTCATGGGAGGGACGAACAGCTGCAGGTCCTTGGGAAACGCTCTCCTCCCTTCCTTCCTGGCAGGTAGATGTGTTTCTTGAGCTTTCTGAGGAATCAATTGCATCAATGATCACAGCCAAATTGTAACCAAGGATGACAGATTTTGGCCATACTGAATGTTTTGTTGAGGAAACCATGAAGGTCACAAACTGCTCAGTATATAACCCACTCAGTGATTATTCATGAAGATGACCCCAAGCCTTGCTTCATTGAATGGAGCAGATGAACCCTGTCTTGCTGTCATCATTACACTTGATGGTCCTGTGCTGACCTACAGCAGTTTGCAGACTGGGCCAGAGTACAAAGCAGCCCTTAATTTTAAGAAAAAAATGTTGAGAGCACTGCAGGAGGCACAGAAACCACAGGAGTTCCTGGATATGCTGTAACTGTGCTGGCCCTGCCCATCCCAAGGGGTGATGTTTACTCCTCTGGGATATGCAGAACTACCAAACTAACTAATTAACAACACAGGTCCTCATCACAGGCATGACTTACTGGAGGAGGCAAAATCCTGAAACTGGCAAGAAAGAAAAACCTGCACGTGGTTCTGGAGTAGGTGTTTTGCCAGAGTGGCATCATCCATGGAGTTATGGGCACACCCACATCTATGTCCTCATGGAGGTCAGTAACCTGGACTTGTAGGAAAAAATATGATTAAAAAGTAGGGGAAGGCAACCAAACTGTTTCTGAATTTCAGAAAATTGTAGCTAATTTTAAGAAAATGTAAAAATTCCAGTAATAAAATTTGAGCCACTATGAGTAAGACCAAAAGTCGCCTGGCCCTCAGCAGTGACTAACAGCAGACACTAAAGAAAACAACAAGCATTCAGTGTTACCGTCATCAAGCAAATGTCCTTCCAGCTTTCAGCAATGTGTGACTCCTGAAATTTTTGAGCCAGAAGTTGTATCTGCATCTTGGTATGAAATACCATTTGATGAAGTTTTTCTCTCAATTTTTCTGATTAGTATTTCTGGTACCCATAGCGCCCTGTGGCAGTGAATTCTACATCTGAGTGAGGGGAAGAATTAGGTTGTCTCTTTTTTAAATTAACCTGATGCACGCAGAGGTGAACACAACCATAAATTGTGAAGACTGTGGGTGAGTTGTTCAATTTAGTAAACTATTCCAAAAAGTGCCCTCCTCTGAGACCTGATATTAGCACACGGAGAACTTGAAGAATTGAAAGACACGTAATAAACCAGCTCTGTATTCTTTCCTATTTTTTTTTTTCCATAAACAACCGTTGATTTAGTCAGCATTAACTTTTGAACTTTTAAAGAGATTCTGCCTTGAAATTCCATTTGAAGAGTCTTATTGCAATGCTGTAATTAACTTGGCCTTAAGCTGGGAGTAGACCAAATAAGCAAGTTTTCACAACATTTTAGCTCAGAAAAATTGATATCATGAAGACTTTTTTTCCTTACTACATCTTCCCGTATCTTGTCTATCCTATCAGATACATGTATTATGATAGGCCTTTTCTTTATTTGATTACCTCACCCTATATAGAGGCAATATAATATTATTTATGTTGCAAATGGTGTAAGATGTCTAATTAGCTGTGTAGGCATATATTATGTTTACACAGTGAGTGGAGAAAATCAGAAGTCCCACAGAACACCAGACATTTATAAATAAGTAAATATATATATATAAAAATATATATATTATATATATATATTTATATATATAATTCTAAAAGATTATTTATGAAGTGGAAAGAAGATGGATATTAGGTGTGCTATTCTGCCAGGTGTTAACATGGAATCATGGAATTGCCAGAGTTGGAAGGCACCTCTAGAGATCATCTAGTCCAACTCCCCTGTTAAGCGTTATTTCGCAGAGCACATTACTCAGGACTGCATCCAGGTAGGTCTTGAAGATCTCCAGAGAAGGGGACTCCACAACCTCCCTGGGCAGCCTGTTCCAGGGCTCTGTCACCGTCACCATAAAGAAGTTTTTTCTTATATTTGAATGGAACTTCCTGTGTTCCAGCTTGTGCCTGTTGCCCCTTGTCCTGTCGCTGGGAACCACTGAAAAGAATCTGGATCCATCCTCCTTCAACCCACTCTTTAGACACTTGTAAGCATTAATAAGGTCTCCCCTCAGCCTTCTCTGCTCCAGGCTTAAGAGTCCCATCTCTCTCAGCCTTTCCTCATAAGGGAGATGCTCCAACCCATCAGTCATCTTTGTTGTCTTATGTTGGACTCTTTCTAGTAGTTCCCTGTCTTTTTTGAACTGGGGAGCCCAGAACCGGATACAGTATTCCTGTTGTGGCCTCACTAGTGGAGATAAGTGCTTTGGCAGTGTGCAAATACAGTGGTACATTGCTCAGGTTAGAACACCTTCAGATGTGTCATTGCCTTGCAGAAAAAAGCCAGAACTGACGTATGGCCATATGGAATTCAGAGGTGGCAGGCATTGCACTTCTAGCAGTGACTGGTAGCATTTGCTGAGGGAAGAGGTGTGAAGAATAGGATACGTGCAGTACCACTGCCCACGAGTACCCTCTAGGTGCAGCAGTTAAGCTGTAATTTTCAGAGATGGAAAACATCCTGCACATTTTATTTCAAAAGTCACTGATGCTATTTCTCATCAAACTCATATTTAAAGCATGAAAAATCTCATATTTTAATTGCTCTGAGCACATCTGCATTTCCACTTGTTTATAAACCTCTCTGGGTCACTTGTTCTATTTGGCCAGGAGTTGCCGTGCGTCTAACACGTTGACCTGACATGCACTCCAGTTGAGTGCACCTCAAATCAGGGCTGTGTTGGGGAGTTTGTGAGCCTCCATCGCAGATGTTGATCTCTGGTTTGATGGCAGCGGCGGGACTGGCACACTGTACTCCCCTTGAGGAACTGGGCAAAGAGAGTTTAAAAATGCAACCGCTAAGATGTATCGAATCTCTGTGGTTAGACCTCAGGTACCCTCCACTTCACCCACTACAGTGAGGCACCTCCGTGCCTGTCATCCTGCACATGTAACCACTTCACAGGGCCAGCCCAGCGAGGGAAACCACAGGCTGAATGAAGACAAACTGTCATTTCAGGATTCACACGGGAATATAACTTATCCTCTGTGTTATACAAACTCAGTAATTATGTCTGTCAGTGGGTTGATATTTTACATAGATAAATGTGCATGTTACCAGCTGACTCCAGCAACTCTGGACAGCAGCTCTTCAGTGTGAAATATGTGTATAAACTAAGCTTTCTCTTAAGTTTGAATAATGATTACTGTGGCACCAAGAGGATGTTTTTCTGATAAAGATGCCCGTAATTAGGAGATTAGTTAAGCTGGTGTTGTAAGTTCTCCTGTGGCAGTCCGAGGGGTGGCATCACACTGCTGCTGCTGACTTGATTATATGGACGAGCTTTTGGCACAGGGTGGTGCAAGCAAACATTTCAGTCTTGGATTCAATCTGTAGGGAGCAAGGTCTCCTGAATTGAGGAATGAGGAATGAGGAATGAGAATTCCTTGATTCAGGCATGTAGTTCAGGTCCTCCAGACTCTATGACTTATGGATTTGACTTTCATGCATTTCCCATGCAGTGTTTGGCAGGACAGGGAAGGGGGCAGAGGAATAGGACCTACTTGTTCCCTACTCTGCTAAGAGGGTGTCAATTGGACTAAGAGTGAGAGCCGCTGGATCCAGGCTGTTGCACCTCTTCACTGCAGACTAAGCGTGCATCTTTATTGCTTCCTCGGTAGAAAAGAGGCTGAGGGAAACAATGTGGGGACCTCTCCAAACTGTGCAGAACCTCTGTGTTGCTTTCAAAGCAGGGATAAGCAAAAGTGGGACATTTTGTGAAGATTAGTAACATGCAGAAAGGAAATGATAGATCGGTAAACATGCTAGTCTATGATCAAGATACTCCTTTCACAGAAGAAGCAATTCTTTGTATTAAGTGAATATGAAACAAACTGTCCTGCTTCTGCCACGGGAAGAAAAAGGGCACAGCCTGGACATAATGCAAAGCTAAGCACTGGTGAGACAGCTTATTCCTGAGGAAGCTGCCACGCTTTGCACCCGACCAAGGCAGCAGCCAGACAGATTCCCAGGGCCTCTGGGAGAGGAAATGCAGGCAGTGGGGCTGCTCTGCTGCCCACAGTGGTATGCACACCTTGGCAATGGCATGGCTTGGCCCAGTCTGGTCTTAGCAATGTCTCTAGATACCCTAGGTGGAATGCATCTCATCTGATCTCAGGTGTTGGGCAACCTACGTCTGAGTTTGTTGTCTGGACTGCCTTTACAGTGAGTGGGGAGAAAGATGCCACGTAGCAAACCGCCCACTTAATTCAAAGATCTATTACGAGGAGGAGACGAGTTGTGTCCTAGAAGAGCTGGTTTCTCTCAAGACTCTAAGAGGAGTCTGTGCAAACAGCACTGACACAGACACTATCACTGTAGACTTGGCCACTGAATCACCCTTTGAGTTAATGATGCCTAGTGAACATACCTACTCAAAAAATTCTGGTTTGTGAAGGGATGTGTTAACCCTCCTCTAAG
Source organism: Calidris pugnax (assembly GCF_001431845.1). Classification (NCBI taxonomy): domain Eukaryota; kingdom Metazoa; phylum Chordata; class Aves; order Charadriiformes; family Scolopacidae; genus Calidris; species Calidris pugnax. The sequence goes on from NW_015090805.1 coordinate 6,740,813, forward strand.
GGCTTCTCTTTTGAGGCTGCCTCTGTGGAGTCATTAGCCCTGGCATTTTTCATGCTTTACCTAACATAATTATAAATGTTCTAAGACATCATGTTACTTCCCAGTTACTTCCCAGTTATTTAACTGAAGTGTTTGTGTCAGATGACACTGGAATTTATCAACTGAATTTCACTGAATTTCACTGAATTTCTAGAGTTGGTAGGGACCATAGAGATCATCTAGTCCAACTCCCCTGCTGAAGCAGGATTGCCTAGAGCTAGAGCATGTTACTCAGGACTGCATCCAGGCGGGTTTTGAAAATCTCCAAAGAAGGGGACTCCACAACCTCCCTGGGCAGCCTGTTCCAGGGTTCCGTCACCCTCACCGTGAAGAAGTTTCTCCTCATATTTGAGTGGAACCTCTTATGTTCCAACTTGTGCCCGTTGCCCCTCGTCCTCTCGGTGGGAACCACTGAGAAGAGTCTGGCTCCCTCCTCCTTCAACCCTCCCTTGAGATACTTGTAGGCGTTGATAAGGTCTCCCCTCAGCCTTCTCTTCTCCAGACTAAAGAGTCCCAGCTCTCTCAGTCTCTCCTCATAAGGGAGATGCTCCAATCCTTGAATCATCTTTGTAGCCCTACGCTGGACTCTTTCTAGTAGTTCCCTGTCCCTCTTGAACTGGGGAGCCCAGAACTGGACACAGTACTCCAGTTGTGGCCTCACCAGTGCAGAGTAGAGGGGGAGAATGACTTCCCTTGACCTGCTGGCTACACTCTTCCCTATACAACCCAAGATACCATTGGCCTTCCTGGCCGCAAGAGCACACTGTTTACTCATTGTCATTTTACTGTCCACCAGGACCCCTAGATCTTTCTCTTCAGTAGTTGCCTCTAGCGGGTCCACCCCTAACCTATACTGGTACCTGACATTTTTCTTCCCCAGGTGCAGGACCCTACACTTTTCCCTGTTGAACCTCATGAGGTTCTTCTTTGCCCAGTCCTCCAGCCTGTCCAAGTCTCGCACAACTCTTAACTTCTTGTCAACAGTACAGCATAATTTGGTGGACATTGCATCACTATGATGGCTTTTAAGTCTTTCCAACTTACTGAAATGTTTTAAACCTTGTTCCAAAATTTTATTTTCTTTAAAAAATAAAGGGAATGAAGTTAAAGAAATCCCTGCCCTTAGGATTGTGACGCTATTTTAAATTACAAAATCAAAAGCACCAAGTTCACTAACCTCCATGATTTACATATCTTAAACAACATGAAGCTGCTGCACCAGGTGCAGTATGAACTACTCTTGTTTTTGTTGCTAACAGATGGATTGTGTCATCAAAGAACTGCCCTGAGTCAATGACACATTGAGTTACATCACCTCTGGGAAACATTGTACTATTGGGCTTCTCAACCCTTTCCAGAAAACTAGAGGAAGCTCAGCAGCTATTCCACATCATTATGGAAAATACACTGTTTCTTTTCCTGGCTTTTGCAGAAAGTAAGTGGACTTTGAGCAGCCCAGATGCTAGAGGAATTTACTTGCAAAGACAGATTGAAAAACAATGATATCATTCTTTTTATTATGTTAAAGCGACTGTTCTGCCCACCCCTTCTGAGCCCACGTGATGTCATTACAGACTCCCTTAGCTGACAGAGAAGAGGTGTGTTTCCTAAGAATCACCTTCCTCTTAGGAGCCAGAAGTGTCTACCAGTCCTGCGGTGCCTTACCTGTGAACTGTAGGTAGAAGTCTACAACTCAGGAGTCGCCTTCTGGCTTGTGTGTTCACAGCTCTGAAAAGGAATGCATCCTCTGTCTGGTCCTAGAACAGAGAAAAATTCTATAAGAAAATAGAAGGTCAGAATCCCAGTTCTTATTGGTTTTGTTTGTCAAGCTATCACAGATAGATAGTTTTCTACATATGACAGAAATGTCTGATTCATTGAGTGAGTTGGCGTCCAAAATTCAAGCTGTTCTAGGCCTAGTGGTAGCTTTGTAGAACGAAATTAACTTTCACCAAAAAATAAAAAAAAAGTAAAACCTAATTGGGCAATTAGCCTACTTTTTACTCAGTCAGAACTAGCTAGAATGTGTCCAAGTGGGCTGGATGCTTGGGTTTGACACAAGCCACATTTACTGAAGTTTGGTACCCAGAATTTCCCCCCCAACAGAATTACTTTATGTTAGCGCTGCAGGTGACAGGAGCACGCACCCTTCTGCAGCAGGATCAGAGGGTGGTCAGTCACATACCAGTTCTGTACTTCCCCAGCTGCACCACCAACTTGTCAGTCTATTTTGAAGACTTGTCAAAGTAGTAGCTTTGTACTAGATCTGTGTTTTTTGCAGAGCACCTCCTGTTCTCTGAAATGTGCCCCTTGGATCTGGTGGCAGTTTTCTGAAGAGAACTGAGGGAAACTTTCCCTCTAAGATTTGCAACTCCTAACCCAACAGTGATGATCAACCTTTGCTGTCTCAAAGTATCACACGCAAACTAATTACACTGAGTGCTTAAGTGCTGTTTTATCCCTTCATCTTGCAGTTGTTCTTGCAGCAAGTTGCACAATGAGCCCCCGAGGGTGTGAGGCTCTAGTACATGAAGGGAAAACATTCATCTGCCCAGTCTTTCAAGGGCTGTCTTCATTCTCACAGTATGTGTGGTTTCTGCGGGGGCTGGTGTCTTTGGTTTTTATTCTGATATTACAGAAGAAGATAATCTATTCTCATGTTTTTCACTTGTTTACTGACTGTACACAAGTGGCAGCAACGGGAAAGGGGAAATACACGGGGGCAGAAATCGCAGATACAGTCACAACCTGGAATGAATCTGAGACCGAAATGAGACATCCATGAAGTGCCCTAGAGGGAAACTGCTCTTCTAGTGATGGCAGTCCTCACAGGGAAAGTGCTTCACATTTATTTTCTCTTCAGCCTTTCTCTCTAAAGATTTTCTTCAAATAGTGACTTGCCTTTTTCTGAATGGGATCCTGTAACCAGAGCTCTCTGAGTCAAAGAAAAGACCTGCCAGTTATCTTTCTGTCTTTAATAAAGCTAGGCTAATAAACTATTAATATTCCTTACTCAAATTAGTTGCATGGAATTCACAGGACACACAGTACTTCCAGCATAGCACTTATTTTGCTGCCATGTTAATGGTATAATCCAAAAACTGAAATAAAAAGGGGACAGAAGTATTTTACAGGGGCAGCACAAAAATGAAAGCAAGCTCTGGACACGTAGTGGAATGTCGGCATTTGCTGAGAACAATCTAAGATCAGTTTCAGGCCACACTTTCCTATTCTTGTTAAAAAATATGGTGTGGATTGCAACAGCTCAGTTACAACTAGTAATATGCAGAGGAAACTATAAACTCTGTCTACGACTTACATGATGAAATTTAGGATTAATGCGGTTTAGAAAATAATTGCTTAAAAAACATTCTGATTCAATACAGTTTCTTCCTCTCTTCCAGTCTTGACACAGTTCAGTAATATGCATGTTGTGAGGTATTCAAGAAAGAATAGGCAAATTACAAAGAAGGGAAAGAAGGCAATCAATGAAGGTGATCTACATCCCATTCACATTGTTGAATAAATAATAGCAGAGGAGGTCTAAAATTAGATTTGAGAAGAAATTTGAACTAGTCCAAACATAGGCTGATGTACATCACCAGTCTAACTAGCACACTGGAAGAGTCAGATTCTCAGCTGGGGCAGATTGACTGAAATCAATGGTGCCCTCCCACTGCTTGCCTGGCTCCTCCTGGCTGGGCCAGAGATGCTTGTGTCAGGTGGGGGGAGAGGGTTGTTGATCTTGTAAATCACTCACGTCTGGTGAGACTGACCAGTTTTAGGTGATGTCTACTCACAAGAGCTTCCCAGCATGTTGCAGGATAGAACCTTGCCAGCCCATTGCAGAACCACAAGGAAGGAAGGCAGCTCCTCAGGTCTACCATGCAAGGCCTGCCCTCCACACACTGCATCCTGATACACAACAAGATGGGGTTGATAGCTGACCGCAGATATTCCCCATTCCTAGTCCCAGACGAAGGAGGAGGATAAGGAAGACACCAATTAAGCCTGGATCTTGCAAACCCAAAACAAAAATCTGTGGTCTTCTGCAGGAAGAAATGAGAACCAACCTGACATGCCTTTCCACAATTAAGAAGCAATGAATGCCAGTGTCAGCTATGTAAGCAGTGTTAGCTTGAGGTCTACCCCACTGAATTTGAAGATTAAATAGCTTTAAGGTATGCCACCAAAAATGCAGCCTTGCTGACTGACCACATCTGCTTCGGCACCTGCTTAGGAAGTGCTAGGCATAGATCCCTCTTTAGATGTAAACTGCTCATTTGTTACAAAAGTGCAAACCACACAATATGAACACCATCCATCACCTATCCAAAATCCTTTAACAGCTACCCCCTAAACAGTCATTCTACCTGACTTTCCGGTGAGGGTTTTGTGCTCCTCATCTCTCAGCAGCAGAGCAGGTCTCTGGGTTACAGCCCTACCCTTATGTCTTTTATCAACCTGGCTCAAACCACGGACCTTAACTGTGCAGGGTACCTTCCAGGCAGCTGTGACCAGTGATCGATGTGACTCAGAACAGCTTTCCAAAACCCAGCGCCTTGTTCATCCACCCAAAGATATGCTCCTGCAGAGGAAACTGTTAAAAACAACAGAAGTTCACTTACCTAAACTTTGTATGTTCCTTGCAAATTCAGAAACCTGACGTATCCCCAACTTCTGGGTTGGGAGATACAAGTTGCCTTCCTACTCCCCTTGCTTGTGGCTCAGTATCCCCAGAAGCAGCTGACTCTCCCCTCCTTCTCTTGACCATCAGAGGTTGGTGGTTCTGGCACTTTGGTCTGCCAGTTGTCTTTAAGTCTAGACAAATGAGTATGCTAATCTGCCCAGGGTCTCACAGACAGGGGCTGACCAATCCTTTCCTATTGCCTACTTGAGGACTCGGTACTTTCCCTGGATATATCTAGACACTCGTTATTGTTTCTTTTCCTGCTTTTGCATTTCTGAAAAGCAACTTTGATGGATTTCATACAGGTAATGGAACATTTCCAGAATTAGCCCTATGCAAATAATTGTTTGTTCTTTTTTATTTGGTTCCTGAGGTAAGAAACCCAAGAAAATTACAGTTTGGGGCCAAAAGTTGATATAACCCCTAAAAATCAGTACCTTCCCTAAACAGAAGAAGGCTTTTGGTTATGACAGTGAGAGTCAGTAAACTGAAGCTGATATCCCTTCTCCTGATTCATAGCAGGGAATGAAATTTGGTTATCCTTGCCATGTATCCACAACGGGGTGACTGATGTCTAAAATGCTTGTGAATGTTATCCTCAAAGTCTCCAAAATACCGAAATTCATGTTTGCAACAATTTTTTCTTCATTTTCATTTATTTGACATGATTTCCTGAGTTTGGCCCCAACTTGCAAACAAATTCACAAAGTGAGAATGTGGGTGGTTTTTTTTTCTGAAAATACCATCAGATTTACATGTGATATTGAAGCATGAAGATATACGTGTCCCACATGTCCCAAAACCAAATCTTTTCAAAGGCACAGATGGTGGCTGGGCACCTAACTGGCATTTGTGCTTTTACAAATCCTCTTATTGATGCGCTAGTCAATAATGACAAAACTTTCTGAGAAAGAGCAGTAAATAAACCCATTAATCCCTCTTCAGTATAATTGCACATAAGGTCAGATCACTTTGTCTCTGTCTGAGTGAAGAGGAAGAAAGAAATAGCTCTGGAAAGGATGGACAGAGGGATGACCATCTCTTGCTCTACTTCTTCCCGTGCACCCGAGAGCTACCCACCTTCTGGCAGCTTTAAAAGTTGATGCTCCTTTTGCCAAACTAGTCATGTTTATAAGAGTTGCTCATTTATGACTTTCCCATAATTTGGAAGTGCCAATCCGTTTCGATCTCCCCTATTTATTTAGTTTTGGAGTGGGAAAGCCCTCTCGCCCCTGGCCATGGAGTCAGCAGCTGGACAGAGCTCGCCAGAGGGATGGCTCCCTGGGCTCCATGGAAATAATATCAGAAACAACATATTGTGGGTCAGTGGCCTGGGAGGAGGATTGGGAGAGGTCAAAGAAAAAAACTTGCATCTGAGAAGGCTTGAAAAAAAAAGAAAACAAAAAAGAAAAAAAGGAAACGAAAAACAGGCAAGTCCTTAACATTTTTATCAATTTATGTACAAAACCTAAAGTTTAGGGACCAGAATTTATTTTTGATTGAAAAAGATGGAAGTGATTCTTAAGACTGAAAAAATACAACCCCTGTAAAAAGAAGAAGCACCTCAAAACAATGTGTGTCTGATTAGACTGGGTGTCTAAATGGAAATAGGAATTACACAAAGAATCAGCAGAGCAGTGTCACTGACACAGAGCCAGAGAGTGTCAATTTCTAACCAGGTATCTGGTTCCTCTGGCCGAAGGACTTTGGATTGATTATAATGGATTACTAAAATGTGTGGCAAGTTCATTACTGTCAGAGGGAGTGGATAACTCTCGAACAGTGCAGATATTTTATTTATGAGTGAATAAAAGGATTTTACAGCTGCCTATCAGTGATCTCCAGTGCTGGAATGGAGTAAAATCAATTCAAAGTTAAAACAAAGAGAAAGATTTGTGGGAGAGGGAGGGGTTTTCATAACATTGTTTTGCTTTGTTTGTTATTATTTTTGTCCTTTGGTTTGTTTCTGCTGACTTAGATTTCTCTGGTTTTATTTGTGATTTAAAGGCAAACTGAAGTGTAACAAACAGACAGGCTTTAATAAAGAGATGTGCAGTGTCTCTGATGTATTTGAGGGAACCTTTGCTGCTTGTGGTTTTGTATATGGTTATGGTAAATAACTATCATGCTGATTTTTGTGGTCTGGCCTTTGCTGTGAGTACTCGACCACTGGAGACTAATTTAACCTAAATAACCCAAACCCGTGGCTGGCCTCAAACTAACACCACCACAAAAACTGGAGAAGCCCAACCAGCCCCCAACCACATCGGAACAGAGCACCCCAGGAGCGGTCCCTGGTGGGGAGGTGCCGGGTCCTGGGGCTGGAGCACTTGCTGTCAGCGCATGTCGGGGAGGGCGGCCATGACAAGGCCCGGCAGCAGAGAGCCTTGTTATGCCTCGGGCTTGTCACTGTGAGATCCCCCTTTCCCCATGGCTGGTTCCTGCCGGCTCTCTTAATAAATGAGCCCAAATGGGAGACGGGATGACAGGGCTGAGGCCCCGAGCACAGCTCGCTGTACCTCACCGGGGGATAGCCTTGACAGGGGGCACTCAGCCCGAACTGACATGGCGGCTGAGACTGAGTGTCCCTGTCTGGAGACGTGCCTCAAAAGCACCAGCCTCTGGGCCTGGGGGGGCACCTGGCTGAGCATGATTTCATTCTTCTTGGAGAAATTAGTGTTGAGCTTCCTACCTTGGCAAAACCAAATTAACAGGATGCAAACCAGATGTTAAGCTCCATTCAGAACAGTCCATTTAAGGTACAAAACATTTGTACATTCTGCTGATCACTACCAGGAAAATACTCTAGCTGATACCTTTCCTCTCTTGGCCTGTAAAAATGCTCCATAATATATATACATCTATCAAGAGACATATATACATACACATACACATGTATCAATGATATCTATACGCATATAGCTCTCTCAATATGCATATATGTATATGCACATACATGCACTCACTTATATTTCAGCCCAGAACAATAACTGAGGCAATGCATTTTTCCTTTGCAAAAGGTGAAAACCCCAGCTGGAAGTGTAATAAAACACAAATGACATGTACAGGGTGGGGGTAAATTTCTCTGAAATTTCGCTGAACTTTCTAGGGGGATGTCAGTCAGGGACATATGCAAGCAGTGAACCACAAAGTCAGAAGCACGGCATTAGCAGAAAAAGGAACTCTCTGGGCAGAGTTCCTCCAGAGCGTGACATTTATGATTCATCTGACTATAAATTTGTGTCCATCTGAAGACAAGATCTTTTTTTCTTTTCCTGTGGAAATTTCTCACATAACATAAGCCTTGTTGGCTTACAGCAAACAAAGAGTAAGATTTTGACTTACACTTTTTGGGAGACTGGTTTCCTGATAAACACAGATGTTTTTCAGGAGGGCAGCTGACTTCTAAAATAAATTCAATGCAGTTAGGTTGTTCACTAAAAAACAGTGACAAACAATTTTCTGAACCACATTTCATGAAAAGGAATGCTGTTAGGGTTCTAGAAACAACAGGTAATGAAAAATGCCATCTTCTGGCACTGCTTTCCTCTTTTGTTTTCATTCTTCCTTTTACCTAAATGTCATCAGGCAAGCTACAGCATCTTTCTCAGGGGTTTGATTGATAATGAGAGATGTGCAGAAAACAACGGTTAACACTGTACTGACTGCAGAGTGATAAATCAAGGCATGAGATCATGCCAAGTCTGATTTCCCCAACCTGTCCTTGCAACCTTACATGTAGCTCAAGCTTGATTCAAGTATCTGTTTTTAATTCTGTGGTGGCATTTTTCATCTCTTCTTCTTTCTTATTGTCTTTTCCTTTCCTCAGGTTGGGTGGAAAGAGATGGATATAGGGTTACCCAAGACAAGAGGTGGCAGCTAAGAGAAATGGTCACTGGAAAGTGCTGTAAGCCAATCGCTCAGATTAAAAGAGACTGACTGGCTGTTGAGAGAAGCAAGGAGCAAACACATAGTGAGACCTCAAGAAGGACTGAAATAAGAATTCCAAGGGGCCAGATATGGCTGTATAATAGTTGCTGCAATTCAAAAGGTCATCACGTTGGTGGCAGGATGTAAAACCAGAAACCCTTCTGCAAAGACACTGTGGGCAAGTCGAGAGATGGGTATAAACAACATCCTGCTAGGTCACTTTGTTACAAATATACATATCCTTGTTTATACCTCCTTTTTCAGTAGTTTTTGTAGTTTCATCCTTATTTGAGGAGCTCTATTTCAGGAGAAGATAGTCATCCCAGAGCTCTGGCCGACTCAGATTATGTCACATAGCTTTTCTGCTCAGCTTCTAGAGAGAGAAAACAACACAGTTTACCCTAATTCTTCTGGTCTCCTCTTCAGATTGCAGATCTGCTCCTGAGCCTTGCCATTCCTCTCCCATGTTCACCTTTTTCCCTCATCCCACTCTCTGTGCACAGCCCCTTTCATTCTTTCTCTTCCAGCTGTTAATAAGTGAGACTGGGAATGCATATGAGTAATTGGTCCACAGAGAAACCTGTTGAACTGAGGCTAAAATTTCCCTTTGGGGAACCAGGGGAGGGTTGTTTTCACTTACAAGAAAGGAGAGAGAGAAGCCAGTGAAGGAATCCAGTGTGGCTGGTAAAGGAAGAATTAGTCTGCTGGAAAATATACTTTTTTCCCCACTCAGTTTTATAAAACTGACCAAAAGGCCAAGCTAGGATATGAAAACTGAAAAACTCGGACTGTACTAAATATTTTTTTTTTTCAGTTCTTCTCCACAGTTGAGCCAAGTTGTGGAGTTGATGGCAGCCGTACTGAAACAGAGGTGCAGACAATCAACAACATAGTGCAAGCAAACCACATTCTTCCTCTGTCATTGCTGAGGGGCATGCAGAGAGATGATAGCCACAGAGTGATGATGATTTCTTCCTGTTGGGAAAGAAATCATGAACAGAGAGCTCAGTATTTGTTTTATGCCATTTGTTTATCCTGCATTACATACATCTGTGCCTTTCAGCAGAAGTAGCTGCAAATAGTCCCAGACACCAATGCGCTGTTTCAGGAAACAGCAGCATGAGGAACTGAGTTCTGTGAGACAGTGAGAGGGAGGAAATTCCCTTGCTGTCTGCCATAGCTTTGCTCCCATAGTTACAAATCAAACAAGAGCAGAATCATTCCCCTTGGTGTTGCATGCTCGCTACAGGTGAGAGCGAGACACCCAAGCACTGAAGTCAGAGGCTAGGACTAGGGAGAAGGACCAGCTGGATGGTGAAAGGCTTTTGGAGAACTCAGAAAGACTTTTTTTTTTAAATACCCAACTCATCATCTGAAATACCAAGCAGGACTCCTCACTCTTGTATCCCATGACAGCATTAGATGATTCGTCCAGTTATCTGTCCAATGTCGAGCAACTTGCTTCCTGACAGCTGCGGTGCACAAACTTCTCCAAATTCAGTGGGCCGTGGGCACCACAGAGCTGTGCAGGAGAGCACTAGGAGCTAGCTGACAGTGTTACTGCTGGAGTTCATCAAAAGTGTGATGACAGTGCTTATTGTAGGAAAGTTTGGTAAACATGGCTTGTTTTGAATAGATTTCTCTCTTGGCATGGCTGGAATCTATTTTCATACAAAACAAGAAGCCTAGATGTATCAGATAAGAATTTAGGAAGCCCTTTTTCAAACCAAAATGAGTAACCTTTTGAGTAATAACGCTTTAAAATGTTTTCTTGCTCCAGTTTTCTTATCTTGTACTGTATTACAGTTTTGCTATTCAGCACAACAGATCTCTAAAGTCTGGAAAAATATGAAGAAAAAACCTAACCATGTCTGAGCACCCCTTTGATGATGCATTTAACTTTAGGTATTGTATAGAGTACTAAAGTGTGACATGTTTCTTTCACTGTCTTGGGTCCTTCCAAGAAACGGTACATGGCGTTTCCAGATCAGCAAATTCACATTCAAGTTCTGTAGAAAAGTTTTCCACTGCTGGTTCATAGTTTCCATTTATCTGTTCTTCACACGAAAGATGTCTTTCTCTGCATTTGCAAGACCATGAGGAAATTAGTGGCAGCTTTATTTCATCATATGTCTATGAAATGTTTCTAGGGGAGCAATGTCACCATTCCATTTGCCTGGTACTTACAGCCTCAAGCTAGTGCAGTAGTCAATATCATCACACTTTATACTACAACCTGCTTAAATTCACACATGTGCTAAAGTGCTCTCCTGGTCTGAGGTGAGCTCCTCTGGACCACCTGAACAGAGAAGAATTTGTCTAACTTGTACAGCTATGCTCTCATCTCATCATCTCATCAGTCATCTCGTTTCTCCCATTTCGCTTTCATTGCTATGCCTTCCCTTAGATCCCCGATGTAAAACACCCCCAGGCAGTGCTGGTGGGAGAGGTCCCTGTTGTTTAGAAAACAGACTGCATTTTCCATGCAAAAGTCCAGCCAAGCTGTACCCACAACCATGATCTTCTGAACTGGGAAAATCTCTGAGATAAAAGCTCTGTGGAGCTGACATGGATGACTGGTGGGCTGAGTTACTACCTTTCAGCAGCTTGCTTGCTGCCTGCCCTCCCTCGTCTGGAGAACATGCTTTAAGTCCCCCATAAAAGATCAGTTGCAAAATCTTCTGACACCCTAGTAAATAATGGAATAGCTGGAATGAATCAGAGCCTTAGCTTACACTTTATTCACAGGGACTCTGCAAAATCAAAGGGGCAAATTGATCTGACAACATCAAACTGCTCAGTGTACAATGTATTAAAATGAATTTCTTGTTAGCTGTTGGGAGCAGCATCTTGATTAGTATCTCTGTACTGAATGTTTTCCTGGGGCTGTGCCAATGGTGCCTCGTTGTCTGATTTTGAAGGACTGTAATTGAGTGATAATTGCAAGTTCCTATTTTGAACCGACACTATCTGCAAGCCCTGATAAACTTCATAACCATTTAGCTAGAAATCTGAGAACTCTAAACAATTTATTTACAAAGAAAGACACAGACGTCTTTTAACATACTACACCAATTGCCTGCCCTCCACTGCAAGGACAACATGTACATCGGCATTTGGATGGCGCCAATTAACAGCATGCTGCAGTTTGGGCTTTTTTTTTTTTAAATTTTAAATATTTTTTCTGTCTTTGACATGGTCTACATGAGCCATTTGTACAAGCTTCTTCCTGCCTGCACAGCCAGAGTAGTTTTGTGGTGTTTTTAGATTCATGAAAGTTAGCAATATCTGATTTTAGCCACTTGGGATTTCTTGTGCTAAGTTCAGTGAAGAGAAAACAAATTCTGAAGTGATAGCTAAAGATAAGGGAGAATAAAGCACAATGTAGAAATAAAGAAAAGTGTTATTTAACTTATGGATGGCATGATGCAGTCTGGTGTTTTTTTTCTGATTTTCTCATTTGGTTGTTAATGTTTCCTCTCTCTCTGGAAGTTACATACTCAGAATTAAATACCGTCTTGGCTCTTCACCTCAAACCTTTGTAAAGAGTAGTTTTCAATGGTGGAGAGGCAGATAGTAAAAAGAGATATGAACACCTACTGCTGTACAGACCTACAAGAGCAGTATGCACGCTATGCACATTGGGTACTGCATTCCTGCTGTATATACTGAAGATGTAACCCATAAAGCTCACCCCCATCGTCAAGTTTTCAAAAATGGTATTTCAGTAAAGTCCTAGAATGGTAGAAAAATAAGGCTGGAGGGGACTAGGAGCTTCACCTTGAAGAGCTGAAAAACTTCACACTTTCCACCTTCACAGTTGAAGAACTGTGTTAGTCTTGACAGCTACTTCTCCAGCCTGTTCTTAAAAGCCTCCAGAGATAAAGGGTGCATTCTGCTCAGATGAACCTTCTTAGTGGTGCATTGCCCTTCCAGTTTGGGAAAGCCTGCCTATGCTGAACCTGACCCTCCTGTTCTGCAACTACTGCCTACTCCTCTTCAATTTTTACTATCCAAGACTGAAGAGAACAGTTGTATTCCTTTGCAGCTGCCTTTTTTGTGCTAGATGGCAGTAATCCCTCCCACTAGGCTTCTTCAGCTGAAATAACCCCAGACTTTTTGCACTTTCCTTACAGTCAGAAGGGGCTGACTCACTGGAACACACCACCCATTCTGCTGTAACTACCCGAAGACAGGGTGGGGATCTTTGCGGGGGCTAGGATGGACACCTGGGGGCAATAACCCCCTCCAGATGCCCCAGCAAAAACTGCTCAGCGGCGATGGTGGTGCTGGGCTCTGCCATGAACTCGGTTCCCCTTGCTTTCATCATGACTGGTGTGTCAGGAGAGCACGGGAAACTCTCATGTTTCTTATTCCCTCCTCACCACAATTTCCAGGTTTCAGTCAGAGATAATTTAAAGGGGTTATCAGTGTTCAGCCATAAAGGAAGCAGCAGGCTGACCTGCCTTTACCAATGCCTGGCCTGTCTGGGGTCAATAGTGCAAAAGGCTCATTTTCACTTGTCTCTAACAATACAGAAATTGATTTGCAGGTCCAATGGGTTACATTTATCTATTTGTCCAGCAGCGGTATATTGTGCATACATGTAGGGAAAAGCACCTCTGAAGCTTTTACATGGATTTCTGCTCTGGGCAATGCTCCTTCCATGAACTATAGCTATTAAAACATGATGGCTATTGGCCATGATTTTTGGTATACTTGGTTTAAACAACACAATTCATATGAATATCAGAGTACACTTACCACACAAGCTGCTTTGCAGAATGCCAAACTTTAAAAAGTGTCTCCTTTAGAATAAAACATAGCTTTTCAAATGGCCACATTCTCGAATAATTAGAGCAGCATAGCTGTATGCTCATCTAGTTTGCAGCCAAATCTGAATCAGAAAGCGTATCTGTTCTATCTGATAACATGATGGGTCTTTCCGTGTTTCAGCTTTAGAAGCTTTTACAATGACAGTTTAAAAATAGATAGTTTTTCTTTTGTTTCTCCATAACTCACTCTCTTACTGAGAAGAATTAACTTTCTATTCTCAGCCTGTGTTTCACGGAACGTGCCCAACTTTGCTGCAGATCCACCCCTGATCGAGCACCTCAGGGACAGCTGTGCTGTATCTTTTAGATTCAATGGTGAATCTCTTGACTTCTATACCTGGCCATACATAGATTGAGAAAAGCAGATAACTTTGTTTGGAAATTGAAGATGCTTTTGCCACTGACATTTCTGATTTGCTTCAAGAAATCAGCTCCCATTTCGAAATAGAAAATATATTTTTTCTTTAGGAAATGTGAGAGCTGTGGATGATTCAAGTGCATTCTCCAGTAATAACTAATATAGAAATTAGCTTTTAGAAGAATAATCTTTGCAGCACTCCCCATCTTTTTTTTTCTCTCTGTCTGAAATGACCACAATCTTCTAAATTAATATTGAACTCATTCAAACCACATATTTAGCTGTTGCTTTCTTGCCTTCAGTTCTTCTCCCTCATATCCATCATGCTGCTGTTGCTTCTTCACACGCGTTTGGAAACTGTTGAACTCTCAGTTTTCTCTAGAGCAATGCTTCAGAAATAAAATTGTCTGACACACATTTTATCATGATGTTTTCTGTCAGATTTTCCTTCCTGAAATATGGGCAAGGTCTTATTGGACCTGAGCCAGGCATTCAGATAAAGTGGTACCTTTTTTGACACCCAGCTGCTCTTTCACCACCAGACAGGTATGAGACATAAAAACTGTTTGATGGGGCAAGACCTTACCAGGCCTAAAAACATAGAAATGACTAGATCCATTCACTGACTGCTGATACTAAATCCTTTCTTAAATGGTGTCAAACACAAAACATCAAAGTTTTGCTGAACAATTTGTGTTCGGCACATTTAACTGATAATAACTAATACATAAAAAGCTGTCATATACAGTTTATTTGGAACCCAATTTCTGTCCAAACAGAATGTGCCACAGAGAAAACAATAAAATATCCAGTGATAATGAAGTATATAATTAACTCTTTCATAACATAAAAAAATTAAGACTCTAAATACTTAGATTTCAAGCTACATTATTGCTTCCACTTGACCAAAAGAAGTATAAATTTTAATGTGAAGCACCTATCCATCAACTTCTTCAAAACTTTTAAAAAAACCCCACGTCTTTAAGAAAGTAAACAAGCATACAGATTCAAAATAAAATTGAATCTCCAAAGGTAGTGCTGGAATTACTCAAATTAAAACTCCCAGGCACAGGAAGGAGTGATTACCAGCTCAGAGTAGTCACAGCTCTTCCAAGTTGGCTTTTTATACCTGGGGTGAGTATCTTTACATCATCGTAACTGCAGTTGACAGAAGTGTTTTGCCTGGGAAGTGTCCCCTCTTGGGAAACACAGACCATGAAGGTTTTGCTCAAGGAAGCCCCCCCGCCTTGGTTAGCTCTGTCAGAGCATCCCCACCAGCACCAACAAGCATGGAAGAAGAGGAGGAAATGCCACATTAAGAGCAATTATTCTAAACATAGGCCAAAATGCTGCTGATGAACTCCACCTCCAGCTTTCATGCTTGAGGTTTGTCTACCTAATTAGCCAACATGGAAGTTTGGGTTTTTCATGCTTCCCCTTGAGGGAAGCTTGGCTTTAAGTCCAAATATTGTGGTCACTCTCACTGCGTTTTTTCTCAGACTTGTGCTGAT
Organism: Calidris pugnax; assembly: GCF_001431845.1. Lineage (NCBI taxonomy): Eukaryota > Metazoa > Chordata > Aves > Charadriiformes > Scolopacidae > Calidris > Calidris pugnax. Next base: position 6,756,176 of record NW_015090805.1, read on the forward strand.
GTAGCTGTCCTAAAATAATTGGAGCTTTTCAAGGAAAATAACAAAACCCAAAACTTTTTTTTTATTATTTTTTTAATATGAAGAAATAGGAAAGCTTTTCCTGACTTCCTCCTTGGAAAGGCTTGAGCAGAGGTGTGTAAGTTTATATTTATATATCTATATGTATGTAAATATTTAGAGAGAACCTGTGGCTGATAACAGGACACGGAACAGAAAATAGGATCTTAAACCAGGAAGCATTAGCCCAACTCCATAGCAGGCCACGTTGTAAGCTGTGGCTACACTAATGAAATACAAGGACTAGCCAAGGCTGGCTTCTCCTGGAGGCCAACCTTCCTGTGCCCCCCTCACATGGGGCTCAGCTCAACCCTCACCCAGGGGAGCCCCCCCTGCCCTTAGACCCCAGTGTCCTCACTACTCCTGTGCTGCAGACAGCCGAGTCCTTGGCCCCACTGCCATCCTCGGGGTGTCAGGGCTGTCCCTGCCTACATCTGGGGAGCGTCTGGGACTGCAGCAGGGGCAGGCAACGCCTGCAACCCATGAATGCCCCACCTGCAGCACCCCATGGCTGTGTCCTTAACCTGGCCGCTCTTCCCCTGCTCACATATGGGCATTTGCTGTGGCACAGGAGATATCTAGTCCTACTCCCCTTAAAAAAACTGCTCTCCCCTGTGTTTATCTTGGCCCAGGTGGCTCAGAAACACCTGGTCAGAAACACTAGAAGTTTTGGAGTTTTTTTTTCTTCCAAAAAAAATTACTGCACATATAATGTATGATATAACATTTGTCTTCAAAACTAGTAGGGATCTGCTGTCATGGGGTGAAGAAAATTTACAAAGTCTCAGAGTTAAAACACAAATTGACTGTTTACCGTCTTTCCTCCGGTGAAAAACATCAGCTGGTTGGGTTTTTGTGGGTGAGGGTTGTGGGTTTTTTCCTTTGTTAGCCATTTAACAGCATTTTATCTGAAACAGGAAGCAAGGGTTACAGTTAGGTCAGGTTATAGGATCTTCCAGACCACTGAGGAAAACAATAAACATATAGACAGCAAACCCTTGGAAAGTGAGAAGGGAACGGTTGCCTTCACAAAGACCAAATCAATAATTTTTCCATAAAAGAGCAAAGTGAATGAATGGGGACTTCAGACATGACAGCAAGGAAGGACCTGAGTTAATGTGTGGTTGTGCATGAGTCATGTTGTGGATGTCAGCGTGTGTTGGGGAGAAAAGGGGAGAGGAAAGATGGGAGGCAGAGAGTCGTTGGCAAAGCCCAGGGTCCTCCCCGGCACCCTTGGAAATCAAGAAAGCGTTACTTGCTTCTTAAAAGTTGGGGTGAATCCAGCACCCTCAGGAGAGAGTGTGCTGCCAAGTCTCTGGTCGGTTTGGAGTTCAGGCATTTAATCAATTACATTTGTATTGCCAAGGTTGTAAAAAGAAAATAGCTGTTTAGTTCTGTGTCCTGTATTTTGTCTATGTAAAACCAGTAGTGTTGTTTGATTTCTGTGGCGAAAACAATTTAAAGAAAGACCATCTACACCAAACAGCCTGTAAACAAGCACAATCTATCCTGCAGATGATATTTCCAAGGCTGGCTTTAGTCAATCTGAGTTCAAGCAAATATGGGCAATGTCTCTATTTTCTTCTCCCAGAAAGTTAACTTGGCTGCTTTTCATGGGGAGCATGAAGCCTTCACCCCCTCCTCTCACTGGACCTGCCCAATAGCTTGACCAAGGCTGCTCCAGCCCAGACCAAGACCTTATTCCCTTGACCAGCTTCTCTCCCATGTCAGAGCAGTCCTGTACCGAAGCCCAGGCACAGTGCAGGAGCTCCTATGGGATTGGAAAGGTGGGCACAGTGGCCCACAGGCACTGCAGGATGCTTCCAGCACCCACTAACTGCATCTCATCTACTTCATGACATTCACTTATTTTATGGCATGATAAATTGTCTTTCATGTGACATAAAGATGTACCTGTCAATGAGTGTTTAGAGAATCTCCCATCAAGCAACTTGAAATGTCAAGACTCTGGTGGCCTAGAAGGCTGCGCTGCAAGAGCAGGGCATAAAACAGTTATAATTTTTTTTTGCCTTTTATGCTTTGCCTATAACCTTGTCACCCAAAATGAGTTTCTCTATTGCTGGTCTTCATGGCAGATCTCTCCCCCTTCTTTTGATGCAGCTGAAAACAGCAAATACTTAGTAAAGTGTTTATACACAGTTACATTACACTTAGTTGCCATGGTATAATCACACATGCCCAGATCCTGTCTTCCTGGCAACTTGTGCCAAAATTTATGCTTGACACATCAGTGTTGCTTTCCACTGATTGAGACTGAATGAAAGCATAAATTCATCATTTCTTTGTAACAGAGTCCAGAACACCCCTGATGACTGCAATGCCTCCATCCTGGCTCAAGACACAAGAGACAAAAAGAAAATGGAGCTGAAATAAAAATTGGCAAAATGGTGTTATAACATCCCTGACTAAAGAGCACCAGGAGGGCTCTTGTTGCATGTAAAAGGCAGAATTTTCTGGTGTTGGAAGGGCAATCCAACAATAGAGGTTCTTCTTTATGTTGCATGGCACAAAGGCGAAGGTGGGCTTCATTTTCTTGGAGAGATGCACACATTGTAAGGAGCATCTGGCTGCATGTGGCACATTACTTCCTATTTGCTTGTTGCATGTGTCGAACATCAAGACAATAATTTTAAAGAATTTCTTCTAAGACTGTTTTTTCAGAGTTTCCATGAATACTCCATTTGAAAAGAACAAGAATTATTAACATGTTCTCAGAGAAGACATACGCTGCTGTGTGTGGGCCAGGTCTTTGCCCAGTGAGATACATGCCAGACTTGTAAGGTTGGAGACAGTGATGCAGGGATACTCTGCCCACGCATGGGTGTCTGGTGCTGTTTCAGGTGCCCCAGGGTATCTTCCTGGATCCAAGATGCTGCTCCAGGTGGTACAAGACTTCTCTAGCTCACAGCTAACATTGTGGCGGGGCTGGCTTGAATGCTCCAGGGCACCTCAAATGGCCAGTGGCAGACTAAGTGGGTACTAGGTGCCTACGGTCAAGCAACAGACTCCTGACACAATGGAAAATTTTAAAGCCTGGTAAAATAAAATTACCTGACCTCAAGCCTGACTAGGCTCTCACAGAGGCTTTATTTCCTAGGAATTTTCTTTGTGGCAGCAGAGCAAGGGTTCAGCTCATAATGCTGGTGGGTCAGCTTGGGGTTGCCTTACACCCCATGCTTTCAGGGAAATCATCTCGCCAGAGCACTAAGGAGGGCAGGTGGAACTAGCTTCTTGGTGATGCAGAACATTCTGTAACTGATAAAATGCATGAATGATGAATTTGCAGCTGAGGTAGCTGTGAACATAGGTGCTAAGTTTAGTCAAGCAGAGCCTGCTGGGAGCCCTGGAATGATAAGGCAGCTGCTGGCCTCACTGGGAAGTCAGTGCTACCATATCCTCAGTGGTGAGTGCTCTGAGCTGGCCAGGCTCTAGCTCTGAAAGGCGATGATGGGGCAACTGCCTGTCCTGGCATTGCACCCACAACTGTGATTTAAGGATGAAAAAATGTCTGCAAGGAAGTGTAGTTATAATTTACAATTTGCATTGCCTGGAAAGGGCTTTTGGGTAACCAGCCCACACAAACACATGTTGCAAAATGGAGCGATACAATCTTAAAGAACATAGGCTGGTTTGGACTATAGAGCAGTTCAATAGAGACCACTTCGTGGGATATACTCTCAGTTACCTTCCTTTTAATCTTTCATTGGCACTTCTGTACTCTCGGTGTGTCAGACTAAATCCCTAAGGGCAGGAACCTTTTCTCACTCAGTGTTTATTGCATACAGAGGCATTGGTCCCCAATGAGTCATGAGGTGCTAATGTGATCCTGAGCAGCTATAAGGATGGGTCATCTCTAGTTTTGAGCTGGTGTAATTGCAAGTTCACAGAGATCTGTGACACCTCACCTATTTAAGAGAGCGTCATTTGGCTCATTACCCATGAAGAGCTCTGTAACAAGGATTAGCCATCCACATGAGTTAGCCTGGAGAAGTTAAAGTTATCATAAAATTTCCTCCGTAACTGAGAAGCCGCAAATTTGTTTATGAATTCCCAACAAAGCTGAAAGCATTTTCTGTTAGCCTTTAACTAGGAGAAAGGTAACATTACATATGCTGAGACAGAGAGCAGAAGAAAGGACAGGCTCTCTCTGTCACCATTTGTTAATGTCACTTTTAAAGCTCTGTATGGGACTTCAATCCAGAGTATGTGTGTGCCATCATTTGTTCTCAAAAGGTCTCTTTGGGGAACACCCCTGTCTGTGGACATTGTATGAAACCATAAACCACCTCTCCCTTGCCACCTACACCTAAAAGCGATAAAGTACACCATTATAACCATCAGATGCATTTTTTTCAAGACTGGAGTGCTAGAGGGAACAGAATTAGCAGGAGAGTTTCCAGCCTGGAATGATTTGACTTTGTAAGTCTTAAACACTGACATCCCTGTCTCACACTGGCAAAACCCATCCGACGCCATCCAGGGACTCAGACTCATTTATACAAACAGCTGACAACTATACCAGTGCCATCATTACTGAACGGCTGTCGTTGCCTTAACTTCATTGCAGCAAAGTAGAAAAAGCCCACCCCTTGCTCTTCACTCTAGAAGATGCTGTAATTTCTTGGTGTTTTCTAAACAAGCAGAGCTACCTAATAAGGAACATTCCTGGGGATCCAGATAAAACTGCCTCCCAGGCTAGATCTTACAGGAAAATAACCACCCCCATCCTAGGCAGGGCAGGCATAGACCTGGGCAGAGCTTTGGCTGACCCTGAAGCAGGGGGGTGATAATTCACAACACCTGCGGGTCTGCCACCTGTGTTGTTGTTTAATGGCTTCCCTATCACAGAGAACATGGTTGGGAATGCACCTCTTTACATCTCTTTGAACTTTGTTAATGCCTTGGGATTGGATAAGTTCATTGATAATGGCACAAATATGTTTGTTCCAACACAGTAGATACATCTCAATTATCTCCATTCATGATGGAGCATGCAATAGTCCTGTTTTCTATGTATATGCTGCATTCCACTTCCTTTGCTTCTCTGCACCTCCATGCAGTTTGTGACCTGGGAGCAATATATCCACTAATAGCTACTAGATGTGGGTACCTTCCAGCTCAGGGGGACTAAAGCTACTCACTCCTGGATGATATAGGAGCCTTAAGTCTTGCCCTGTTATTTTTAGGTTTTCAGCTAAGTATCCCTAATTACATACCACCACCATTTGTACTGGGCCAAGTGTACTTTGGGTCTGACTCAGTGGGCTGGTTTTCTGTCATAAAACTTGATGACTTAAAAGGTGGATCCAGCACTTCTCAGCTCCAGAGAATGGTGGTTTTCCTAACTCCAGTTAGAAAAGCTGTTTCTTAACCTGGTGAGCCAAAGGTGTTTGCTCATGAGCTGAGCTGAGCAGCACCTGGCTTTGATCCTTTGAACACATACAAGATTCAATGCACACATACAGAAAGGGAACTACCTTGTTGTGGAGAAATCGAGTTTGTGGGAATGTGAGAAGATCACATTACATCCAAATATGCACCACCAATGGAATTTCAATGAAATTCATATTTCCTATGAAATATAAATTATTTGTGTGGACAAATTAACAATGAAACATTTAAAACTCTTCAGTCTCTGTTACCTCCTAACTCTTCACGTGATGCTTCAAACCAATTCACTTCATCAAATCTGCCTGTTTGATATAAAATCTGGATGTTCATTTCATCAAAGCATGCATTGAATGTGCTGTATATTCAATCACAAGCAAGGAACTTGTCTTTCAACCACTGATATATCTAATACTTTGAAGCAAACTTTCTATTATCACTGTGTGCAGAAAAAAAAATATTATTCTACTTTACAAAGTCATACGTCATAGGATTTTCAAAGGAAAAATTGATTGTTGCAGCATTGCAGTTTGGAGATCTGTTGGTGAGACAGTAACACAGTGAATAAAAGCAGAGGTGTTATATGGTCCCAGGTATCCATCCCACTTCATCCAGTTTCCTCTGATGGGTGTAAGAGGAATGGGCTTGGAGTATCAGGAGGGAGGTCAGCTGGCACACGTACTGGCAGACCCGTGCAGTTCCACAGGCTGCAGGGAAAAGGACCCAGTCCGGAGTGTGGCAGAGGTGGTGCTCCCCACAGAGCTACCGGCCACCCGGCTGTTCAGCTCAGAAGTGGCTGGTGGTGAGCCTGCAGGTGGCTGCTTGTGTGTGGGATGTGTTTCCAAGACACGTTACAAGAGTGGCTTTTAACGGCAGCTGTGAAAACCCATGGCCACAGCTCCCTGATAATCCATTCCAGTCCTTTGCTTCAATGTGGGAAAACGATGCTGAAAAAGTGTCATGGAGCTCTGAAAGTCAAAAGGGTCTCCTTTTGGTTTTCTGCTTCATTGAACTACAAATGGTATTTGTTAGGGATGCATTTTCTCTTTCTGTCCCACTTCCTTCAAGTCAGCTTTCTCAGCAAGGGAAACATTTTGTTTACTGTTCTCAAAATGCTATGCATTACTTGCACAAATGTTCAGTCATATGATTCAAAATTTTAATGAAGAATGAAATAGCAACTGACCTAGCGCTTGTACTGGACCATCCACATGGGAAGGGTGTCGAGGAACAACAGCTTTACACAACCGTGCTGCTAATTAGGCTCTGGGTAAAGCAATACCATCGTTGGAAGAAGAGAATATATTGTCCTTTCTCCATCGAGTCAGTTGAGAAAAAAATAGGCCGAGGCCAAGAGCGTAATGGCATGCAACAGATGGTACCATCTGGGCAGCGCTGGCATTGTGGCACCGCCAGCCTGTCCTCCAGCCAGAGCCGCCGTGCCCTTGGCTCCCCATTAAATGTGTGGGAGGTGCATGGAAAGCAATGGCACAGGGCAACAGGAATGTGAGGATGGAGTTAGGCCCTGCTGCCAGCCAGCCTAGCCTTCACCGACGGTGATGGCACTGCTGCAGTTTGTAGCAGTTAAGAAGCTGGCTTGTAGGCAGCAGCTTGCATTCTCTCAGCTTTAAAACCATGTGTAAGGCTATACAGCACACAAAAAAAATGCAAAAGCCAGCCCTCTGTGACTCGCTCAAGGGATGCAGGTCCTCTTTTCAGCCCTGCTGGTGTCACCATGGAGGTTGTGGATTCAGAAAAGCCTAAGAGCAAACCCTTGGGTCCTATTTGCTCTCCCTCTTCGCAACCTTCACCCAGGGCAGCAGGGTAACCCCCAGCTGTGCTGCCCCACAGGAGAACCTCCCAGCGTGTGGGATTAGTTGGCTCTGCTGGGAACAGCTTGAGTGAGCTGGAGGGGAAAGAAGAGGGTCTTGGGGGTTTATTGCATTCTCCCACCACAATCCAAGGGTCCCCACTGTTTGTTGGAGTTTTTTTGTGCCACCACTCCCAAGATTTCTGCAGGACAGCATGAATAGGGAACTGGACATTTCATACCAACACCTTCCCCCCAGCTTTGAAGCCCCCCTCTAGTTTTCTCAGAAATTTTGCTCCTTGTGGTCTGCAGGGACGAGCTCACTGAGAGCTGCTCTGCACAGAGAACTGGCAGGTTGATGTCATTCTGGAACTGCCATTCTGGTGTTATACTGCTCTCTTTCCTGGAGCACACAATTATTCTGCTATATGGTTATTTTAAACATATATCTTTGATGCAGTTGATTCCAAAGGGGCATAAAAACACCAGAAAAAAACCCCTGATGTCTGCGTGTGGGTGACTCATGCCATTGCAACGGCAGCAGGTGAAGCTCAAGCTGTAACTCCAGCAGTACGAGCTTCCACAGGGCAGTAGTTCTGTGCTAACAGCGTGTGCCTGCTATGGAGGAGAGTAAGGTTCATGTCTTCAGCTTGGTCCCACCTTCCAGCAGTGTAGGTTTGCTGCTAGGTTTGGAGGGCATGAGATGCATACCTAGAGTAGAGGGACCAGGTCATTTGAGTTGGTTTGCTCAGCTGAGGAAACAATGTTCCTTCCCTCCTGCCTCCCCTCCTCAAATCCATGCTCAGCAAGGGTTGCTAGCTCAGACCCATTTAGCACAGGGCTCCAGCGTGGCTTTTGTTGTTATGGGACTGTGTCACAGAATCGCAGAATCACAGAATTGCCTAGGGTGGAAGGGACCTTTAAGATCATCTAGTCCAACCATCAACCTAACTCTGATAAGAAAAAAAAAAAACAAAAAACCACCCCCCAAAAAAAACCCCCACACCATATTCCTGAGCACCATGTCAACTCGTCTTTTGAATACCTCCAGGGATAGTGCCTCAACCACTTCCCTGGGCAGCCCATTCCAATGCTTGATAACCCTTTCAGTGAAGAAACTTTTCCTAATATCCAAGCTGTGTCCTGACAGCTCAGAGGATGGGCAGAGTCCCCTAACATCTACCTGGTTGTGCCCACAGAGACATGCTGGTTGTGGTGTCTTTGCTACTTATCTGCTACTCTGCCCTGGATGTGGGACTCTCATGCTGATTGTTGCTCAAAAGCTCTACAGGCAGCTCCTCTGATGTGTGAAGCAGAAAAAGAGAAGTCTGGGCACAGTGATAATTCTGCCTGTTATTATGGAGCAGTAATTATTGTGCCTGACTGTGTTAGTGGACCACGATATCTCTTGCTCTCTCTGCCATCCCCCCAAGAAATATTGCTTCTGGCTAACTAAGAAGCCAACACAGAATGAAACACCTGTATGCTGTGTGCAATACATTTAGTTGGAAGAGGTTCCCTGGAGACCCATCTGCACTACTTGCCAGTGTCTTTACCGAGGGTGAATTGGAAGGAGAAGCCATTAAAAAGAACGGGGGAAAAAAAATCAATAATATAATTAGAAAACATTATATGAGATAATGATGCCAATTAAAGAGCAATGCACCCATTTACAGAGGGCTTGGACTGGCTGGTGGGGGTGAAGGGGTGCACACATTTTGGTGCCCCCAGCACAGGGCTGGCACCAGTCCCCGCAGCACTGTGCTGTGTCACGCCTGGGTGCTGGACTGGGAATCGATGGGTGCCCAAGAGGGAGGCTAAACTGGAGCAAAACCTCTCCCCCTGGTCTTGGCAGGCCAAGGCAGACTCATGGCTCGAGGCAAGCATGGGTGGGGGGTTGCTGCGTGGGTGTATAGGGTGAGGTTTCCGGGTGCCTTGGCTCACCCATACAAGTAAGGGAAACACCACCCGTAAATACCCCAGAAACAAACAGAAAACAGCAGAGCAGCTGGAGAAACACTTGTTCTGCTGCCCAGGGAGAAAGTGAGGAGGGGTTCGGGGGCAGAGCTTCTGTCTGGGGAAGGGTCTTGTGTATGGTGGTACCTGAACTGTTTGTCGTTTGGAGAACGGAAGCATTTTGCCTGCTCTCTTTACATTAGCAGATCTGCACAGAAGAAAAGCATTTTCTTCTAATGGAAGCAATTCACACAATACCAAAAATTGTATTCAAAGAGCACTAGCATGCTGGGGAGAATGTCAGTTTTAGCTAATGGCAACCACACAAGAAATTCCTTCTTCAGATTTCTTAGTATTCTTCAGAAAAGGATGAAAGAAGTATAGCTTCCAAATAATATTAAAATCTGGGGAATGGTTTTGAGTAGGCTGTGCTATGTTCTGCATAGCATAAATGTTTATATGTTACTTGTGGGTAAAGAAGCAGTAAATACACAATAAAATATATGAAACACCTGACAGTACAAAAAAAAAAAGAAGTAAGCAAACTTCTATTTTATCTTCTTTCACTTCAAAGAGGAAGTTCCTCCCTGAACCCCCAGTAAAATCCCTCATTTTCTCTGGCTGGAATCAGGTGTCATGAGACCAACCTAGAATTGTCCAAAATTTGTTATCAGAGTAGGGTTTTTTTCAACAGCAGGATAGTAGATCAGAATCTTGGTATTTGATGCTTTTCTTTTAAGTCCTTTCCTTCAATGGGAGAAGAAGAATTGAACAAATAATGGGAATCTGATTTGTGACTTCATGGCAGCTCTTCTCTTTTCACATGCTGTGCAAGGAAAGCTACTGTATTTTTGTATGAGTGTTTCACACATTTGCACCCATCTCTACAAATGTGAAATGTGTGCTAACCTAGCACCTCATGGAGGTGAAGTTGGTCAATGAATGCATACTTGCAGGCTGAAAATCTTCATTTTGTCCTTTGTAAAAGTTTAGCTTATCTGCACTCTCTTTGTGAAATATTGTCAAGAGTTAGAAGTGATTCTCCATATGGTATATTGCTTTATTTTTGTTTTCATTTATGACTTCTCCTTTTTTTTTTTCCATGGCTATCTGGATCATAATTGAAGTTAAAAGTAATTTCCACCATTTCAATGCCAAGTCCCAGTTTTTGCCCCTTTATGCCTATAAATTGTCTCTTTTTAAATGAACTCTTCCCCTTGGTCTTCAGCTTAAATACATGGGTAAGCATTCATAGGACTGGGCCGTAATAGTACAGACATTTAGTTCAAGGAAATAGTTATATTTCATCTGTTGTTCAAGAAAACGGGTACTGGAAAGTGGTACTTCCTTATTCTAGGGCTCAGGTGATTCTTCTTGTCTCTTCCTCCTTCCTTGCAGCTCATCAGCTGCACGAGGGAAACCAGCACTTTATGCATCGTTCCTCTGAGGCTATTGCTACTCTCCCTTTCTTTTCCCCTCTCAATCTCAGCTCATGCTCAAGGGGGAGGAAAGCACTTAAGTGTCTCTTTTGGGGCTTAGTCTACATTCCTCTCAAGTCTCCAGGATGCTAAAGGGGACCTGTGGGGGCTTACCATAAATAAAGTATGGTTTTAGTGTTCATTATACATCCCCCTGTCCCCTCCTCTCTCTCTTCATCTCTTTGACTTGTGCTCTCATCAACAAACAAGACGGGTTTGCAAACAGCACAGTGGATGAGGATGCAGCGAGGTTGTTTGGAGTATGTCCTTTCTGCACAGGAATAACACAATGTTACCTCCTTCTCTGTCCAAGTGTGCATCCACCCTATGAGCTGGATGGGTGAATGGAGCAAAGAGAAGAAACGTGGGGCAGGGAAATGCCCTCATCTCACAGGGAAGCAGCAGAGCCCCGTGCCGTGGCCCGGCCCTTCTCGCAGCCTCCAGAGAACCGGGGCTTTAGCTCTGCTTCTCATCTAATTTTACTGTAATTACCAGGGCTGTTCCAACTCGGCTGAGTGCTACAGGCAGGAGGTAAAATGAAGGCATGATTAAAATAATTGCTAGGTGTGGCTGGTCTTGTGGTGCTCAGGCAGCCGAGGGAGCACCACGTCGTGTTTGTGTGAGCCAGGAATCAAGCTCACACCGCTCCTCTGTGCAGAGGCACAAAGCTGGTAACAATCTTCTGCAGGGTGCGAAAGGCAAGGTTGAGGCCGCCATCAAGTTTATGAAAAATGACAGGAAAAAAGTATCAAATGGGAACTGAAGCTGGTGTTTTCCTATACATGCATCTTTTGATTTGGGAACTTCTTAGCTAACCACAAATATCCTTTCTGAATAAAGCTCCTATTTATCACATATATATATACATGACTCTTAGCATGACTTTAAAAATACTGCAAAACCAAGGCCAATCCCACTTTCTTAGTGGCTGTGTGTTAGACAAACCATAACCCTGTATGTGTTTTCAGTTATACTAACTCAAGCTGAATACTCTTTTGTAGAATGTTGATTTAAAATTGCTCTTGTTTCTCTGGAAATATTAAAAGCTGGCAAGAAATATGTTACCTGGAAGTCACCTTTTTTGACAAAACAGTGGTTCGGGCATATGGTTTCTTTCAAATTTTGGGACACTGAAACATAGTTAGAAGTATAGGCAGTTAGATGTGCTACTTTTGGATTTGCTATTATAGTCCAGCATCCCATTCTTATCTCTTTCCAACTCTAATAATCTTGTTGGAGTATCTAAGAGCAAATTCCAGCTATTAGACCAGGAAAAAAATGAGAATCAGAACAGTCTGTTAAATTTCATGCCATTTTGTATTAAAATTCATGCCCTCTAGTTGATCAAGGTAGGTTCCTTGGCCAGTGCTCCTTCTCCTTTCAGTCCTCCTTTTCAGATGCACCTCAGCTGAAAGATGCTCCGATTTTATTATATTTTTACTGGTCAGCTACAACCAAAACCCAGTTTTGCTCGACTTCCTCAGCAGGCCCGGTGTGTCAGGGTTTATTTGAAAAACAGCAGTATTGTATATCATTCTGCATTAACATACTGCCCTCCCAATTAGGGTTGCTCTGACAAGCAAACAGAGTCATCCTCGGACACCAGTGAGCACCCAGAGCTTCTACTCTCCCTTTCTGAGATGCATTTCAAAAGTCTGACTGACTGATAACTCAGATTTCATTCGCATGTCTCTATGGCTACTTCTTGCCACTTTGGCAATGGGAAGCAGACGCACGCCAGGTTACAGTAACTGGGGAAATCAAGCGTAAAGCTGTTTTTAAGTCTAGCAAAATGTGTAATATGTCAGTGAATATGGCTGTTTGAGTCACAGACATTCTTACAAGAGTAGATTTAATCTCATCATTAAAGACACTGCCTGCTAATAACAAGTACAGGTCTTAAAATATTATTTAAAAGTCATTCAAATTTAATAAAGTGCTTTAGTCATTAGAAATGTTTGGCTTAGAGTCAACCTGTCACATTGAATTGCCGCAGTATGTCACACAATAATTTCCTATTTTATTTCTCTCCCAATCCTCCTCACCCTAATGATTTTTTCAGAAAGCAGGATTGGGTAAAATGAAGTGCTTGAAGACACAAGGAAAAACTTCATGTCTGATGTAATGGTATTGAAATTGGTGACTTAACCCTGGGTGTAAAATGGGATCAGTGGCACTACAGGACACTGAAACTGGAGTACGCTTTCTAAGTAACAAGTATCATGAAAGACTTCCATTTTTTGAAGACCCAGAGTAGGGATTATAGACTATTATATGTTCTTTTCAAAATATTTCGTAAATGCTAACTAATCCTCTCTACAACTCCTTTGTGAGACAGACATTTTAGTTTTCATTACTGTTTAGCAGACAGTTTATCCATCTCAATTTCTTTATGTGCTCTCCTTCTCAAAGCAACACAGAGATTTAATGGCAAAAATTTGGACTGGAGCTCCTGGGTACTTACAATCAGAATGTCTCCATCAGAAATGCTCTACTTGCTTATGCTGTAGGACCATCTTCTCAAGTAACTAAAATTAGAAAAGGTCTCCAAAGAGTCATTCAACCTTAAACTGCTCAAATTGGAAGGTATTTGGGCAATATGTTCTAAGCACATTTCAGTCAATAAGACATACTTGATTTTTTTCTTCAGCTGATATAACAAACCACAGAGTACTCATTTGGTGTGAGAGAGAAGAGTTTAACTCATTTATAATGCAGATAGTAATACTTAGCCCAGATATTTTTATTTACTGTATGACTTTCCTTAAAAGAATACCGCTTTGAAACAGAAAATCAAAGCGTGCAGAGGAGAGCAGAGGTGGAATTTCTTGGAAAGCACTGGAAAAACAGATAAAGGCTGAGGGACAAGGCAGCCAAGCTGTGAGATGTTGCCTGAGTCTGGCCAAGAAGTGAGTTCTCCTTCCCTGAGAGGGGTGCCACTGGCTCTGACACAGATGAGTGGCTCAGTCTTTCTCCTTCTTTCTTTCCCTCTTTTACTCTTTTCTCTCTCTCTTTTTTTTTTTTTTTTTTTTTTTTTTTTTTTTTTTTTTTTTTTTTTTTTTGAGTCCCTAATCAGAACAAAATGTTACAACGTCTTGTTTATCATTCTGATTCAGGGCAGGAAAATATTTTAAAATCTCAAGAAGTTTTGCAAGATGGGAAAACCATTTCCCAGACAGGTTTAGCAATGTCTTCCAGGACTTTCAAACAGCTGTGAAGCAAGACTGCCCCTCAGTCTAATCCATTTTGGCTATCTCCAGTTAAATGAGTCTTTTCGAAGTATTATATCATGACTTCATTAAATCCCACAAAACTGTTTCCCCAGGAAATAACTTTGAGCCAACTGGATTCTAACTACCTGCTGTATCTCATGACCCCTTAATAATAAAAAACACGGTTGAAATAAGTCTGTGCATTGTGTTGCTCCCTTTCCCTTGCTCTGTAGCCTAACCTGTCATGGGGGCAATTGGAAAAAATCTGTTAAGGCTTCACTAATTTCTTTCCTCATTTCCTTTAGCAATCCTGGTAGCTGCCCAGGATACTTAGTCTTCCTTAAGAGCATTCAATTTTTGGCACAAGACTTTTCATTTGTATCTGCTCATAATCTGTCTCCTCCTGTCATATCCGGAAATACGATCCCTTTGTTAAACAGTTAATTTGCTTCTCTTTGCAGAGGGGAGAGAGGGAGAGAGAGGCTGGAGGACTGCCTAACAAACCGGCGAGATCTTCCTTCCTTTTATTCCACCCTCAATTATTATTTCTTACTTTTATCTTTTTTCTATTGTGAAAAGCATTTTATCCTTTCTATACACATCTAAAATACCCAGAAGATCAAACCACCCTTATGAATGTGCTTCTGGACTAGATTCTTGGCTGGAGAAAGCTGACACATCCCTGCCACAGGCAACAGAGCAACCTGGATTTGCACCAGCTGAGGCTCTGATCTAGACGTAGCAGTTTGCCCTTGCCTATTTGGTTTTGATTAAACCTCCAACGTGCATGATCTTCATGGTTTGTTTCCCCTTTGTATGGCTTTAAATGAGAGAAAAGTCCAGTTACACTCATTTGTGTGCAATATAACTGAAGTGAAAGTGCTCTAGAATTGAAATAAAGAGCTAAATTTGACTTGACTTCTTTCCCTGTGTGCTGCATCACCCTAGAGCTCCTCATTTCTGATGTGGTGCTTGCTGGTGACACGGCTGCAGTCTGGCAAGAGAAAGGGATTAATCAACGATGGTTGCTTTGAAGAAGCAGCAGCGAAGGGTAAACATGTTGGGTTTCTGAACAAAAGGTCTGAAGTATTGATGCTTTGCACGAATAGCTGAAATCATGTTGACTTCTCTATACTTTCTCTATACTTCTCTATACTTTCTCTATACTTCTTTCTGTTGACTTCTCTATACTTTCCAAATGATTTTAATGGTGAGTGAAGACAAAATGCTCTCTTATTAAAAATGTGCGAAGAAAGCTGCCATGGTAATACAGCCACATTCACCGTAGTAGAATCTGCTACTGATCCTTGTTTGTAACAGCAGAGCAATAATTAAGATTGTGACCTTCCTTGCTAACCACTGGCAATGTCTATCAGCAGACAGCAGAGCTGCCTTAAAAAGCTTGGGAAATGCCCTGCAATTCAGAGGTAAAAATGACAGAAAACCACACTCCTGGCAAACAAAAAGGCAATAAATTCCTCTCTCCTCTCTTAAGCTGTCAAGTGCCTTTTTCCAGCAGGGTTTTTCACTTCTTTGGATAGGTTTTTTGTAAAACATGAAGGTACCCATGACAAAATGGCTATTGAGTCTGAGAACAAGAGAGGAATGAGACCGCAGAAGTCAAGGTCTGGCTGCAGTTTGGTTCATGTTTGCATCATCACAGCAATGCTGTATTTGTTGCAATATTAGAAGACGTGGATTTCCAAGGCAAGAGCCTGGAGCTTGTTTACTTATTTTCTGGGAAAAGATTTTTTTGAAAGAAGTTTGGAAATATGTCTATCTGTAGCTATAGGAGCTATAGGATGAAGGTAATGGAAATAAAAAAGGGTTAAATGTTATCTGAATGCTTTTTCATAAAAAAAAAAAAGGAGAAAGAAACTGACTTTGAATATCTAAGACCTTGAACCTGAAAAAAGGCCTATCTAGTAAAGTGCTTCATCTAAAATACAGAAATAATGTGCTTAGAGGAAATGGTTTCCACAATACCTGGTATTAAAGAGGAAGGTTATGTCACATTTTCTCCTGACTGCAGATGGGCTGTGGTGCAGCTGTATTCTTCAGTCACGTTCCCACAGCAATGCTCTTGTTCCAGCACTGAAATCTCCCCAGTTTTAAATGGAGATCCCCAGGCACTTTAAATGTGGGATTTCAGCATCTGTGACACCCAGGTCAGAACACCCAGGTGCTTCTGAAAACCACAATTAAGTGCTGTTGTTGAACATAGTTAGATTTCAGTGAAATAACAGGCTAAAGTTTAAGAACATGCCTTACTATTTAGGTTCAAAAGTGAGAGACAGATAATATTTCCAAACAAAACAGAAATATTTTTTATTTAGTCTTGTCCTCTTATCCTTCATTAAGAGCAGCTATTTCCATTTCCAATCTTGGATTGACACAAAGGGCTGTATCAGGACTTTAGTCACTCTTGTCTGACCCCAGTTAACAGCATCTATGTTTTGCATGGGACACTAGTAGCACAGACTAACTTGCTCGTGAGAAACCAGCTCAGAACACTGTTTGTGTGGCAGGCTTTCCAGTGGGATGACTGTTTTCCTTTTTTGCATAGATAATGTGGAAAAATGATCTCCACATGTCTTTATGAGAGAAAAACAGGACAAAGAGAAAGAAACTATTTGCATTTTTAACAGAAGATTTAGATAGTTTATCTTTGTGATATGCAAACAACTGGCAAGATGAATCAGGATCTATTATTCTTATCTGACAGAATGCAAATTTGCCAAGGAACAGAAAGTACAGTGTAAGATTAAAACTATTGTTAAGAGATGAAAAACTATTATATTGCAAAACTTCTAGCATGTATTTTAGAGTCAACCTGCAAAAGTTATTAAACTCTTATTTATAAGAGTTCCATACTTTCAGCTATCATATCAATTTAACATCTTCTATAGGCAATATTATCTGATTTTTAAATTGTAAAAAACTTATACAATTATATCCTTAAATACTAGATTAAACAAAATTTCACCCTTACAACGTATTGAATCTCCCAAATGCAATCTAATAAGTGTGCATATTCATTTCTTTGAGTACATTTCTAATATAGTCCAATGTGTGCAAATTCATACAAGGGACAAATGTCACTTACGAAAGGAAAATGGGACTAAATACCTCACAATCACTGAAATCCATAGGACTCAGTTTCCACTGAGCTCAGTGGGACAGTTGTCAATAAAGAGTATCACAACCTTTTAAAAGTGATGTGAGATTTCCCTGCTTATGGAAATGCTAAATTAAACTCTGTTTTAAGGCAGACACAGGCCTGAACTTGTTTCCACTGAAATCAGTAGTGATGCTCACACTAGTTTGTATGGTTCAGGGTCAGGGTTTCAGCAGAGTTAAACACCCTGGAGGTATCTCCCACTTTACCTCCCAGTAGTTCAATTGTGATTTATATCAGAGACACTAATTACTTCCAAAACAAACTC
This sequence comes from Calidris pugnax, assembly GCF_001431845.1. Taxonomy (NCBI): domain Eukaryota; kingdom Metazoa; phylum Chordata; class Aves; order Charadriiformes; family Scolopacidae; genus Calidris; species Calidris pugnax. The sequence continues at coordinate 6,773,544 of NW_015090805.1, forward strand.
AAGGCTAGTATTACACCCCTTCAAAACTGTGATCTGAAGAAAAAAAAAGTAGCAGTTGTTGTTGGGCTTGAAATAGGTCTCTGAGGAAAACACGATGGCCCATGATATACAGGAGTTGAGGCTTTTGCCTCTGTCCCTGTGGTGGTACCCAGGTCTCAGGAGATTTAGGAACTGGACTTTTTTAGACCCTCAGTAATCCAACTTCGTCATTTAGCATGGGTCCCTCCATTGGCTCATGTGGGATCACACATGGGCACATTAACTAGGTGAGTAATTTTTCTGTGGCAAAAGCTAGAGGAGATGGGTCTCCCCCAACACTGAGATGTGACACTTGCACTTCTCTTTATAGCATAGTATGGCTACCTGGAACCATAGATTCTCTTTGAGTTTTTGTACCGCTGTATATTGTGGGAGCTGTATATGTCTAGAGAATGTAAGTGTAAAGAAAATAATTGCATTTAAGGTGGAGTACATTGATATCTCACACATCAAAGGGCTGGGAGAGTAAGTAGGGCAACAAAAACAATTGTTATGTTTTTGCACTCTCTTCCAGTTTCTTGACACGTAGAATGAATCACCATGGATTCCTCCATAGTATGCTTTTGTAAATAGGTACATTAGCTTGGGGTGGTAGGTCAGGTACAGACCAAAAGCAGTCTTGTTGGTGCCCACTTCATTGTATTGCAGAAAAACTGATTAAGTTCTGAACAGACTAAAGGCCTGTTTATGTGAAAATGTTTATGCCTCTGGATTTGATGCACGGGTGTTTTTGGATTGTCAATGTTACGTCAAGATTCAACTCAACCCAGTGTTCATGTGAAAATTTGGTTCCTGCTATTCATATTTCTAGATTATTTTAGTTGCAAATGCTCTAGTATTTTCAGACACATTTATGTCTGAAATTATGTGGTGCTAATGCAAAAATAAGCATACTAAACAAAATTAGAGGCTTTGTATTGCATAAAGCTGAATACGTCTAAATTACTCTAAACAGCAATACATGCTATGGTTGGGGAATACTTAAAAGAGACTTTAATATGAAGTAATTAATAAAAAATCAAATTCTTGATTCTAGTTATTGATGATCAATGACTGTGCCATTGGTAAACACTCCCGAGGTTGATATGAAATGGGTCCACCTTAAGTCCAAAAAGAACAAAGCAGAGGCCAAAGAGTGATTTCATTATACAAATGAAATGGAAAAATTCAGTGAAATTCCATCCATCCCTTAGGACTGGCTCCACTTAGAGGTTAGAGGAATCACTGAGAGCAATCTCACATTTATGGGTTCTGTAACTGTCATTCATTAGCAATTGTAACGTGATTATGACTCAGGTTAAAGTAATCAGAAGACAAAAATGCCAGTTGAAAATCTGGCCACTTGGAAGGCCACAGCAAACTCCCCTTGTTCCTCTTCAGGGCCAGGACTTGACATGGGCCTGGTCCTTCCCCACTCCACTTTGCAGGAGGTGACTAGTGAGTCTGGGCTGGTGGAGGGAATCCAGCCTCCTCCTCCCTTCATGATGGCCTTATCAGTACCAAGCAGGTTTAGAAAGGCAGCGTGTCTCCGAACACATTCTCCAGGCATAGCAAACCAAGGCTTAACCACAGCCAGTTGATGTGTTTTTATCTCTGTTTTCTCAGGAGGCTGATGGGACCTGCAGAGGTGCAGCTGTGTCAGCCAGGGTGACAGGTTTTGAGTGGGGTGTCCCTCTCGCATGCAGGAGTCAAAGACACCATGAGTGGCTGAGTAATCCTGGCACATGCATCTTGTTACCCGCCTTTGGCAGCAACAACTGTGACAAATGCACCTTGGAGAAAAGAAAGATAGGTTTTAGGTTTCTGCTAGTAGTTACTCCCCATAATGCCATCCCTCTGGAGGTAGGTAATTTAACCCTAATCTCGTGCGTGTGCATATTCTGTTCAGGGCAAGATAGGACCTCTGCTTCTCCTGAGGAATGAGATCTTGGTAAAAATCGGGAACTTGGAAAACACAAAGGGGTGAGGAGCACAATACTGTGCTTGGATGGAAACCAGGAGGGCAATTCTGAATTCTCTGGAGGAAACTCTATTCCAAGGACACTAGTGCTCCCTTCCACCTTCTGCCAGGCTGTACTTTATGTCACCCAAGATTGCTAGGAGAAGCTACTTTGTCTTCTCTAGCTGCAACAATCCAAACATTTGCCATCTACAGGGAGTAGTAATGACACTTTTTTCTGATGGTGAACAGGCACTTGCTGATATTGGGATGCTTTGCTCACCTTCCCCTTGCTTCAGGTTACTAACAACCTGCTAGAAGTGTGATCAAATTTTTGTCCTTCCGGTCCTAATTTTCAAGATACAGCAATAATCTAAAGTGTTGATTGATTTCAGGAATCGCTTTGCCATACATGTCCTTGGGACAAAGCCTGTGAGGACTGGGATGAATGATCTCAGGGGAATCCAGAGGAGATCAGGGGAGTCCCACGGGCTGTCTAACACTGTGAAATAGCATGCTGTCTATTTATTTCTTTGAAGCTATTAAATGCTTACTATGGTGGTTTTCTCACTGTATTATTGTCATATTTATAATCCCATCAGTGTGTTCATCCCAAAGATCCTACCAAACTCTCAATCAAACACACAGCCTGACAGCAGGCAAGCACTCTTCATTGGGGCAGAAGGGCTCTCAATTCCACTAGAAGAATCAGTGAAATCCTTTGGTTTGTGGAAAAAGCATGTGGACACAGTAAATGTGGATATCAGTATAAAACTATTGGGCTGACAAATCCTGAGGAGGAGAAAACCTGTACGCCACAGAGAGATTTCTATGCACAGCCTCGGTGCAATTGTGCCAAATATTCCTTGTGTGCCTCTCTGATCTTACAAAAGGTCGACTCATCGTCTGGCTGTTGTATCTGGCTTTCAAAAGCTGGGACATAGGCTGAAATATTACCCCATGCTGCAGTAAATGACTAAGCTCCCTTTGGTTTCAATGGGATCAGGTTTTCATCCCATGCTTTTTTCCTCCCTTCTTGGCATACATGTTGACCTAGCTACGTCCTAAAAATGTTTTTTCTAAACTATAAGAAGCCTGCTGGGACTGCATCTGAGTGCAGCACACAAAGAACTGTGGATAGATGTCAGAACTGCAAGGGCTGGTTTGGTTTTAAGTCAGACAGTGTGTGCCTTTTCAAGGGCTCTGTGCCTGCATAAAACACTTGCTCAAAGCACTGCCAGAATCCAAATCTACTGATAATTAAAGAAAATATATATGTGTGAAGGGGGAAGAGATATGAGAGATCCTCATGCTCTTTCCAACAACACTTTTCTTATTAGAGAACAGGAGATGTTGGTTTTAGAAGAGCTAATCCGAGGGAAGGCTGAGCTCACCCTGCCTCACATGATGGACATGCGGGGTCTGGTGGCATCTACATTCCCAGTGGGGAGTTCAGGCCTGGGGCTCTGTGGGGGTACCTGGCTCCAGTTCCCTGCTTGATCAGTGGGAGAGGAGCAGTTGCTATGCTTAGCACAGGCATCGAGAGTCAGGGGTACAACCCTCTTCAGTGCTTGGGGGATGCATGAAACTAAAGAGCATCAAGTAGGTCTGAATAGCATTGTCTACAAAGAAAAAAAAAATTAATAAAGTGAATACAATCCCCACTTCTTAATTGCTCAGAACTTGTGTTTCACACTGCCAGCCAGTGCAGCCCTTCTCCTGGCATCTCTTCTTCCTCCCTGTTCCCTCAGCGATCGTATTGCAAACCTAATACACTTGGTTCAATTCCATTTTTAAATTCACCATTGCAGATTCTGCCCCAGAGTGACTGCATCTGTCTCAAAAGAGGGCTGGAACGGGAACTTAAACGTGTTTTATGTGGGCATTCAAGTGCCTCTTGGAGCTGAGAGACAAGCATAGCTGAACCTGTCTAAGAATGTATCTCCAGCTCGAGAGGGGCAACGCTGACGTACACAGCTGTGTTAAGGACAGCAAAAAGTGGCTAGCATATAGGCATGAAAACAAGCTGCTGTTTAATTCCCAGCTCAGCAACTTGGGTTGAAAACTGTAACAACTGTAATTATCAGCAAGTTTCCAAGCCAGACAATTGAATCACTCGTCTGAGCAGATGCCTTGGGGAATAGCAATAGAGCTGCACTCTTCAGCTTGTAGTGCACATACTCGCGGTATGGGAGCATAAAACCCTTCAAGTGGTGGCTCCACCATCGCCGGCACACTCCTCAACTTCCTGTCACCCACCAGAGTTTGAATCAACCAAAGGGGAGCAGCTGTTCCCACCAGTTTCTGCTCGGCCACTCCATGCTACCAGAGGCAGGGTGATGGTCTTGGCCCTGCTGAGTACTTGTGCGCTGGGAGTCCTGCCGGGTGGTCACTGCCAGGCACCAGAAGATGTAGGGAGAATCCCCAGCCTCACAGTCCTGCCCTTGACCACAGCAGGAGAAGTAAGCATAGGGGTTTTACAACCAGTAAATATTGTAAGGCAGTGATGGTGGGTTTAGAAGCACATCTTAGATGAGTAGTTTTCTACAGTTGGATGAAAGGCAAGTGGAGGAGACACCCACTGCTATAACACAAGATCTGCCAGACTGAATGAATGTACCTAAAGAGCAGATTAATTGCACTTCTCTTTGGTGAGCCTGGACAGGTTTGTTGTAGGAACTGCAGTTCACTGAATGCAGCTACCTTCCCTCATACTGTTTTTTCCCCCCTGCAGTCAGAGAGGATTTGCTTCAGGCAGTGGATACACGTGTACCCAGGGGAAAAACTACCCTGGTTTTGTTCACAGTTTATTGCAAGGCTGCCCGTTTTCCACACGAACTGCTCAAGCTCCAGAAAAGAACGCAATTGGACTGAAATGCCAGAAGCCTCCCTCCGATCATTTTTCTTTTCAAAAAGTGCATATTTATTCCAAACCTTGGTAATTTCCTCCATGTGCCTTGAGCTACATTTCTAGACCTGGGAGAAAGGGATCTCACCACGTTAAAGATCTCTCTGCTGTGTGACTAAGATTATGTCCCACTGTGGATATTTCAGTTTTAAAAGTGAGATGAGACCTGATAGTGATACCACATTAAACACATCTCCTATTGATCCTTTCTAACCTTGCAAAAGAGCTGCTCTGCATTAAGTACCTTTTACTTCAGCGCTGCTGATGGGACCACAGATGTTAACTGCCAGGCTAAATATCCTCAGAGGTCAGTAGACAGGGCATTTGAGAGGTCATAAAGTAATAATTTTCTGGCTAAGAAACAATAGGAGTGTTTACCCCTCTGCCCTCTAACTCAGCCTGAGGACATGCTAGCGGCTCACTCTGAAATGCATTTACAATATTTATAAATAAAAGGGAATTCATGAAAGCTCTCCTTCCCGGTGTTCCCTCCCCACCACGTAGCATTTTGAATGTATCGCAAATCAGCTTGATATGTCAAATTGTTACACTTGACTGAACCGATGACAAAAAGGCTTTGTACTGAACAAAGCATTGGGCTTATAAGGATGTATTTTCAGACCATCCTCTCCACTATTAAAGGCTACCTGCTCATACAAAGACCTGAAAGTAAATCACATACTCTGTACTGAGGTGCAAAAAATCATCTATAGCTGATGAGAGAGAAAAAAAAAAAAAAAAGCTATTCTGCTTTTTAGACTATACCTTTTGCCTCTCTGATGTGTCTCTGCTCTGTGTGGATAGATGGGGCTGGCTGCCCTCCTGCCTTCTGGAATTTCCTTGGTATCCACTCCACAGGGTTTGATTTCCAAGACCGCTGAAGAAACGGCAGTCAGGCATTGCTGCAGAGGGGACAGAGGTATCTTTACTGAGTGGCTTGGGCCAGATTCCCTGCAGCCATTAAAGTAGATGATCCATTTTCTTCAGCTGAAATAAGACAATTTTTGCCAGTTGAGGAGCTGGACTGCAGGTTCAGCCATGAGTTTGGAAAGATTTCCTTGGTTTGGAATTTTCTTGGTTTGCTTACCAAGGAAGAAGAAAAAAATGACTGCAATTTTTTTTCCTTATAGACTTCAAGCAAATCATGCTAATCTTCTCAAAGAATCAATGGGCAACCTAAATCACCATTGGAGGCTTGCTCTTGGAACACCATCAGATGATATAAGCACATAAAGAAAGATTTCTGCTTATATGTTAATCTTTTTATTTTCAATCCACTTAATTTTAGATATTCCATGACTCTCTAGGAGTCTGCTTTTTGCTGAATCAGATCCATCTGCTGCACTGGGCACCTTGTTTTGTTTATTTTTCTTTTGGGAAAAGATGTGGTACATATTTTCTCAACTTTTGGTAGTTGCTTTTGTCTGGGTGATTGGGTTTTTAGTCCTGCTTTTATTTCTCTTTCCTCTTCTTTCTCTCTACCAATATTTTGTAAACAAAAAAACAACCCAAACAAACAACAAGGGAGGGAAATAATAAGCTTGTGCTTGATACGTGTAGCAGCTTGAAAATGAGGTGAGAGTGTAATGGATAGTGCATGTGTTATGTGAGAATCATGGTGCCTGCCAAAACATTATTGTTGTTACCGTGTATGTGAGAGGAAGATTAAACTAATAGACTCATGCCAGCCATCTATGAGGTACGTTGTGGGAACCAAGGGGGTGGACGTTCTCTGGCTGAAATAATACATGCGTGAGTAATTCCCTCCTTGAATTTTGAGTAAGACCTTAGGAAGCTGGCCTGTTTAGTCCGTGGCTGGGAACGGTCATTCCCGTGCAGTGGGTGATGCTCCTAGTTTTTAACTCTGTTTTAGAGCCACACTCTTCTCAAACACTCACTGGGCTTGGTGCTAGAATCTCCTCACTGGCAAGTACTGGGCAGAGGGAAGCTGCCTGTCTTGTAGGAGTTAGGAGGATGGAAAACTCTCCTTTCTGAAATGAGCTAGAAAAGTAAAAGCTCAAATATTCCCAAGGCAATTCTACTAATGATAATCTAAATGCATCAGTCAAAGGATTTTATTTTGATCATTGACATTTTTAAATGTCCTTTTAATCAGCTACTGTAAGTCACTGATAAGCAGATCTTTCTTTCAGACCTGGTCAAGTGATCTGTCTCTATCATGCAGATGTAGAAACAATGCAGAAATTTATAGATGTGTGTACTTTTTAAGGAAATGGGTCTTTTGTCAAGATTTGTTTTCTTTCTCCTTTGCTTTGATGAATTAGTACTTTTCAGTGAAAATCAGCTTGCCCAGCTTTACCACTGACTTTCCTATATATGTTTCTGGAGGGGTCTTCCAGCTTGAATCATTTCTTCCTTTTGGCCTGACTAGATTTTAATACTGAATGTAGCATTGCTCTTTACCCTCTGCCTGTTTATTTTTCTTCATGATCTATTCTGCTGAAACTTATAAAAAATCTTTTGAAAATACAGCAGATGATGCCCATCAGATCACCTCTCCTTTTCATTTTATTAACTTTTTTTTCTAATAGATAGTGAAGCACTAGCTCTTTTTACGGAAACTGTGCGGGCTTTGATCCTTGGGGATTTTTCTTGTCCAAATGCTGGACTGTACTGTCCTTAATTAGGCTCTCACTCTCCTCTCCAAGTACTGAGGTGAGGTCGGCTGGTCTTTAATTCCTCTCATCACTCTTGGCTCGTTTTATTAAAGCATAGATGCTCACAGTCACTTCACAGTCTCGAAGAACTGATGCTGTTTCAAGGCTTCAGTGTATCTCCCTATCAGGATCTCTGCTCTTCACACTTAATTTCAGCAGATTGCAAGTCCAAGTCTTTGAGTCTCATCCAAAGTCACTAAAGTAAAAAGAAAAACTCCTTTAACCTTTCCCCACCTACACTACCCCCTCCTGCGCTTGTATCTGAACTTCGACGGTTGGTTTTATCTGCCTAAAAGGGGATCTGCAGGTTGTGTAGTGATGGATCCTGTTAACAGGGAGGTTTGTAGTGTGTCAGGAAAATACAATCCAGCAGCACGATGTATAGTTATTATACTAATAATGTATAACTGCAGCACCATGTGTTTTATTTCTCATTTTTTTCTCACAGGAGTAAAAGCAGATGCTTTGGCAGCGGGTAGGAGCAGTGCACACAGGAGAGGACTGGGTTACCCCTGGGGAGACCCTTCTTCCCACCATAACCACCACCCTGCTGCTCCCCTAGTCCTCACGCAGGGAGCAACAGAGCATGCCAAAAAGAAGAATCCTCCTAGCCATTTCCATGCAGCCCCTCTGCCAGCCTGGGCAAGCACTGCTTCCCCAGTGGAGAGTGAGAGGCAAGCTCTTCATGTCTGCTTGGGCCTCTCTCATCTGACCTCTCTGCCTTTCCTGGGGTCTTTGGCACAGATGCAGTTCAGCTGGGCCAAGGACCTCGTCTTTAAGTGTGCCTCCTCCCAGTCTTGATGCAGGTGTATTTCAGCTCAGGGGGCAGGATTGGATTTTCTGATGCCCGTTTTGGGATTTTCATGGGCTTTGGTGTGCAGCTGGTTTGGAGAGGAGTCTGAGGAACTGCCTGTGCCCCCAGTCTCTGCTCGGCGGTAGCTCTCCTTAACACGTGGACCTCCCTGGGGAGAGGGTAGTGGGGTGGATGGGGCCAGCTGCCTAAAATGCCTGGTGCAGCTCCCTTCCCACTGTAGCACCACTATTCCTTTCATTTGAAAGCAGAATAATTGCCCCAGAAAGATGCTACAGTTGACAATTTTGCCACAGAGTAGCTGCTCTGTCAATAGAGAGAAAAGTAAAGCCCAGCTTTAGAAGAATGTGCAGTTTCTTCTTTGGAGTCTTTGCTAGACATTACAAGTGAGGTGAAAAGACCAGACAGACAGCCTGGAGCTCAGGGTTTATCCTGGCTGTTGTCACTCCCTGAATTTTCACAGGTTCAGAGCAGTTTGCTCTGCTTGTTCTTCACCTATTGGCTCCCAGAAGAGGAGAGAGATGGGAATATTCTGTAGTGCAAGGCTCTTCTCCCAAACATGGAGTCCCATGGAAGTGAGACTATTTTACATTCCCACCTTGTGTGGGACTTGGAGAGGAACACTGGAGGGACTAGTCTCCATAAAGCTTCATTTGTTCCTTTCCTTTCTTTCTTCTGAAATTGAAAAAACTCACAAACTCACTCAGTTATTATTTCCTGTGAGTTTGTTTTTCCCTGAAAAACATATCTTAGAAGGTGGATCACAGACCGTTTTGAAAATAATCCTGTGGAGGGAGACCCTTCTGCCCATCTTGATACTGGAGTTTTGTGACACTTGGTTTCATAATGTATATTGCCAACATATTATTCTACTACTTTGCAAAACTAGAAACTCTTATATCTCTATACCAGTTTCTGGTCTGGAAGAGACTGTGTTGCCCCTTATTCAAGCTGGTGTTGCCTTCTTGTTTCCAGAATTGGCATAATGATAAGAGACTAGAAAAAAAAGTATTGAATAAAAATTATAATGTTAAAAGTACTGTAACAATGCACAGATCCGATATAGAGATCCAAGTGACTCTGTGTGTGTTCCCATACTAAGGAGACTCCCTCAAGAGGAAAACTCCTAGTTTTCCTTATTTAGCAAAAAAGGACCCAAGGAAGCAGTGGGACAGGAACACCTCAGAAAGCAGCATGGGCTTCTTGAAGGGAGAGACTGGACAATACCAAGAGTCCAAAAGTGTGAGGGACTTCATAGAAAACCTTACTCCAATGGGTGAGGAAGTCAGGCCAGACAGTAGTTGCAAAAGGTATGATACTGTTCTGCCTTCAGGAATCCCAGACCCCTGTGAATACAGGGAAAGGCTGGATCAAAGGTTTACTGTGTGTGGAGAAGGATCAGGTTAAGGAAGATGCAGACTGAACATACACATGGGACATGATGGGATGTACCCATGAGTGCTATAGGAGCTTGCTGATATCACTATAATGCCACTCTTTATTATCTTTGGAACATCATGGAAACCATGAAAAGATCCTGAAGACTGGAAGAAAGCAAACATCAGTCTTCAAGAAGGGCAAGAAGGAGGATCCAGGAAACTACAGGTCAGTCAGCCTTGCCTTGATCCCTGGGAAGGTGTTGGAGCAACTAATACTGGTAACTCTATACCAGAAATATCTTATTTGTAATTTCTATTTAAAGTTGAGAGCTAAATGACTAATGAGATGATAAATTCTATTTCTTTGGTCTTCATAGTGGAGACACTCCTGTCTTTTCAGGGTAGGATTTATCCTCAAGGGTTTCTACCTCCACACTTCTAGATATTTACCTACCTTACAGTGGGTAGAACTACATACTAGCAAGATACTTTAAAACCTGCAAATGGGAGATACTATAGCCGTATGAAGTATGCAATTATATGTTGTGTTCTTCTTCAAATCCTTGTTACATATTGCCACACATTGCTACATATTTGAATTTCTTCATATCCTGAAGGTCCCTGAGCCTGAATGTCCATTGTTTCTGAATGAATCATGTCATTGGTGTCAAACACTTTATAGTGTCTTGCAGCAGTATGATCCACAATGATTGCCTTCTCTCAGCTCCTGATACAGAGCACAAAATGTTTCATCTACCACATGCCCTATGGCGACCACATGATTACTGTGAGGAGCTTGTGTATTTGGAAAGCTCACATGTTCTCTAATAGAGATTTTTAGTGTGCTGGAAGTGAAATCTTCCCACTTTCTTACCTTGCAGGACTGAATTCTTTCTGTATTTTCTATGCCAGCAGTACCTTGTGTATCTCCACTGAAGAGGAGAACATAGAAAGATCAAACAGGAAGCTTAAGAGAAAGAAGTGATCTCAGCGAGAAATCAAAGACTTTTGACTAAAGCTACTCAATGCCAAATGATCAAGGCTTTAGGGTTTTGCTCAAAGCTAAAGAAAAGAGTTGGCCACTAGAAACAGAGCCCTTATTTTGCCACCTCCCTTTACTAATTCCCACTGGGCGGTGAAGAGATACAAGGAACTTTTGTTCGCTCACCCGAGTCAACATGGTGTAAACTCTACCCACTCTGCTGTAACTGTCCACAGGGGATGGCTCACGTGTGGCGTAGCTGTGAGTGCCCTGGCAGAGTGGCTGAACGCCTGCTAATCTTTCTCAGTATCTCCAGTGGCTTTTGTGTCAGGGGGAAAGCAGGCAGGGGAAAAAGGAAGCAATTGTCATGAAGAGAAAGAAGCAGGGAAGAACAGCAAGAGGAATTTGCTGACCAAACATTAACCGTTGAATTTTGAGGCTAAAGAGAGCATTTCAGGAAATTAAGTGGCGAAATAATGCATTTTCCTCAGAGATGACCAAATTCCTCTGAATGAACCATTTCTGTTGCGTCCAGCCCAAAGCATTCCAAAGTCATGAGTCAGACTGAAAAAATCGTCGAGATGTTTTTTGTAAAAAATTAACAAATGCTACTTTTTTTTTTTCTAATTATATTTTCCTGCTTGAGTACTAGGACACTTAACCCATGCTTTCAGGGCTTTTTCAGGCTTTATGCTTTTGTACTATTACTAGAGGAGGGATACTGGGACTTGACAGCAACTGTCAATCGCCGTGAAATTCCCAATCATACCATGGGAGGTGGTGACACTGCATCTCCTTTGCAGTCCTTTTAAGCCTTCTCTTACAGTCCATAAAAAGCCAGTATTCTGCCTTTCCAAGGAGTGCAATTCCCCAGTGTTATTACCAGGCACCAGAGCGCTGGTGAATCAGTGGGGCTGTGTAGGAGTCAGCAGAGTGATGCTGAGCGCTAAGTCCTGAGACCCACATGCATTTTGCCCCCGCCCCAGCTCCCTGTCATGCTCATACAATTTGGGAGCACAAATAGCTTTTTGGGCAGTTTTTAAACCATTTTTAAACCTTAAGTGTGCTCGGTGTGCATACTGGCTAGCAACTGCTTCTGGGCAGGTGTCAAAGCTGGTGAGTGTGCTTACTTTGGTGCCATACTGCCTGGAAAGTGCCTGCAAAAATGAAGCTGCTTTCTGAAAAAAGATTGTCTCTGGCAGAACACCAGCTACCCTAGCATTGTGTTTTCAGAAAGCTTCTGCTTAAGTATCTATCTCAAGTGTTTGCTCGATTGTTGAGTTTTAACTTTTGATTCTGTAGATTCAGAGCTCAGTCATGCCCTGGGGAAGTAAGCAGCAAAACTCCCACTGCTTTCACCAGGAGTATGATTAACTATTTATTATCGAGGGAGGTCTGGGCACTGAAGGCACTGAACACACGAGGTTCCCAGGCAGTTCCTGGGGGAGCCAAAAATGCTTTGGTTTTGGCTGTGGGTGCTCACCACAGCCCCAGCCAAAGGGGCTCTTCCAAAGACACTCTTGGCAAGGAGAGTAGAGAAGATTTGTCTCCCATGTTTAATGAACATCATGTCTTTCCCTGCTCCTGGGGGCAAAGGAGGGAATTATTTTCCCAGCTGACTTCAACAGCTCATAGAAGAGGTGCAAGTGAGGACAAATGGCAGTTCAAGTTACTTTGATGATTTAGGTAACCAAGAACAAAAACAGAGGGCGTATTCACACAGGATAACTGAGATTTTCCATCTGAGCCTGTTAATAGTCAAAGGGGAGAGCACAAGAGAGGAGCCTTCCCCAGTGTGGTCACGCACAGGGAGCTCCTCTCCTGAGTCACTCATTGCTCCCTTAGCCTCACTAAGTGAGAAGGTTTACCTTTATGACCAACCCCCTTCCTTACTAACTGGCAAACACACTCAAATATTCTTCCAAGCATATTGACTGCTCTTTGGTTGCAGTGTGGTGAAGACTGAAAGAAGCTGTGTTTCCCCAATGCCGGTGTGTCACCCTTTGAGGTTCTTGGCGCAGAAGAAAGAAGAGCCTGAAGTAAAATGTGGTTGCCTGTACTTGAACACAGGCTGCTTGTCCACATGCAGTTTTCAGTGAGCATTTCCTCTTGAGCACTGCACACAGGAATCTGTCCATTTCTGTTTGTTCCTGGTTTGAATCTTTCTGGAAAGAGTCAATTTCAAATTAACGTTAGAGAGTATCTGTAGCAAATAGTTGCTGAATTTGTAGCCATGAACATCTATGCTGAATCAGTCTGGCCATCTGAAATATAGGAAGTGGCTGCTAGATAACCCAAATTTCCCATCAAAATAATTAACCTGGCTTGAATTCTGAGGGCTGACTGAATTGATTATGAGTATTTATATAAAAGTATTCCTGTAGACCCACCGTTGTACCCCTTCCAATGATAATGCATGTTAGTAACTGAATCAACATTCACCTTCATAAACTAAGAGCCTACAATTACTGTTGTTTTTCAGATGGGAAATCTGAGATACAGAGGAAAAGTACCAATAAACATCCACGAAGCCACATTCTTGCCTTCTCTACATATGTCCTAGAATAATCTCTTTTCATGCAATGTATGTCTGATGTGAAGGACTACTGCTTAACCTGCTGAACAGCCTGGGCTCCCTTCTGCATCATACTCACCTGTTGTCTTGTGTCCTCTCCTTCCTTATATTTAGGGATTTTTTCTCCTTGACTTCTTAGAGCTTAGTGTAAGGGGCCTTGATGCCTGAATGGAGCCCATAATGCCAATTTTAAATAATAAGGGCAACAATAACAAGAGCAAAACCAGTAAAATATACTGGCAGAAGCTTTAAAAGATGTACATGGGATTCAGCTTCAATTTCTCTAGTCAGCTTAGCAAACTTTAACCAAAGTAATTTCCCCAAAGTCATACAGAGTCTGTGCTGTCAGGAATAATATCCTAGTGACCTAACCCTGAGTTGCAAGCAATCCTTCTTCTCTAAATCGTTAATTGTAAAAAAAGATGTATAGCTCAAAGACATCATGGCTCTAGACTCCTTTTTTTTTTTAGATCTAGAGTAACTATGCTGAGACCACCATTAAAATTGGTCTGAGATAAGACTCTGTCGGTGTATAAACTCTCTTGCAAAACTATTTCAAACAGCAAATGTAACAAAAAACAATCATTGTGCCACTTTCACAAGCCACTTTGCAGCCAAAAAACAGTGGGGGATGGTAAATCATTTAAAAATATCTACATGATTTTCTATAATTGTAATTTGTTCTTTTATTCGTGGAAAAGCATGATGAGTGAGAAACACTGGTGCTGGTGACTGCAGTGAATTTCTGAGTCTCAGGACTGAATAAGGTGGCTTTCATAAAGGGAAGAGCTAGATGCTCCTGAGTGAGATGGGGAAAGAAGGGAGGGGTGAAGTGAGAGGATCTTGCTGCATTAAACACCACTTTCTGTGGAAACAATTAGTGCGGTAAGTGTATTCTTGAAGATGGGCGGCTTTACAATGAGATTACTTACAAGCACCATCTCTGCTAAAACGCCCATAAAGAGTTCCGCAGTTCTGAGAAGTCATCTTCAGAGACGCTGCTTATTGGAAGTCACAGGCGATATTTCATGCTGTACTCTTTTGAAATTAGCTAATGTTTGGGTCATACTCAGCCTTCCAAATTGCCAAAATCTCCAGGGATTTGCTGTAGGAAAACCTGATGGAGTGTAGACACCGCAGATCATTTGCAGCCCACAAGACAGTGTCTTCAGGGGGTGTTAGTGATATGTAGGGGTGGTCTGAGGTTTGCAAACCAGTGCGGGTTCAGAATCAGGTTCCACTTTATCCAAAGCACCAAAGTTTTCAGGGTTGTGGGTTAAATGAAAGACCATGTTTCCCTTCCCTGCCCCACTTCTGTAATGTGTAACTTGGGATAGCTGGGTTTTTTAAAACCTCAGGAGTTTGCTTTTTGACCCTGTAAAACAAAACAAATCCATGTGTGGCTTCAACTAGGGGATTTGTTTAATTTTTTTTTTCTTTTTTCATTTTACCCTTTACAGCTTACACCTTAGACAGGTGAACAAGTATCTTCTAATAAACATAAATTAAGAAGAAACTTTACCGCTGTAGGTTATCTAGTAATTGCCTGCTGCAGAAACCATCTTTAGAAGTGGCTGACTCTTCTGGAGAGTAAGTGCTGGCTAAGTTGGGTGATTAGATCTCATCAACCCCTATGCTTTGGTCTTTGAGCCATCACCGATTGAGAAGGATATTAGGTGAGACTGAAGGGTTCCTGCAACAAGGAAAATAATGGAGAAATATTAAGGAAATATTCTGCCATTCAGCATGTTGAAGACCTTGAATAAATTTCTGAGGTAAGATGTAGCCTTCATCACTGAAAATCTTTAAGACTAGGTTGGATAAACGTCTGCCAGGAATGCTGATGTGGCTGATGCAGATTTTTTTTCTTTTGTATAATTTGTCAGTTAATTTTAACATTTGTTTTATGGCTACCATCATGTTTCCTTGCTGTAGTGAGGTTGTCATCTCCATTGAGCACTTCCATTTCAGCAATTACTATCACACTCACTGCAGGCTTTCCCCAAAAGCTAACGTTATTCTTCAGGGCACTGCGTGAGAGATTTTCAAATTGGTTCCTTCACAGGAGCTCTTGGATGTTTATTGTCATCTTGATGAAATCACACAACTCATCCCAGAAGGTCTGAGCCTTCCTGCTAAGCTTGCACCTCATGCTCGGAGGTGCAGTACCACAGGGTTAATAGCCACCAGTCAATTACAGATCTATGGACATGAGCTGTGCAAAACTAGACAGGGTATCTTTTGGCTAACATTGGAGGGATTGTCTTCTCAGCTCAGATTGGATTTACACCTGTGTGATATACAGGTAAACAAGACAACCTCTTAGAATGGCCATCGTGTGGGGTCTTCAGGAAAGCCACCACCTTGCTGCCCTACAGTGTCAAAGCCAGAGACCTAGAAAAGAGGGGCCAGAACATCTTCTATCAACATTATTTGTAGCCTTACTTTTCCTACTCCCATGCCAGCAGCTGGAACAAAAACCTGGGCTCCCAACTTCTTCATCCCTTTCATTCTTGTTCCCATGCCAGTTCCTGGCCTCTTCCTTCACCAGTATGGACCAAACCTGAATCTTAATCCCTGAAGTGGGAAAAGTGAACTGTGACCACACTGTTGAGAGATGCACCCTCTCATTTTATGTAGTCTCACTCCTGAGTCCTGCCACCATAATACAGCTAAGAAAGGGACCAGAATGAGGTAGATCACAGACAAATCCTGTCCTTGTCTTCTCTTAGCTTCAGCTTAGCTAATGCAGATAAGCAGCCCAGGCAAGTGCTCAGATTAGGTTCAAATCAGGCCAATCACAACTACATTTTGTAATTAGCTTGAAAGAATTTTGCTGCACATTTTACCTAAAAATAATTTGTAAATTGACCAGAGTCTCTAACGTGGAATCATTACAGATATTTCAGGGATTGATTTCCCATGAATAATTGAAGTGTAGTGTAGAGACAACAGTCTCTTTTAAATATGTGGTATTTTTGAGATATGGTTCAAAAAAGCAATGGTAGGACTTCACTCCTATTCACAGTCTTTGTACCAGTTCTTCTCAGGACTCAGTGAGTGTCCTCAGATAAGGAAGGGTTAGCATCAAATCTTACTGGTTGTTATGATTTGACCTTTTGGAGTTATGAAACCAAATTTACAAACCTTCATGCAATTATATCGCCCCATACTCTTCTAGTCCAAAAGAATAAGATGATCAAAACCTGAAACTAAAATACCGTTAGGTACAATACCTTAGTAAGCAGCACCTGATCATGTCAAGTAAATTGGAGAACAATATGGATTAGCATAGAACAAATGCAACAATAGTGTCACTTCAATTAAACAGTGTGTCTACTGTTTCTAGGTTTATGCAAAAATACACTTGACTTGCAGGATTTTGTGTTTCCTCAAAATTGTATTTATTGGTTTAACTCTACTGCCTTTGATGATTTTACAGACCTTAGCAAAGGTATATTTGTGCATGCTGCTCTGGAAGGCACTATCATAGAGGAGCTGGTACAAGCCCTACCTAACACCATCATGCAGAATCCCAGAAGAAAGATAAAAGTTCTGTAAATATCTCTTCAGGGCAATTTCCTAGGTCAGTTCTTTCAGGTGTGTGCTGCATGCATTGAGAACAGTGGGAAAGGTTCTGGCCTGTAGGTCCTGAGAGGAAGGAACGTGATGGGTGTGGGATGGCATGAGTAGGGCAGACATACAAACTGCAGTTGGTGCTGTGGAGATGCTTTCACCTTACACTCTGTGGTGAGTAGGAGCAGATCCAAGGGTTTCATGCCAGACCCTTGCCTAATCATGATTCTTACTCTCTGTTTGTGGTCTTAACTCCATAACCACAACACTTAAATGTCCCCTTTCAGAAGAATGAACTTGGCTGGTATAAAGGCAAGAAGTGGTCTTTCCAGTTTGGAAATGCTATACAGGATGTTTGCATCATGTCAGAATAAACTGTGTGCTGCCACACTATCCACTGTGCTGGGGAGCAGGCTGTAGCCAGGCAAAGGTATGCACCTCCTGGCTGTGTGTTTATTCTATTCTATTCTATTCTATTCTATTCTATTCTATTCTATTCTATTCTATTCTAGTGCACTAGCTGCACTTGGTGTGTGCGGTTGTGTAACTGGAAGGAAACAAACCTGCATTCCTGGGAATCTAGAGGAGCAGAAGACAGGGCTGCTCTGCTATCCCATGACACCATGGTATTGAGTTTTACACTGATGCTGAATAATGGAAGCAACATGACAGTCCTAGTCACTGGGTCTGGTTACCATCTTGATCCCAGGTAGGTACCTTTCCACCCTCCATGGGAAGAGATAAAAGTGGGACTGCATTTCAGTAGCACCTTAGAGCAAAAAGATCACGCAAGCATCATGCCTTGCCTGATATGCAAGCAGTTCAGGCTGGTACTTGAGAGACTGGAAATATAGTGGTGCTTCTTCAGGTACCTCCCCACAAAAGTTATTCACAGTTCTCGGTAATCCACAAGTTTCCAGCTTAAATCTTGGAAAGGAAGAGACACTAATCATAGCATCAAGCTTTCAGTTTGAAATCATGTCTGGCTTTTTCAAAAGCCAGGGCATTTATTTCATCGTTAAGAGTATTCTGCTCTTTAGAGCATATTAGCTAAAATTCCTGAGAATGACATTTGCTGAGATTTTTCTGTAATCTTTTAGTGCTTTCCAATACCCAGAGTACAATTAACATTATGCCTAATGGATATTGGATATCCGTAGTATCATCCCCCTCCCTCACCTACACTATAGATGCAGTACTTCAACGTACCCTCCTCTGGGATGCTCATTTGAATGGCATTTTTAATTGCATTGCCTGGTACTGGGAGAGGGGTAGTATGTCATTACACAGATGAGCCATGCTTATGTCAAGAGCATAATGACTGTCAAACCGACTTTTAGCTGCAGGTTTTTTGTTACCTCCCGTTCCTCTTTGAGCACAATCTCTAGCTCATCCCTGACTCTTCTACAAGAACTAACAGTTTTCCACGAAGCATCATTTCAGGTATGAAAGATCAGAAAAACTATACCGACTACATGTATCCCTCATCTAAAAAGAAACTTATGTCAAGTAAAGATTTAAGGATACCACATATCTCTTGGTTTAGTCAGAGTGCATCTTAATCTGTTTACCTCTGTCTTCCAAAAAAGATTTCAAAGAATCACAGAAGCTCTGAGCACTGATCTGAAAGAAACTCTAGAGATCATCTAGTTCAAACCCTGATTTGGGGGTTTGAATTACTTCAAGGATTGAGACCCCACAGTCTCTCTGGACACCCTCATAGATTTGTTTTGGTTTTTTGTTTGTTTTGTTTAAATGGAATTTTTTGTACTTTAGCTTGTACCGTTTGCCTCTTGTCCTGTCACTGAGACTTCTTTACTCTCCCAGATAAGGTATTTATATACATTGGTAAGATCCCCCGAACTTTCTCTGCTTGGGACTGAACAGTCCCAGTTCTCTCAGCCTCCCCTTGTATGTCAGATACTCCAAGACTTTAGTGGCACTTTGTTGGACCTGCTGCAGTATGTCTGTCTTTCTTGTTTTCCTTAATAAGTTGTCAAGAGTCTTTCATGCTCTTCAGCTCATGGTGGTTCATGTTTAAATTAGTAAGGAAACTTAAGACTATGGATTCCCAGGTCACCTTCCTTCACCAACAAAATTCTTATTCCCATAAACATCTTGGAAGAGAAAGATGGTTCTTGAAAGCTGTCTTTGGACTATATGTAGATCTTTGTCATCCTCTGATGCCATTGTGTCCTTAATTTAGAGAGAATTTTCACAACTTCTGTATATTTAGATATATTCCTCAAGTGTCTGTCCTTCCCACTGCTTTGAAAAAATGCTAATGCATCTGCACAGTAGAGCCAAGATGCCTTGCCTTTCATGGGAAAGACATGTAAAACCTGACTCGAAGACTGGAATATCAAAAGGATCAGCCCCCAAATCAATAGTGTTAATGCAAAATTAGGAAGTGGAGATAGGGAGAAATTTAACAGGACAGCAACTGTCACTTGATCTAGCAGAACTTATCACAGCTGGCAGATGGATGGGGATTTTACAACACTGGATGAAGCTGAAACAGCACTAGCAAGTAGAATGGAGAGTCTGATATTTATCTAGAGTAAATCTGATCTAGAGTACTAATATAACTGAAATTTTGGAACAAATTCTATACTCTTGAGAAATGAATTGGATTAAAAACCAAAAGAAAGGACATTTAGCTCTTTGGAATAATACCATACAGTTCTTCTGGAAGATTGTGAAGGAAATGGACTGTACAAAATTCTGGTATTCTTCCTTCATGAGACTTCTCTATTCCAGACACATCCCTGAGCTTGTGCTATTCAAACACGTGCCATCTATGCTAGAGAGGTGAACATAATATAATAGAAAGGAGTCTGAAGCACAGATAATTTTGACTGTTGTTTTCCAACTAATGCAACGTACTCCATCAAAGCATGATGCCCTGGAACAGGTTTCCACACACCTAGTGTTTCTAGGTATGATGCTTAAAGCTCTCATGATCTTAAGAGCTAAACATGCCTGGAAACATTTGTAGTACCAGCTGACATCTTTCTGTTTGTCTGCCATGTTTGTCTGTCATGTTATTTTTTTTTCAAAACCCCTACTCTTTCTGTGTGGTTGAAGAAGACTGTGCCACACTCTCTCTACCAGGTTGTCCATCACGTTCCTTTCACTGAACAAATTCTTTCGACTGGAGGTAAAAATGAGGTTAAAAGCCTGATGACACAGAGAGGATGGAAACACGGTTTGTTGAGCTCCAGAGTCCTGCCTGTCATAAAAGGGAGTGCATCACAAAAGTCTTGTTTTCTTCTTGGTTAGAACATCCATTTTTCAATCTAAAAATCCACCATTTCAACGATATTCTTCATGAACTTTCGGGTTGGCTTTTTTTCCTTTGCTAGAGGATGCAACAAACTATACAGAAAGATCAAGTCCATGACAAATGGACATGGAGACAGGTAAAAAAATTGGTTAGAAAAAAGAAGAGAGACCTTTCTGATTTAACCTTGGCATAAACAGATCAACAGTGATTTTTCTTTCATTTCATCACTTGTATCTTTCATAAACATCTGCAATGGTGTTTTCTGTTTTGGACAATCATACTTGCCTTTTGTTATAAGAATGTTTCCACTGTAACTAAATTACAACGTATTCACAGGTGCAGAAAGTCTATGGTTGGTCCTGATGTTTATCGCTAGCCACTGGGGCTAGAAAGCACTTACATGAGTATTATGCCAACACAGACACTGTGCAGGATTCTTCTGCATTTTTCTCCACTGTGATATGATTTCTAGTGATTTTAGTGGTTGCTATAAAAGTCACGTTAAAATTGTCTTGCAGTTACATGTTTGACTCTGTTCACTCTTTCCACTAGGCTGTATAGATCTTCCAACCTTTTCCATTTCCTTCATTTCTCATTAGTCTTGGTTACTGCTAAGCCCTTATTTGTAACAAACTGAGTCAGGGAACTAATGCTGGAAGCGTGATTTCCAGAAACCAACTTACCAACTTACCAATTTAACACTGACTGTGGTCTGTTAAATTTAGGAGAAATTTATCCACAAAATTGATAGAAAATCTGAGTATTTTCTCTGAGTAAAATCTTTGTCCGGCTGTAATACGCACTGCAGACCAAACATAGTCTGACCTCAGGATATAACTTTGTTTTGTGGCAGTTTTCAAGATTTCAACAGGTATTTTGAGTTCATAATGGAATGAAAATAAAATTTTTGGAACATGTTTATAAAAACTGAATGTGTCAAAATATCCCTTCTGGGCCAGGGCTTTAGAGGTTCCGCTGTGCTCACCTATTTATTAGTCCATGTAATTCTGCAAAATGGAAGTCTCTACATTTGAGTCAGGGTGATTTTTCATCACAGATGACTTAAAAAGAGACAAGGCCGGGTCTTAAATTTCTTTACCCCAGCAATATGTCTTTAGGCTAAAAGAAGGTGTGACACTTTCAGTCTCTCTTTTTTGACAATGTCATCAGAGTTAGCCACCTCTCTGTGGAGATTTCTGCAGCCCGTGAAACTTCCTATTCATCTCTGGCTAACCTTTGGTGAAGCTGGCTCTTTCTTTGGGCTACCTCTGCTGGTGATATGGAGAGAAATATGTCATAGTTGGTGGATGAGGAGAGGACAAGAGTCTCTGCCATCCTCACCACTCAACTAAAAGCAGTGTGGCATCCCTTGGGCCTGCATCATCATCAGTAAGGGACTGCATCATCATTTGTATTAAAACCTGTGTGGTAAGGGACTGCATCATCATTTGTATTAAAACCTGTGTTGGTTTTAGACCCTTTATTTTACTTCAGACCCTTTATTTTTCCCCATTTACCTAGAGTTTGGCTCCCTATCTGGTTAACTTCTGCTAACTTCAAGAAGGATTGTGTTTGTAGACCTCTGCATGGGTTTAACTCAGTAGGTTTAAAATCACACCTTGAGTTAAATGGGTGCAACTGTCTTGTGTAGACAGGCCCTTGGAGGCACTTTGTCAGGCACCTTGCCACTTATCCACCTACTGAGGTAATGAATCTTGCCCCAAGAGGAGTAACAGATTCCTCCCTGTTAATATTCTGTCAGAGCAGAGATACCATAACACTGCCCTCACTTAAATCATTATCCAGTCTCCAGGTACATTATGTAGACTAAGTGATTGTAAAGTAGCTTTTTGGCTCATTATATTCTAAACTGGGCCCTGAAGAAAGCAAACATCCGTTTGGTTGGATACAACTACATATATACAGCTACGGATCTCAGAGAAGAGGTTTTCCTCTGTGTTTGCATTTTTATCTTGGAAAGTGGGTCCAAATGATTGGTAATAACCTTCACAAATTATTTCTGGCCTTCGGACAAGACCCTCTACTTTTTTACACAGACTGTGTACATATACTTTTTTACACAGACTGTGTAGATATATACATACATATATGTATATATATGTGTATTAGGCTGCTCCAATGGGGAACAGCAGGGAGCTGGTCAGCTTGGGAGCCCAGGGGAACACCTGCACGCCTCAGTGGTGGGGCTCCCTGCAGAACAACACCGTAGAGTTGATTCCAGCACACACATATGCCTTGCCTTCAGAGTACTTAACATTTCAGAAGCGTGCTTGTAGCAATTAGCACATGTTGTGTGATGGAGACTGCTGTGTTGACTGAGCCAATTAAGAGATCAATTAGTGCAGTACAGAGTGCTTAGAGAGGTAGTCTTGGGTGACATCGGTCAGGTACTCAGTCCATACTCTGTACTGAGCTCAGATCACTAAAGTGCCTTTAGTGACTTTGTATTTAAAGGAGTATGAAAACACTTTTCCTTGCTGTCTGGTTTTGAAGATAAAATTAGGTTTGCACTATTGTAGCCCACAAAATATCTTTTTAAAAGCAGGATGTTACTAAGCTGGGATTTCCATGAATTGGAAACACTACAAGGAAACTCCGAAGCCTGTGTTTCTTTTTCTTGTTGTGTCTGAAATTTCGCATAAAATCAAAGATTATATGCTCTAAAGGTCCAGTTTAACCTCTAATGAGGTCTGTAACAGACCAAACATATCACTGTTTTCTTCACAGAAAGCAAAATCCATCCAAGTCTTTATCTTTTCAAGATGGACTAGGGCTTAAGGTCTTTGTCAGAAAATTATTGTTTGCCTTATTCAGTACTGGGCAGAAGTTTACGGATGAAAATACTAACTGGACATAGTTCCACCAGTCTTGCTTGGTTGCCTAGCCAGGCTTCCAGGGAACCTGGGCTTCTGAGCTCTGTGCTCCCTGGGCTGACTCACTGTAGCAGGGCTTCAGGCACGTCAGACGACACTGCTAGGAACTTTGACTTTCTGGAAGTGGAGGCCAGCAGAGGTGAAACTAATAAGAAAGTCTCAGGAAATGATATATTTCAGAAACACCATCCATGTTTCCTTTTAGAAACAGTGTTTGGGGATTTCTGGGTCATGAGAAGGTCTTGAAAAAATTGATGTAGGTCCTGACCAAACAAAACCACATAAAAAAGAAGAAAAAGTATTATTAACCCTAAAGCCTGCATTTCAACCAGTTCTAGTCTTGTTCTACTTTGAAATCTATTTATGTCCCTACAGAAACTTCCAAAAAATCAAGAAAGTTAGTGTTCTGTAGTCCAGCACTGTCTTCATTTCAAAGATCACAATATGAAACAACTAAACTATTTTAAAAAATAATTTTCTTTCTCTTAACATTGAAGAGTTAAAATAACATGGAAGATTCTGTTTCACTTGAGTTTTAAAACCATCAGCATCTGCAAACTCAATATTTTTCCTTGGCCTTCTTAGAAACAGCAGAAACACATCTTTTTTGCATATACTAATCCTTCATAATCTCAGGAAGACTTAAATTAAGGTTTTAATGGATTAATTGTTTCTTAACCTATCACTTACTTGTGCTTCATTAATTACAGCAGTTTTACTACATTCGCAGAAAAGCACCCTCCTTTTGCTTTCCTGGAACTGCCTTTCTGGGCATGTCAGCTGAGGAAGGAGGATACAAAAAAGAATGTGGGGGCATACTTTAGCCCAGAAACTTTTTAAAAAAAAATGCTTTTAACAGTCTTATGAAACCAGAAACAACAGCAAATAATCAAAGTTTAGACAACATCCTAACCCTCCCTGTATCTTAAAAAAACTGTGAAAAACCAATATACTTACATCTTAATAATACTGAGTATGTGATTAATGAGAACAGAGCAATAACCCATTATTTTCTCTCTCCCCCCCCCCCACACATAAGATAAACAAGCTCAAGGAACATTTGAATATAATTTTGGGAGGTGCTACATTTAGCACAGGCTTTAGCTGCAAGGCTTTTATAGAATTCAGTGATAAATCTGTTCCAAATGAAGAAAACTAAGGATAAAATTAGACCGTCTTATTGAGCTCTCAGAAAGCCATCCATAATGATGTAGAATAAGATGTTAACTTTTCTCCAGGCACTGGTGACAGTACTTATGGGATAGGAGTGCCAGTCTAGGCCACATGGACCAGGCTCCCAGTCTGTTTATCATGTGATTTTGAAAAATTCTTTGACTGGAAGTCACATCATCAAATTTAAACATCTACTTTGAATCTTTTCTCCCTTGACTCCCTTCACAGCCACCAGAGAGATTGCCCATGCTACTGAAAATAAGGAGTACAGGTCTGGAGTGCTGGACTGCTGATGATTTCACATCTCTTAAATCCAGGTACATTTCTTGAATTTTTTAAAGCTCAGTTCCTTACCTCATTTTGGATAACTCCAACTAGCCATCTCAAAGCTAAATTGGGTAGTGAAGGAGCTAGCCTTAAGGAGCATGGACAGCAATCAGCTTGATCCACTTGGCTGTGGGGTGAGGATTGGTTCCTGACTCTTTTACTTGGGAGTACAGGCAGACCCAGAAAGAACTAGAAAAGGATGATCTTCTGCAGTCTGTTTCCATTCACCTTGAAGTAGCTGTTTACCCAGGTTATATGAATCGCACTCCTTGCTTCTTGGTTTCTACAAAATGGGGAATGATATAAAATAGTACATAACCATGGTGGTGAAGAACTGAGTGCTCTGGGTGAGAGACCAGAGATTTAATGGGTGAGATTTAATGGATCACCAGACTTCTGGAGCATGTTCAGAGTAGGCAGCCTGGAGGGGCTGTGTCCTGGGTCTGGGCTGGGAAGAGCAGGCCAAGCTTAGGATGAATGAGCAGTGGGGCTAGACCTCCCAGTGTGGAAACAGGGTCCCAGGATCTAAAACAACACTTTCTATGCAAAGGTTCCAAACCATCTCCCTCTGTACTAGGCATTTATGAGCAGTATTGTAGGGAGTATTTCACGGTATATCACAGACTGGTTCAGTAAAGAAAATAATGTCCACAGCCTTTCATGTCACATGAATTTTAAGATCACAAATCCTGGCTTTGAAAACACATGTTTGGCTTACCATGAAAGTGGACTGTAGAAAAACAAAACAACCGTTCCATGACACATGACACACAGTCACTGACTTCTTTCTTTTTTTTTTTTTTTCCCCTCAAGAATCAAGGAACAGGCAGGCGTGGTTACAGAAGGCATTTCTTATTGAATCTGGCCAAAAGATGTTGTAATATTTACACTGGTACACGGCTGTTGGCCTAAAAAGTATTGTGTAAGGAGTCAGAATGCGAATACAGATTCAACTGTAACACCAAATAAATAAAGTTTCATTAATACACGGCCTGGTGAGGAGAATATTGGCTGGGGGCTCAAACAGCTGATGTCTCTGAGGTCCTTTCAGTGGACATCAAAGCACATTTCTCGTAGGTCCCAACCCTCCCGCCGCCGCCAGGGATGTGTTTTTCCACCCCAGCCCCACTGGTGCTGGGACAACCCCGGGCTGAGCTCCCCAGTAGAGCCCAGCACCCCCTCCCCATGCCCAGACGGGCCACCCTCCCGCCCCCTCCAGCCCTGGTGACAAGGGACCGGCAAGCAGGCGTGGGGCTGGGATGGCAGGGGGCTGCCCCGACGGCCGCGGATGCCGCCCCGGGGGGGAGGTCTCCCGGGCCCCCTGGCAGCCCCAGAGGGAAGGTCTCCCTGTCCCCCCGACAGCCCCGAGGGGGAGGTCTCCCGGTCCCCCCGGCAGCCCCGAGGGGGAAGGTCTCCCGGTCCCCCCGCCAGCCCCGGGGGGAAGGTCTCCCGATCCCCCCGGCAGCCCCGAGGGGGAAGGTCTCCCGGTCCCCCCGGCAGCCCCGAGGGGGAAGTCTCCCGGTCC
The DNA here is from genome assembly GCF_001431845.1 of Calidris pugnax. Lineage (NCBI taxonomy): Eukaryota > Metazoa > Chordata > Aves > Charadriiformes > Scolopacidae > Calidris > Calidris pugnax. Next base: position 6,799,636 of record NW_015090805.1, read on the forward strand.
CCCCGGCAGCCCCGGTCACCGGCGGGAGGCAGCCGCTCGTCGGGGCCGATAGATGGCAGGCAAATCTCAGGGCAGCCGTGCGAGGCCGCCTGCCTCCCGCAGCCGGGAGAAGCCCCGGTAACGGCCGGCTTGTCTCAGCATCCTCCCCTCGCCCCCCACCCCCCCCGGCAAAATGCAGGCTTTCCCGAGGGGATGTGGTGGCTCCTGTGTGTCTTCAGTGGCTGGGGCTGAAGGGTTTTGAATTGAGGGGTTAGCTGGCCCGAGAGCTGGGGATAGTCTTTTGGTTTGTTTGTTTGAAGGGGTAAGCCTGCACTGTTTGAAAAAAAAACCACAACCAAACAAAAAAACAAGTCAAAGTGGGAAAACATGTCCCTGAGTTATTTCAGACAATCTTCAGCAATCACTGAGCACCTACTCAAGCTTTGGATTTCGCTCTCCTGCTATAATACAATTTTGTCACCTGCACTCAACTTTACATTTCACTCTTCTGGTGCTTTTTTGCCTTGCCCCTTTATCCCAAGTAGCTGGGATAAAAATGGGGCAACACAGAAAGAGGGGATTGTCATCATTCCCACCCTATATTTCATCCGGACTCACTTGATATAGCATTTTTCTTGCCACTCAACGTCACAGTCACGTGGCTTTTTTTCCCCCTTGTAGCTTTCATGGCAGACAATTTTAAGAAAACCCAGAAGTTCACCTCAGAACAAATAAACAGAAGGACAGCGGAAAGTGCTGTAAATTTAATATTTTTTATTTTAAAACCTCCCCCCTTTTAAACAAAATTCATTATTCTTAAGGCACAGAAAATTTGTTGACTGTTCCCCAATCCTTTTTCACAGATCTTGCCTGTAAACACAATATAAAGACAGGACCGAGCAAGTGTCTTGACCACAACATTAGTGCACCTTTAGGCAGGGCAAAGCAAAGGTTGAAGTGGAAATCAGGAAAAACCCCACATGTTTTTCAGCCAATTAAAGCACAAGGGAAAGTTTGTTTTCTAAGTAAAGCGTTCCCATAGATTGAAAAAAAAGAAAAGGGGAGGAGGTAATTTTAGCTTTTAAAACTGCCTGGTTAAGAATGCTCTCCTGTTGTACTCAATAAGAAACTGAATTAAATGTTTTCCTGAATGTGTGGCACGCAAAATCCTTATTTTAGCTTCAATCTGGTTAGTGTTTCTGCTGAAATTCGTTTTGGTCCAGCCTGCCTTCTCCTCGGCACTCTAAATACCTCACAGAGCCCCGTGCATGCCTGCCTGCATGGGGGGAAGATATCCATATGTGTGCATACAGCCTGCATAGGGGTGTTTTGTGCATTGACACGTGTACGTGTCTGTGTGGGGGAAGATGGCTGGGAAGCAGCGAGTTTTGTATAATCGTTTCCATGATAGTATCTAACTTTCCTGATGATAGTATCTAACTCCGGTACCTGGCTTCACAGAAAAGGTGGGAATTGCTATCATCCCTCTGCTGCAGAGATGGGAGCATGGAAAAGCAAGCTAACAGCTGAAGCCAACAGCCCAGCAAGCCCACGAACACGGACAGGCAGAGAACACAGGTTTCCTGATTCCTTGAGTCACAGGACAGCATCCTCTTCCTTCCAGAGCCTGAAGACACTTAACCCAGAAGCATCAAGTCTATAGTTTTCACAGTGCATAAAAACTAGCCCCAAAATAGTTTGAAAAAACCCACGTTGTGCAATTAAAGGCACTTCCCTCTGCAGATGAAAGAGTGCAGCAGCACATGAAAAGAAGAGTTCGAATGAGAGCCCCTTGGGTGTTTGACATGAGGACTGGGACCCGTGGGCAGTCAGCAAGAAGTACTTGAGGTCAAAAGGAGGAACTCATGAGTGGTTTGAGCTGGGGATTTGGATGACTTCACTGCTCGCTCATTGTTTGCACTGAAAGAATACACAACCTAAAAAAAAAAAATAAAGTTGTTTGGTTTTATGCAGATGTGTGTGAATTCACAATATAAGTGGATGTGTCTGAATTAAAAATATGTGTAATTCAAATGCAAAACTCAGTCTCATCCATCCCCAACATCAGAAAAGTCCAACTTCAAAGAATGTGAATTATCAAAAAGTCTTTTTTTACACTTCCAAAGAATTAGCGACTAGCTTGACTTGGAAAAAAAAATAAATATTGGCACCAAGTTGGGGCAAATTCTGTACCCAGGTTTTGCAAATCACTGCAGGTTCTATAAGAAGCTGGTGGAAATGCTAGTCCCCACCTCAGAGCGCTTCAAAATCTAACGCAAATGCATGCATTTTAGGCTTTCTTCGACTCCAAAAGTGGCTCGGGGATAATCTCCTGCTAGGTGCAAACCTCTCAGCGCCGCCGCTTGGGAAACTAAACATCGCTTCGTCTTATGTAATTCACAACATGTTTCATCAGGCAGGTGAACGCGGTGCTGAGAGTTCAGCAGCAGTTTACCTTTTTGAGGGGGAGGAACGATTCATTATGTCTTGCAGTCCCGGAGATAGGCCCTGCTGAAAGATGTCTCTAATTATGCCTAAGCATTACTCCGAGACAAGCCAAAAAGGTTTGAAGGTACGGCGAAGGCTTATGACAAGCCAAACATTTGTCTTAGCCCCGCGAGGCGAAAACATCATCGGATCTTTGGATGCGAGCGTGCGGCATGGAAACCCGCGCCGTACCCAGTGTGGCACACGCGCGTGCGTGCACACCCACACGCACACATACCTGCCAGCACCTCAGGTTGCCGGGACGGCCAGGAAGCCATGCCAGACAGCTTTCAGGGCTTTGGCTCTGTCCCGACTCTCACTCATTCACAGGCAGGGAGCCGAGACAGAGCCAGGTTCTCTGCTGCAGCCAGACTTAATGCTTCATTACTTTGCCCACCTCTACACAGGATATAGCATTTTTAACATCAGTAGTTAGCGTTATAAGCACTCATAAATTATCCTGGGCTTGTACTGCTGAAAATATGTTCCAGTGCGTGGCCCGTCCATCGTGAGGTGGGTGGGATACCAGCTTTGTGAACCATGGCTGTTTTCCTCCTGCAGCCCCCCGGCTCAGTCACTGTTCAGAGCCTTTGAACTGGGTCCAGTAAATGTTTACCTGCTGCTAACGTAGATTTCCCAGGCGATGTGCTGGGATAGAATGTCATCTGCTAGACCTGAGCGGCTCATACTGGGCTCCAAATGAAAATCGTGAGGATGGGAGCAAGCACTTCTCTAGCCAAAGGAGGTGCAAACTCAGTTGAAGCAAAGCCATCGCTGGGCATGCCAGGGGGTAATAAACACATTCTTTTTTAGAAGGAGAAAGGGAAGGGCAAGGAGCAGGTCTAGGGTATGCAAGTAGCTTAAAGTTACTGCCAAGCTAACACCCACACAGACAAGGGAGAGCAACAGCATGCCAAAGGCCACCCTTCATTTCAAAGCCAATTAGTGAATTGCAAGCTGCTATGCATCCCTGCAGGACCAGATTCCCTGCTTCAGCCGCAGCCACCAGCAAGGGATGACACATGAGATGCTCTACCTCAGAAGCATCCCCAGGAGGTTTTATGACTCACCGCACACATCTTCGAGTTACAGCTTCCCTCTTCCTCCCATCTTCTCTCTTCAGAACAAGAAGCTTGCCAGAAGCTCCTTACCTCTGCATTCTCTTACAGGACAAGAAGAGGGAGGCATCACCAATTTTTCCTATGCTGATGTTGCAAACTCACACAATTGCCCCGCTGTCCTAAGGTTTTACCATGCACAGGGAGGCCAATGGGGTCAAACACCAAGTGGGTAAGCACTGGCAAAAATGTCATCCTCTTCAGCTGTGGTAGAGCCAGAAGGCTTTGGGCTAGTTCTGAGTTTTTAACTAGGTCTAAGAAAGTTTGCTGTGGCAAAAAGAAACTAAGAGAAAAATAATTTTCCCCCAGAAGTCTACAAAAGAAATAAAGGACATGCTAGGCAATATTGTCCCAGGCTTCAAGACAAAGAGCTGATCCTCAGCGTCCACTCTGCTGAAGAAACTCCCAGCCTAATAGCACAGGAAGACACTCCTGGGCTGCAGAGGTGGTGTGAAGACACATGATTGCTTACTGAGAGCTTTTGAGTTATTTGTGAGACAGGTCAAATACAGCCTGCCATTTGGAGGACCAGGCAAAAGTATAAGGAGACTGTGAGGAAAAGGAGAAACCATGGATGAAGCTGTCCCACAGCTGGATGCACAGGGTGTACCTGAAAACTCAGGAGGTTGTAAGAAATGGTGCAGTGGATAACCAGCTTAAAAGATGATCAGAAGCCATTCACATATAAACTTGCCATTTGGGAGAAAGAAAAGCTGTCAAGGACCTGATGGACTCTTTCCTACCCAAGCTCCAGTGAGAAGGGTTTGGTGGTTCACTGAAAGAAAAAGGAGAAAAGCACCCTGAATTTCTGCCTCTCAAACTACGACTTCTACCAGGGTGTTTCTGTTTTTATCCTCTAGACTGGAATGGCCCTTTGTGCTCAACATTTTAATTAAAAGCTAGAGACAAACAGCCTCCACATCAGCTACAGACATTTTGCAGTCACAACAGACTTTGGTTTTCATCATATGACCTGCTTTTATAACCAGCTCAGTTAACATTTTAATTTTTAAATGTAGTTAACACTTTGAGGGGTACAGCTCATTTTCAAATACTGGAATGCATACATAACCTCAGGGGTTTGTGTTTGGGTTTATTGTGATCAGCACAGTTAAAAAAAATCTTTGGCACATAAATTGTGTCTTTTACCCTAGGGAATAGCACACAGAAAAAAAAATAAATGCTAGCAAGTCATACACTTAAGTGTTGAGGAAATCATTGGGAAGCCAGCAGAAGAAGCAGGGAACTGGGAGATGATGATGGTAAAGATTAACAACTCGCAAGTGCTGGGACTTCAGGGTGTGGTGAAAAGCAAAGCTTTTGGAAAGGAGAACCTGCCTGCATGTGCTTGCTAGGTACGAATGGAGAGGACAGGCCCTGTATTTTTCACCCCTTTGGGGCTAGTCACATTTTTGTCACAATCATTTATTCAGGAAAGATCCCAACTTTGCCCGCTTAACACTTTGTTTGGCAGCTACCACTTCAAGCGCATGCTAAGGAAATGTGTTGAGTAGCAGGATTTCTTGTTCCTTTTGAAAAGAACAATATACAGCAGCTATAACGAGTGCCGTGGCTATCTCTATGAGAGTTAACTATATCAGAAATGGGGGGAAAATAACCTTCTCCACATGGAATATGCCGCCTTGGATAGACAAAAGACTTCATTAAAACCAGACTCACCAGAGCTTTCTTTAAAAATTTTATAGCCGTTCAAATGTAAAACATATTTAACAATGGCTCTTTTGCAATGTTATAAGCCTATTTATTAGTCTATGTGTGTTCATAAATCATCCTTTTATCCTCCTTTTTATTTTTCCAAATTAACACATTTTCGATAAAAGAGATTACGAGAGAGATGATGAAGTGCTAGATTCTATCTCCTGTATCTTTTGTGCTCCTAAAGAAAAATCATTAAAAAAAAAAATAGAATGGGGCAAACACCACAAAGCTTTGCTGATGGTAGTGATCAGAAAGGGTAATAAGGCTGCCTCATCTGTCCTCATACTCCTCTCCTCATCCTTTTTTTGGCCAATATTCCAGCTACGGCATTATGAATGCATATAGTGTGCTGCGGATGTTGTTCTCCTTGTCAGGCCTTGCTCTCCACACAGTTGCTTGTGGAAATGTAGATACTGTAGACAATGTTAGATAATAGGACTGACAGACGTTTTCCATTATAAGACTCAAGATTTCTGTTGCTTATAACTTAAGTCACAGGCTAGAAACAAACGCCCTAGATGTCACGGTTTTCCAATAGCAAACCTAGAGAACAACAGTGTCTTTTAATCTCTCTGTCAGCTGTGCAGCCTAAATGCCACGCTGCTACAGAGAAGGAAGCTCAGTCCTGAGAGAAAAGTTGTTTCACACATCTTTTGCAAACATCATCACAGCACGGAGATAAATGCAGTCTAATCTATGGCAAGGAGCTCATGCCTGATTGTGTCGGACAGCATGCTAAAGGATTTGGCAGCTTCCACTGGTAAATATCACTCTTCCAGCTTAAAGTGGTGAAGGGAGGCACATATGTCATGCAGTATCTTCATATGTGCCTAACTAGGCATAGAATCAAAGCGTGGTGCAAGGCAAGCAGTGTCCTCTGTGTCGTGACTGGGGTCTCCAGGAGGTCTTTCTCCCTCTGTGACTATGCAAGGAGGACTGGCTTCCTAACTTGGTGCCCCAGTGAGGTGCCAAAGATAGATGGGACGACTCTGTCCCACTGGGACCCTAAATGAAGAAGGCAGGGGCAGTGTGGCATTTCCCTCTTCCCCCCTCCCAAGCCCTGTCAGCAGCAGGGAGCAGGGACAGCTTCTGGCATGACTGAACACAGCCTGACCTACGGCCACCTCCCTGGGGGAGCTGCCCGAAACTGCATCTGCTGGTTATTTCTGTTACGCCAGGCAGAGGGCAGGGGGTGGGCTACTGTGGGATGCTGTAAGGCCTGACTTACTGTCTGCACGCAGGGAAGTCCCTGGATGCCAGCTAAGGGCAGCTCTGTGTCTCATTGCGCAACTCTGGTGGGATGCAAAACCTTGCCAGGGATGGGGAGCCCACCTTGGAAAAGGGAAGAGAAGAAAAAACAAACATAGCTTTTACATCATCAGCTCTGCATTAACCATCCTTGTCCTAATTGGAAAGACTGAGAGGGAAAAAAAGTGCCATCAGGCTGGCTGACCTTTCTATTACCTTTTTGGCCTCAAGTGTCATCCTTTCCACAACACTAAAGCCCAGAGCTGCCAGTGATGCTGCAGGAACCGCTTGAGGCCATTACTGCCAGAGGCACTGTCTTGATGTCCAACCAAAAGCAGCAAGGAGGATGGTGGTTGTACTTGCAGCAGGGCTACAGCAGTGCCGGGAGTTGGGAAACCAGTGGGCACGAGGGCAGATCCTGTGTTCCCTTTCCTAGCAGCTCAGGGGACAGGTTGGACCAGCGCTGGGGGCTAGGATGGCATTCTCCAAAGTGACTCTGTCTGCTGGGGACGTGGAGGAGCAAAATCCATTCCCTCAAGCCCAGAGACCTCACTGGAGACTGCTGCTGCACGGTGGAAGCAAGTCTGCCTCCCATGCAAATCAGGTTGACAGACCCAGGCGTGTTTTCTTTATAAACTTTTACATTTTTTAAGCTACCTCTACAGATGATATTTCTGTTTATCTGTGTGGTGCCCGAAAGTGAGAATTTTGGAAAGACTTTTTCTTTTAATGAAAGCAAGTGAAGTATTAAGAAACATTGGTGGTCTCTTGGTAACAGTGCAAATCCCCTCGTGAACCAAAAGGATCAGGAAAGGATCAGCACGTTAGTGAGGTAACTTCAGTACAGACTAACTCTTCTGTAAAATCCTGACAGCAAACAACCATTTTTAATGCAGTCATACAGGCAATTTTGTTGCTCAGTGGTGCTTAATGTTAGCAATTTGATAATTGATATCTCTGGCCACTGATTTACATTGTTTTCTTCCTTAAATAATCAAGACTGCAAAAAAAAACCCAAAACCAAAAACCCACCACCAACCTCCCCCCCGCCTCCAGTCCAATTAGAGCCATATTCATACAATTTGCAGATTAGCATTTTTGAAATGCTCATCCTTAGTGCAGAGTGGGGCTGCAGCATCTTCCAATTATACAGAGCAATTAGAGAAGATCATCAAGACATTCTGAGGTCTCATTAGGGAAAGTGTTGGTTGTTACAGACATCTTCACAGATTACAGTAGTGTCTAGGGCACATCACCCCCCCCTACACCACACACACACACACTGTTTTGGAAGAGTTAGACCATGACTCACTCCTATTGAAACAATGGTCAATGTTCTCACAGAACACACTTAAAATAGAAAAAAAGTCCACTGAATTTATCTGTCTTTTCAGTTTTCATAATAGCATGTTCTCTGGTAGACAAATACAATTTTCAAGGCAAAATTATTGGGTATTTTCTTATAGAAAAATGTGAACAGGCTGTGTCTTACAGTGGGATGTATACATTTCAGTGATGAAAGAGCATAAAAAAATAAAGATAATAATTTCTTATAATTTTTGTGGTTAATCAGCATGAAGAATGCAGCAATTTTGAACTCAAGGCAGTGAATCTTTCTGCCTTTTCCTTGGTGACCATGGTGCTGGGGATCGGTGACAAAATAAAGAACACATAAATAATCAAATTTTCAGATCAGTCTAGAGGGTTGAAAAGGACTTAAGTCACGCGTGAGGCTCATCACACCTTTCTGCAGGAACATTAAATTTCCTACTAAAAATATGAAGTTGTTGCAGTGGGTTACAGTAGTGTGGGAGCTGCTCCGGGCCTCGGCATAAACAAATTGAAGAAACAGTTGTGGCGGCTGCCAGCTGTGCAAAATCTTTTTTTTTTTTTTTTTTTTTTGT